>NW_024716951.1:5422231-5899731 GCF_018991925.1 Homarus americanus | reverse complement strand
GGATGGAGCTGGGGACGTGATGGAGCTGGACGTGATGGAGCTGGGGACGTGAGTGACGTGAGCTGGGGACGTGATGGGCTGGGGACGTGATGAGCTGGGGACGCGATGAGCTGGGGACGTGATGGAGCTGAGGACGTGATGGAGCCGGGGACGTGATGAGCTGGGGACGTGATGGAGCTGGGGACGTGATGAGCTGGAAAGCGATGAGCTGGGGACGTGATGAGCTGGGGACGTGATGGAGCTGGGGACGGATGAGCTGGGAACGCGATGAGCTGGGGACGTGATGGAGCTGGACGATGAGCTGAACGCGATGAGCTGGGACGATGGAGCTGGGACGTGATGGAGCTGGGGACGTGATGAGCTGGGAACGATGAGCTGGGGACGCTGAGCTGGGACGTGATGGAGCTGGAGACGTGATGGAGCTGGGGACGATGAGCTGGGGACGTGATGGAGCTGGGGACGCGATGAGCTGGGGACGTGATGGAGCTGAGGACGTATGGAGCTGGGAACGCGATGAGCTGGGGACGATGGAGCTGAGGACGATGAGCTGGAACGCGATGAGCTGGGGACGTGATGGAGCTGGGGACGATGGAGCTGGGGACGTGATGGAGCTGGGAACGCGATGAGCTGGGGACGTGATGGAGCTGAGGACGTGATGAGCTGGGAACGCGATGAGCTGGGGACGTGATGGAGCTGGGGACATGATGAGCTGGGGACGTGATGGAGCTGGGGACGTGATGAGCTGGGGAACGCGATGGCTGGGGACGTGATGAGCTGGGGACGTGATGGAGCTGGGGACGTGATGGAGCTGGGGACGTGATGGAGTTTTGTGCTGACATAACATGATAGTTACCTTGTATAAGTATAGTGCAGGAGTGGGACACACACACACACACACACACACACACACACACACACACACACACACACACACACACACACACACACACAGGAAATCACACACACAGCTCATGAGTGGGTCTTACACGGTCTATGAACCAGTGTGTGTGTGGAGAAATAACATCAGTGTTACCAACCTTCCTCCCAGCACACACCACCAGCATGGGTGACCTCCAAGATGGCAACACTGTCACTCACCTGAAAGATAAAACACAGGATTTAAGATAATTTGCCTGGGTTGGGTTAGGTTAGGTTAACATTGCTTTAGGTTAGGTTAGTGTTAGTATCACTTTTAAAACACAACTTCTTGTCAGATCAGCTTGGTCCGATTAACTGAATCTCAATTATAATTATTATTATTATTATTATTATTATTATTATGGTAATTAATCATCGGGTGAAATAATCTGTGCTAATCTTCACGTGATCCAATACGTAATGACAATAGTTGAATATTACAAACCAATTACGACAGATTATGAAATGAAAACTTAGATTTATGAAACAAGACCCACTGAATCTAACACAATACAACAGAAAACGACTGAAGGCACTGCACTCGACCACCTCCAATATCCCAAACTGTAAAGTCAGGTATACCTATTCGCACCTGGGTCGACTAAGAGTTACCTAGGACGATACTAGTGACTGCTGGGAGATGAAGTGAAAATGTTCAGACACACACACAAAAAAATTAATTCCTCTTCACACACACACTCTCTCTCTCTCTCTCTCTCTCTCTCTCTCTCTCTCTCTCTCTCTCTCTCTCTCTCTCTCTCTTTTCCCCACCAGCTCCCTCCACGTGTAGTAGTAGTAGTAGTAGTAGTAGTAGTAGTAGTAACGAAGTCATAAATAATTTAAGAGAGCGATTATCGACCTACCGTCTCTTCCACCTGCCCCTCTCCTCCTCCTCCTCCTCCTCTTCACTACTACCAATCACCTCAATCCAACCCTCCTCCTCCACCACCCCATTCTTCTTCCTCTTCCTCATTCCTCCTCCTCCACCACCCATTCTTCTTCCTCTTCCTCATTCCTCCTCCTCACACCCCCATTCTTCTTCCTCTTCTCCATACCTCCTCCTCCTCCTCCACCACTAACCTGCCAACCACACCTGCCTCTTAACTAAATAATTCACCACACAATAGTTCACCTTACTGTCACGCCACCATCGACCCACCATCCCTCCCCTACCACACCACCCCCAGCCACCATCTCCCCATCTCTTTTATGCCTTTGACCTACTTACACCAACATATTCCTTGACCTATAACCTACTTTTATCACATTATTCCATGACCTCTGACCACCACCCCCGCATGACCTCTGACCTCCTCCCCCTCTCCATGACCTCGTTTTGATACGGGATGACCACCTAACGAGAGGAGTTCGTGTATGGAGCTTGTCAAGGGTATCTCTCGCTATTTCCTCAAAGATTTGGCGAAGCGAAGGTCATCAAGTTACTAGTGAAGGGAATACATTATTATTATGTGAGACGTAGGTTAGGTTAGGTTAGGTTAGGTTAGGTGAGTTAGGGTGTAATCTTCAGGTGATCCATTATGTGTGCTGTGTGTGTGTGTGTGTGTGTGTGTGTGTGTGGTGTGTGTGTGTGTGTGTGTGTGTGTGTAAGAGATACCACCCTACTCACTCACGTTTCTGACACACAAGTGAAAGTTATCCACCTCAGTACACACAAGCGTCCGGGTCATCCGAGTTCCTACCTAACCTAGCCAAGAGATGGAACGCTCGAAGATTCAGCCATTGTTGTTGTTATTGTGGTGTTGTTATTGTTATTGTTTTGGTGTTGTTGTTTATTCACTTTGTCTATGTCTTATTCTGGTGATATAAACTGTCTCTACTTCAATCAATAACAAGTCCTGTTAAAACAAGTGAAATGTTATTGACTTATGACCGTTTTAAAATGAAGTGAGTGAGTGAGTGAGTGAGTGAGTGAGTGAGTGAGTGAGTGATAAAGAGTAACCTGTGATCATTACCAATAAAAACTAGACTAAACAGATGGACACTTAACTAAATTAAAAGAAGAAAATAAAAAAGAAAAACCAAGCTCACTTACACACGAGTTCAGCATCTACTTGAAACTTATAATTTCACTTAACAACCTCTCATCCGCATCTACGTACTTATAATCTTACTTAACAAGCTTTCATAAGTAGACTCTCTCACACTAACGAAGTCGAAAATAAGTAAAAACTGATTGTAATACGTGACACTTAAACACGACTTATTTCTAGTTATTCAAGGATGCAGTAAAGTGTACATTTGTGTATTTGTTAAGTGGATAAGTGGGTGGATGAGGGAAGGCTAAAGTGGGTGAAGTTGAGTTGTAGTAGAAGGGTGAGGTTGTACTGCAGTATGGACCAGGGCTTGTGGGAGAGAGGGAGGGAGGGAGGGAGGGAGGGAGGGAGGGAGGGAGAGAGAGGAGGGAGAGGAGAGGGAGGGAGGGAGGTGATGGTGAGGGTAGGGTCGGGGGCTAGCTGGCTCTGTCCCCCTCGCTAACACCACTTTAATGTTCCTCTCCCCCCCCAACACACACACACACATGCTAAACGTTTTCTCTGCCAGTAGTACAAACAAAGAGAGAGTTAAAATATCATGGCAAGACGTGATCCAGGAAGTTATGCCCTCGTGGGAAAATGGCTGAGCGTGGGAATATTAGAGTCGTTCCCTGAATGACTGGTTCCCTGAAGCTCGAGTATGCTCAGCCGGCCAGATAACGAGGGAGCCAGATGACAGCCAGCCAGCCAACCAGCCGTGAACCAGCTAGTTGAACAGCAAGCTAGTTAATCAGCCAGCCAATACACACACACACACACACACACTATTACTCATGAGCCAGATAGAATCCAGCTGCCACACAGTCATCCGGCTGGTATAAGACGACCGACTGACTATAGTGTACTTCCCCAGATACCTGACACACACACACACACACACACACACACACACAATAAACTTAATATAACACTCAATTAAATATTAATCTGTCGGGTAAATAAAAAAAGAGTAATTAATCTTTTGTTAAATGGGTTATGAAGAGTAAAGAACCATTTAACTATTTTATTTATTACTACTATAAAAGCTAATCAAATAACCTGTGTAGTTGTTCAGTAATGTTAAAATTCTCGTTAACATTAATTTATTTTGTTAAGTTCAAGTACTGTTAAATTTATCGCCAATATCCAATAATGTTAGATGTGTCAATAACCTACAATGTTAAAATTATTATTAACATCCTTTCTATAGTTTAAGTCCAATAGTGTTGATATTAACATTAACATTCTTTTAAATTAGTTAAGCTCAGTAGTGTTAAAATCATCATTAACGTTCATTTCAGTTTGTTAAGTGCACCGATGTTAAAATTAATTAACCTTAACATTTCTATATTAACTATTCCAAACAGGGAGTGATATTAACAGTTTCAGAAGGGAGAGAGGGAGGGGGGAGGAGGGGGAGAGAGGGAGAGAGAGGGAGGGAGAGAAGGGGAGAGGGAGAGAAGGGAGGTAAGAGGAGCAGGAGTGAGGGAACTGAGGAGGGTGATAACAGGAGGAATATGGAGGGAAGAAGAGGGATGACAAGAGGGAGAAGGAAAAGAGACAGAGGGTGAAGTAGATGGAGGGGGGAAGGAGGAAAGGTAGAGGGGATGAAGAAGGGAAGAGAGAGAGGGGGAGAGAGAGTGAGGGAGGGAGGGAAGAGGGGAGAAGGAAGAGGAGAGAAAGAGTGGGGAGGGAAGGGGAAGAAGAGGAGAAGGAGGAGAGGGAGATGAAAGACGAAGAAGGAAGAGGAGGAGGAGGGGGGGAGGGAGGAGGAGGGTTAGGGGTTAAATTGCAAGTTGCCAACGCGTCAATTTCCTGGTTGTAACAACGTAGGTCATTAACACAAGCTGTCAACCTGGTCTCTCTCTCTCTCTATTACCACAGCTGCTGTAGACTGGCGAAAAAAATGGTAAAGAAAGAAAGAAATACGGTTAATACTCATCTCATCACCTAACCTATTAATGCAGAGTTACAAGTAAGTTTCTATTTCAACATTGCTATAAACTTCTCAACATTGCTATTAACTTCTCAACATTGCTATTAACTTCTCAACATTGCTATTAACTTATTTCACCTGATGATTAAACACCCGATTACAAACACACCTACTAACCCTACCAAACCCAAATACTAACCCAACCTAACAAACCCAACATACCCTAACCTAACCTAACCAAACCCAACATACCCTAACCTAACCTAGCAAACCCAACATACCCTAACCTAACCTAACCTAAAGTAACCTAACATTACATGAACTAATATTTAACCTATCCTACCCAACCGTACCGTACCTCACGTGTACCTGTGTCTACCTGCTGTATGTACCTGTATTTGTTTGTAATTTATAATATATGTATCTTTATTTAATGTGCGTACAGTATATATATATATTTATTTACCTATACCTGCATCTATCATCTATCTACACACACACACACACACACAGAGGTGAAGACAGGTGACCAGGCCCTCGAACACCTGATCATAAACACCAGAGCTGCCAACCTAAACACAGGTGACCAGACCCCCCTTCCCAGACACTTGATCATATACCAGGGCTGCCAACCTAAACAAGCTCTCTTAAACACGTTTCATCAGGACTCAGGAGGAATGTTGCTGTGTTTACCATTCTTGGTCTTGTAAACAGGATCCTCCTCAATTTACGAATATTTACTCCAGGCTCTTGTCTTATATTACCTAACATACTGTAAATATATGACGGGTATATTGGTAATTATGTAAACATGATCTGTCTACATATGAGGGAGCCACACACACACACACACACACATACACACACACACACACACACACTCAGCCTTAATGTAGGGAGTTATAAGGCAATAGTGGCTTGATCACTCACCTATTAGCATTTACCTCACCCTGTCACACACCTAATAGCCCTTTATCTACCCTCACTCCCCCCCCTCCCGCCACCCCTCTCTTATTCTCCCTCATTAGATCAGTGATATGACAGTCCTCCTCCCCTTACCCCACCTTACCACGTAAGTCGTATTTCTCCCTCATCCTTCTCCCCTTTCCTTGAGGAGGGAGTATCGAGGCATGTTCTACATCACCTCACCTCCCTCATACTGTCCTCCCGTCATATCTCTCTCTCTCTCTCTCTCTCTCCTCTCTCTCTCCTCTCTCTCTCTCTCTCTCTCTTCCTACCATGCACGTGCTGAGCCTCCCCCCACTCCCCTTTTTAAACACACCCCCAACTGTCACTGACACACGAGTTACTCCTCCTAACACCCCACCTCCCCACCCCTCCAGTGCTCCTTTCAAACACGTAATGCCGCCCTCCCAACCATCTCCCTACCTCCCTTCCTCCTCACCCCTTCCTCCTCCCTCCACTACCCCTTCCTCCTCACCCTCCCTTCCACCATAACTCACACAGTAACAGATGGTATAATAAGTTAATCACCATAAATGAAGAGAAAATATGACTCAACGCCCCGACTACTACCATTATCTACCACAATCTAATAACAATCACCATCTACCACAATCAACCATCACTACTATCTACCCCGTCTACTACCATTATCTACCACAATCTAACACCAATAACAATCACTATCTACCACAATCAACCATCACTATCTACCACAATCAACCACCTTCACTATATACCACCAATATCCCACCACCACAATCTCCAATACTACAACCACACAAAAAAAACTAGCAACCACAATCTGGGTCAAAACTAAAAGAGATTCGAAGCTCCGCCACTTTTAATCTTTTACCTAAATAACGCCAGACGATTTTATTGAGCACAGAGGGGAACCCGCACACAAGGGGGTTAATAATATAGTGTTTGCTGAGGTTAGGTTAGGTTAGGGCAGGTTAGGTTGGGTAGGTTAGAAGTAGGGTAGGAGTAGGTTAAGAATGGGTATTAGGAGTAGGTTAGGTTAGGAGTAGGAGTGGAGTTGGGATTAAGGTAGGGTAGGTTAGGGTGAGTTAGGGTAGGTTAGAGGAGGATTAGGTTGGGCTGGGTTGGGTTAGGTTAAAGATAATGAATACAGAGGTAGATTTAATTTGGTTGGGTTAGGTTCACGAGGCAACCAGGTGACAGACAGACAGACAGACAGACAGAGAAAAGAGAGGTGTGGTTAGGTGGGGCAGCCTAACCGGTTCTCCCACACAGGTCGAGGAGGAGGGAGGAGGAGGAGGAGGAGGAGGAGGAGACAAGAGGTAGAGTGTCGATGGAAGGAGGTAGAGGAAAGACGGAAGGAAGGAAGGAAAAGAAGAAAAGAAGGAAAGAAAAAGGAAGGGACGGAGGGAAGAAGGGAGGGAGAGAGAGAGAAGAAGGGAGAAGGAAGAAAAAAAAGAAGCTAGGAAATAAAATAACAAAAGAACGAAGGAAGGAAAGAAGACAAAGAAGGAAAGAAGGAAAGAAGGAAGGAGCGTGGCCCAACTTAACTATCATATGCTCCACACCACCACCACCACCACCACCACCACCACCACCACCACCACTCTCTTGTGACCCAACACTCACTCACACACTGACACACTTTACACACACACACACACACACACACACACACACACCTCGACCAAACTATACGTGGTTCTGACCTCTCTTCAAACACAATCAGCATCACATGACGATTAGACACCCCAGCTTCTTCACCTAGGGCGTTGGGTTAGGTCAGGTTATAGTTTAGTTTAGGTTGGGTTAGGTTAGGTTAATATAAACCCAACACGTAAGTTAACACAGATAAGAAACATTAACACCAGGATATAAATAACTTTCAATCTATTTTCCTCCTTAACGACCCAAAACCTGTTCCTTCATTACAGTTTACTGACGAAAAAATACAGTGACGTTATTTCTGGCTGGAGAACTGACTAGTGTGTGTGTGTGTGTGTGTGTGTGTGTGTGTGTGTGTGTGTCAGGTACGTGTTATAGTGAAGGATTAGATCCGTGTTATAATGGAGGAGTTATAGATCCGTGTTATAATGGAGGAGTTATAGATCCGTGTTATACTGTAGATACCGCATGAAAAAATATTAAAGGTGGGTGCATAAGCTACACACACACACACACACACACACACACACACACACACACACACACACACACACACACACACACCACACACACACACACACAGCGTTAAATAATAATGAAGTTATGAAGTAAAAAATATATAAAATCATAACTTCTAAAAAAAATCCTTTGTCTTTACTGTTTCTTGATAATTGACCCTTGACGATGACTTACATAATGAATGAAGAAAAATATTACACTAATGAATGAATGAGTGAATGAATGAAGTTAATAAGTGAAAAAAAAAATAATTGCAATGTTTATGGTAATGAAAGAAGCTTAGGATGGGATTCGAACCCTTGTTGTGATTATTTAACCCCTTTAAAGCAGACCCCCTACCTCCTCCTCACCCATCATTAGTTAAGGAATCTCTCTAAGTAAGATCAGCCACTTAAGGAACACTTTTATAAGATTAATAAGTGTTAAAGTGTGTCTTGAGCACTTCCTGTTAACCTGGTGGAGGGGGAGTGGGGGTGGTGGGGAAATGGGGGGTGACAGAGCATTGTTCATACTGGTTATGTTGATGACCTAATGTTCAAGGTGCACACACACACACACACACACACACACACACACACACGCGCGCGTAACAAATATTTCAGATCCAGTTATGTTTGGTTAAATCCACGCGTACGAGGGCTGTAGTTCCGCCTATCTGTGTGTGTGTCATTGTTCCTAGTCCCGATGACGTCATTGTTCCTAGTCCCGATGACGTCATTGTTCCTAGTCCCGATGACGTCATTGTTCCTAGTCCCGATGACGTCATTGTTCCTAGTCTAGATGACGTCATTGTTCCTGGTCCCGATGACGTCATTGTTGTTACTTGTTTTTCCCACCAGGGGGACATAGAGGTATGTACTGTATGCTTCCCTTTCTTTCTTCCTTCCTTCCTTTATGCTTTATCCTCCTTTCTTCTTCCTCTCCCTCCTCCTTCCTTCCCTTTCTTCCTCTCCCTCCCTCCTTCCTTCCCTCTCCCTCCCATCCACCCAACAGTCGTCAACAACTATAGATGGATTCTGACCACACTAAGACAAGGGGCCAATAATGACTGACCTTGTCTCACACTGGCACTAAACTATGGCCTCCTGGTCTGTTGTAGGGAAGCGTGGCACTTGACTACATCTAGTGGCACTCCTCTTGTTGCTGTTGTAGTTGTAGGGGAGGTAGTTGTATTATTATTGTTGTTGTTGTTGTTGTTGTTGTTGTTGGTGGTGGTGGTGGTGGTGCCCGTGTTGTTGCTGTGTTATTGTGCTGTGTTGTTGTTGTTGTTTGTTGTTTGGTGGTTTTGTGCTGTGTGTTGTTGTTGTTGTTGTTGTTGTTGTTGTTGGTGGTGGTGGTGGTGGTGGTGCCAGTGTTGTTGCTGGTGAGGTTATTGTGTTGTTGTTGTTGTTTTGTTGTTATGGTAGGTTTGTTGTAGTGTTGTTGTTGTTGTTGTTGTTGTTGGTGGTGGTGGTGGTGCCAGTGTTGTTGCTGGTGAGGTTATTGTGCTGTAGTTGTTGTTGTTGTTGTTGGTTTAGGTGAGATAAATTTGGTGTAGTTGCTGTGGGTGTGTCATTGTACTGTTGTTGTTGTTGTACAATGTGAAGTTAATGTACTGCAGTTGTTGTTGTTGTTGTTGGTTTAGGTGAGATAAATTTAGTGTTGTTGCTGTAGGAAGTGATGTCATTGTACTGTTGTTGTTGTTGTACAATGTGAAGTTAATGTACTGCAGTTGTTGTTGTTGTTGTTAGAGGAACTGATGTCACTGTAGTGTAGTTGTTGTAGTTGTAGCAGGATGGATGGATCAAAAGATGGATGGATGGATGGATGGTTGAATGGATAATATGGATAGATGGATGGATAGGTGGGTGGATGGATGGATGGATGGATGGATGGATGGATGGATGGATGGGTGGGTGGGTGGATGGATGGATGGGTGGATGGTTAAAAGATGGATGGCTGGATGGATGAAGATAGATTATAGGATTGACGAGCTTGATGGGTGGACAGATAGACAGAAAGACATATGGAAAGATGGAAAAACAAATGGATGGATGCATGGATGTGGTTGGTTGCTATCCTCATGGAGGTGAAGGGGGAGGTAGGAGGAGGGTGAAGGGGAGGGAAATGGGAGGAGGGAGGTGGGGGGAGAGGAGTGTAGGAGGAACAAGGGACTGTGTATTTGCCGAACTACCCTGTCCAATAACCATGAGGCCTGGGTTACTGTTAGCTGTGTGTGTGTGTGTGATGGGCAGGGGTCAGGGGTAGGGGTAAGGGAGATCCGGGAGAGAAAAGGAGACTAGATTGAGGTGGGGGTGTGGGGGAGATGGGGGTGTGGTGGAGGGGGTGAGGGGGGATTAGGGAAGACCCATGACAACAAGTTAGGAAGTGAGGAGGGGAGGAGGGGGGGAGGGGGGGAGGTGAGGGAGGGTGGGGGGGAGGGTGAGGAAGGAGGAGTCATGACTAAAATCTGGTCTTTCTTGTGAGCCATGGTGTGTGTGTGTGTGTGTGCGTGTGGGTGTTCACGGAGGAAGGGTGGAGGTGAAAGCATGATATAGTGTGAGCATTGTTGCCTCCCTCATGGTCAACCTCTATACCACCCCCCCCCCTCCTCACTCTTCTTCTTCAATAATATTACTTTCATTGCATTCTCCCTCCTCCTTATCATTCTTCTTCTCTTCCACCTCCTCCTTATCATTCTTCTTCTCTTCCATCTCCTCCTCCTCCCTCCTCCTTATCATTCTTCTTCTCTTCCATCTCCTCCTCCCTCCTTATCATTCTTCTTCTCTTCCTCCTCCTCCTCCTCCTTATCATTCTTCTTCTCTTCCTCCTCCTCCTCCTCCTTATCATTCTTCTTCTCTTCCTTCTCCTCCTCCTCCTTATCATTCTTCTTCTCTTCCATCTCCTCCTCCTCCTTATCATTCTTCTTCTCTTCCTCCTCCTCCTCCTCCTTATCATTCTTCCTCTCTCCCTCCTCCTCCTCCTCCTTATCATTCTTCTTCTCTTCCTCCTCCTCATCATTCTTCTTCTCCTCCACCTCCTCCTCCTTTCCTTCCTGTCCTCTTCCTCTTTCTTGTATAACGTGAGAGCCCAGACAATGGAACATTAATAACAAGAAAATAACATAACGCATTGAGCAATAAGACTCCCCGTGTGTGTGTGTGTGTGTGTGTGTGTGTGTGTGTGTGTATAAACTTAACGGAGTCTCTTGCTAATCTCTTCTTCTTCTTTATCTCCTTGTCCTTTTATCTTCCTCCTCCTCCTCCTCCAGCAGGTGACTCGGGGTCGTGGTGCGTCATAAGCCATCCTTCCACTAACCCGTTATTTACTTTATTTAATCTTTATTGCCTTATTCTTATTCTTCTTTATTTATTTATTATTATTATTATTATTATTATTATTATTATTATTATTATTGCTGTTGTTTTTATTTATTTATTTATTTATTTATTTTATTTATTTTTATTTTTTTATTGGGCACTCCCTACATCATTGGTATGGGTGAAGCTAGAAGCGTTTAGCGCCCAACAGGGAAGCATGCTAAGTTCATACTTGCCTTATGTCTCATGAGTTAAGGGCTCTCTATGGTCGCACGTCTCTCTAATATTCATACGTCTCTCTTATAGTCGTGCACGTCTCTAATAGTCGTACACGTCTCTTATAGTCGTACACGTCTCTAATAGTCGTATACGTCTCTCTTATATGTATGACTTTGACCTCCAGCTTGACCTCTCAGCTTGACCTCTAGGTTATCGATACATCGAGAATACAATATTTCGAACCCAGTAAAAAATTATTAAAATATATATATATATATATATATATATATATATATATATATATATATATATATATATATATATATATATATATATATATATATATAAATTCAACACACTCCTGTAGTACCGAGTCAGTATTTACACACACACACACACACACACACACAACACACAATAAAGCGTGTAAATGTATGTCATCTGGAGCTTTAGAAACTTAACACGTAATTTAAATAAAATTAATAATAATAATAATAATAATAATAATAATAATAATAATAATAATAAAAAACCTAACCTAACCCAACCTACTTCAGAACCCTTTGAAACATTACTCTCTCTCTCTCTCTCTCTCTCTCTCTCTCTCTCTCTCTCTCTCTCTCTATCAGAATCTATCAAGTTATATATCTACCAGTATCTATCTATCTATTTATCTATCAATCTATCTATCTATCCTTGGTATATATACACATAAAAGGTCAAATACCAGACAAGGCACGAGACAGATGCCAAGAACCTCACCTTGAGTTTACTTCACCTGACCATGTAAGGTAAACTGGAGTAAACAAGACAGTTAGTAAGTAAACTCGTGCAGCCAAGGTGAATGTAAACCAGGCATATGCCAATAGGTCGTATACCCAGCCTTATGTAGATGGTGGTTCATAGGATACATACATACATACATACATACATACATACATACATAACATACATACACTAATATGAAGATGTTTAACTATTGTTAGGTTAGATTAGGTTAGTGTTAGGAGTTGGTTAGGGAGTTGGTGTTAGATTAGCTTAGGTTAGGTTAGTGTTAGGTAGCCTTAGGTTGGGTTAGGTTAGGTTAGTGTTAGGTAGCCTTAGGTTGGGTTAGTGTTAGTAGCCTTAGGTTGGGTTGGGTTAGTGTTAGGTAGCCTTAGGTTGGAGTTAGGTTAGTGTTAGGTTAGCCTTGGGTTGAGTTAGTGTTAGGTAGCCTTAGGTTGGAGTTGGAGTTGGTGTTAGGTAGCCTTAGGTTGCGTTAGGTTAGTGTTAGGTGGCCTTAGGTTGGAGTTAGTGTTAGGTAGCCTTAGGTTGGGTTAGGTTAGTGTTAGGTAGCCTTGGAGTTGGAGTTAGGTTAGTGTTAGGTAGCCTTAGGTTGAGTTAGTGTTAGGTAGGCCTTGGTTGGGTTAGGTTAGTGTTAGGTATTTTGGTTGGGTTAGGTTAGTGTTAGGTTAGCCTTAGGTTAGGTTAGTGTTAGGTAGCCTTGGGTTGGGTTAGTGTTAGGTAGCCTTGGGTTGGGTTGAGTTAGTGTTAGGTTAGCCTTGGGTTAGGTTAGTGTTAGGTAGCCTTAGGTTGGGTTGAGTTAGTGTTAGGTAGCCTTAGGTTAGGTTAGTGTTAGGTAGCCTTGGGTTGGGTTAGGTTAGTGTTAGGTAGCCTTAGGTTGGGCTAGGTTAGGTAGCTTTGGGTTGGGTTGGGTTGGGTTAGGTTAGTGTTAGGTATTAAGTAGCCTTAGGTTGGGCTAGGTTGTAGCTTTGGGTTGTTGGTTGGGTTAGGTTAGTGTTAGGTAGTGTTAAGTAGCCTTAGGTTGGGCTAGGTTAGGTAGCTTTGGGTTGGGTTGGGTTTGTGTCAGGTAAGGTTTGGTTTGGGTTACCGTTAGGTAGGGTGGTGGTGATAGTGAGAGCGGTGATGATAATGGTGATCGTGATACTGGTGGTGGTGATACTGGCGGTGGTGATACTGGCGGTGGTGATAGTGATAAGTGTAGTGATGGTAATGAGTGATGGGGGCGAGATCTCCGGTCTACTTAACAAGGGTCTCTCACTATAACAATGTTAGGTTATCCACGGCGAGAACGTGGGTGATGGTATGGCCGTGACACACACACACACACACACACACACACACACACACCTTCTATTCGACACCACCACCGCATCCAGCCCATACGACCACGTACAGGTAGCTATCAGAACAGTCCCATCCCAACCATTGTAAAAACTATCAACAACTCGTAGATAACTTGTGCTTTCACTCCCTGTCAATCCCACTTTTGTACTGTAACTCTGCTGAAATCACCCTTGTAATTAATCCTTCTGCTGTTATTACTATTATTATTGTTGTTGTTGTTGTTACTATTATTATCATTACCATTATTATTACACACACACACACACACACACACACACACACACACACACACACACACACACACACACACACACACACACACACACACACACACACGTATACTGTAATAAGTGTAAATTCTTCTCTTAACCTCCAAGGTACATGTAAAACAACACACAGACAAACGGACATTGATCATACGAGGAAAAAAACGGTAACAGGGACTCTCACATTTAGATACTTAACGTGTACAGTATATACACACACAAGATATCCACCCAACAACAAAACAATTACTGCAGCTACACACACACACACACACACACACACACACACACACACACACACACACACACACACAGTCATCGGAAGAAGAAAAAATAAACAAAATAAACATAATTATCTCTCAGGTGTAGAGACAAGGTCAGAAACAGCCCCAGGGGAGCCTAATCGTTGGTAACAGTGGCGGCGGATGTTATAAAATACAACCTTTATATTCCGGACAGAGAGAGAGAGAAGGGTAATAAGGGAGGGGTGTCGGCTCCTCTCCTTACCTGACAACACTATAAATAACACCAGCCAAGGTCCACCACACTCTCTCAAAAAGTCCGCAAGGTTTAATTTTCCGGATCACCTGAAGATTAAAACCTAACCTAACCTAACCTCACCGCTTCTTACCGTAACCTAACCTATCAACACCATCATCACCCTATCACCACCACCACTTCCATCAACACCCACCATCAATATCATTACTATACCACCCCATCAACACCCTCATCATCACCATCATCACCACTACCATCATCACCACCCCTCAGTGACCAGTGGGAGGCAGCTAACACTCTCTGTGACCCGTAGATAAAGCGTGATCAATGCTCCCGTCCTCCCACCATGGCTCTCCCCTCTAGCACCCTCCCACACATTCCAGCACCCTCCCACACATTCCAGCACCCTCCACACACTCCAGCACCCTCCCACATTCAGCACCCTCCCTCCTCCAGCACCCTCCATTCCAGCACCCTCCCACACATTCCAGCACCCTCCCACATTCCAGCACCCTCCCACACATTCCAGCACCCTTCACACCCCCAACTCGCTCTATGATATGCAGTTGTGACAGCATGGGTTAGTTTATTTAGAGGCTTAATGCATACATGACCCATGCCTCTAATCACCCATGACATCAACCCACTCATCACAACAATAACCCATCACAACAATAACAGATGACATCAATAACCCATGACATCAACCCATCCATGACATCAATAACCCATGACATCAATAACCCAATGACTTAACTCAACAATAACCTTAAATAACCAATAAACGTAAATTACCAATGAACTCTACTGCCATCTGCCAAAAAATCCTTCCATATACAGGTACAACTGCCACCAACCACAACCACAACAATCACAACCACAACAACACATAAGCCTGCAAAAAATAAAAAAATAATAAAATAACAATAAACATTTGCAAATAACAACTACAACAATACAAAATAATAATAATAATAATAATATAAACAATAGCAACATAAGCAAGAACAACAACAATAATAACAATAACATCAACAACAACTATAATGATAACAACAACAGTAACAACAACAATAACAACAAAACAATAACATCAACAACAACTATAATGATAACAACAACAATAACAATAAAACAATAACATCAACAACTATAATGATAACAACAACAACAGCAACAATAACATTAATAACAACAACAACAGGCCAGACACACCTGGTCAGCAGTAACCAATTAACGGCAGAATGTCACGTGCACAGGGGAAGCGGTGCACAACATATAGTGCAGTTACTGGTATGCACAATGATGTACACGTGGAGTGAAGTACAGTTAATAATGTACACAGTGAGGAACGGTTTGACGGTGTACACTGAGTAATGTGGAGTACAGGGGGAGGTGTTTAAGGGAGGAGATAATGTACAGGAAGGGAGTGTATAGGGGAGAGAGGAGACAGGGAGGGGCGGGGGTACAGGAGAGGGGAGGGAGGTACAGGAGAGGGGGAGGTACAGGGAGAGGGAGAGGAAGGAGAGGGAGGGAGGCAGGAGAGGGAGGGGGGGTGTCAGGAGAGGGAGGGAGGTGCAAGGAGAGGGAGGGAGGACAGGGAGAGGAGGGAGAGTACAAGGAGGGGAAGGAGTGTGGAGAGGGAGGGAGAGTACAGGTAAAGAGGGGAGGTGCAGGGAGAGGGAGGAGTGTACAGGAGAGGGAGGGAGTGTACAGGGAGAGGGAGGGGTGTACAGGGAGAGGGAGGGAGAATACAGGTAAGAGAGGGAGGTGCAGGAGAGGGGGTGTACAGGGAGAGGGAGGGAGGTGCAAGGAGAGGGAAGGGGGTAAGGGAGAGGGAGGGAGAGTACAGGTAAGAGGAGGGGAGGTACAGGGAGAGGGAGGAGTGCAGAGAGGGAGTACACACGGAGAAGAGAAGTACTGAGGGTGTTTACAGTAAGGGTGTACAATACGGGAGTGTGGAGATGAGAGAGAGAGAGAGAGGAGGGCAGGCAGGTAGGCAGGTGGGGGAGGGTAAGTGACAGCTTGGCTACAACAGTCACGCACCAGTTTACCTTCTTCCTGTGTGTGTGTGTGTGTGTGTGTACCTCTCCCCTCACCTCCCCTCTCTACCTCAATCCCTGTCACCTACCCCCTTCACACACACACACACACACCTGAATCAGGGAAACTGGCAGCTGGTCGTGATGGTCTCCTCTTTAGATTAGGAAGATCATCTGAAGATTAAGCACCCCAGTTAGGGCAACCAGGTCACGTGACTCACCAGTACCAGGTCACGTGACTCACCAGTACCAGGTCACGTGACTCACCTGCATCAGGCCACGTGACTCACCAGTACCAGGTCACGTGACTCACCAGTATCAGGTCACGTGACTCACCAGATCAGGTCACGACTCACTAGATCAGGTCACGTGACTCACATATCAGGTCACGTGACTCACTAGTATCAGGTCACGTGACTCACGCAGGTCACGTGACTCACAGATGTCACGTGACTCACTAGTATTAGGTCACGTGACTCACCAGTATCAGGTCACGTGACTCACTAGTATCAGGTCACGTGACTCACCAGTGTCAGGTCACGTGACTCACTAGTATCAGGTCACGTGACTACCAGTATCAGTCACGTGACTCACTAGTATCAGGTCACGTGACTCACCAGTATCAGGTCACGTGACTCACCAGCATCAGGTCACGTGACTCACTAGTATTAGGTCACGTGACTCACCAGTATCAGGTCACGTGACTCACCAGCATCAGGTCACGTGACTCACCAGCATCAGGTCGTACTTTCGTGACTATTAAACTTCCGGGTCACTGTGTCATGTAGTGTTGTGGTGACCTCATCTGGTAAAATAATCACGGGTGTCCAATCTTCAGGTGATCATGGAAACACCGAACACCACGACACATGTTGATATCTAGACCACGAACACGACTCTCTCTCTCTCTCTCTCTCTCTCTCTCTTATACAAACAAGCTTTTCAGCAGATGTTTAAACACCCGTCCACAACAACAGCAGCTGGTTGTCTCCGCCCCCCTTCCACACACCTCACTACCCTCCCACACACACACACACACACACACACAGGTAAATACCACCTCATCAACTCCAAAAAACACCTAATTTCCCTTCATCACAATCAACAACAGACAACCAGGAGAAATTTTCCTTCAAACAAAAAAAACAATAATAATAAAAAATCTAAATAAACTAGAGAAACCTTATGTCTTAATCTGAACACCTGGCTGGGGAAACGTCACAGGTGGAGGTAAGCGAGCGAGCACACCTGACATGGAACAACTGACACCATGAGAGAATGGAATGATGATAAGACGGAATGACTGGTGGAATGAATGGTGGAATGACTGGTGGAATGACTGGTGGAATCATCAGAACACACACACACACACACACACACACACATCCACACAGATACACACACATGAACACATAGACCCACAGACAGACAGACAGACAGACAGACAGACAGACAGACAGACAGACACACACACACACACACACACACACACACATGTCGAGAAAAACTGCTTCCTATGTGACCTACATGTGTGCTTCCTATGTGACCCAGATTCCTTCGTCCCAGCACATGTTTACGAACCACTTATCAACAAATCACAGGTGTAGGAGGACGGACGGACGGACAGATGGACGGACACACAGACATACATACACACTCACACATACCGTACTATACATACATACTGTACTATACATACATACGCACATACATACATATATGCATACTACACTTAGAACAAGAACAACAAGTACAAGAAAAGAACAATAAAAACAACAAAATAATATGAAAAATAACAATAACAATAAGAAAAAAGGAACACTAAGAACAAATAGAAGAACAAGATGAAGAACAAAATGAACAAGAACAAGAACAACAACTAAGTATAGGTACACCTGCTGAATATAACATCAATATCTTCAACAATGAAATAAATCGAGGAACATTACGCCATTATCTCATAGAGCGACCAAATATACTATAGGAGAGAGAGAGAGAGGAGGGGGGGAGGGGGCGCATACAGAGAAGGAGAGGGGAGACAGAGAGACAAAGAGACAGATAAGAGGGGAGACAGACAGAGAGAGAAAGAGATAGAGCAGGTAAAGATATCATCGGGGTTTGTCCTTGGGGAGTCGTTCAATATAAAAGTGGGGAGGAAGCAGGAGAGAGGGGAGAGAAGGAAGAAAGGGGAGGAGAGAGGGGGAGAGAAGGAAGGACGATGAGAAGGAAAGAGGAGGAGAGAAAAAGAGGAGGGTAAAGGAGGAGATGAAAGGAAGAGGAGAAGGAAGGAAGAGGGAGACGGAGAGATAAAGAGAATGTAGACGAAAAGAACACGAGATAAACAGAAGTAGAAAGGGAGGGGAGAGAGAGTAATTGAGAAGAGAAGCTGCATAGAAATGGGACAGAGAGAGATTAGTGGCTGAGGAGAGAAGCAACGTGAGAGACTGAGAGAAGTGAGAGAAGGAGGAGGTCAACACAATGTCCTGGTTCCTTGTTACTGTATATACGTAGGTGGGGGGAAGGGGTTGAGTAGGTAAGGGAGAGGAGGAAGGGGGGTAGGTGAGGAAAGGAAGGAGTGGGGGGGTCAAGTCCGGGTAGCCAATGAGTGCTCAACAAGGTATGACTCAACACCCATTGGCCAACACATTTAGTCACTCACTCACTCACTTTCACTCACTCCTTCACTCCTCTCTTTCACACTCCTCACTCACTCTTTCACACTCACTCACTCTTTCACACACACTCACTCACTCTCACACCTATAGCTATACGATTTTACTGAATATCTATCTATCTATCTATCTATCTACCTACCTACCTACCTATCTATCTATCTATCTATCTATCTATCATTCTATCTGTCTACCTATCTATCTACATCTATCTATCTATCTACCTATCTATCTATCTATCTATCTATCTATCTACCTATCTACCTACCTACCTATCTATCTATCTATCTATCTATCTCTATCTATATTCTACCTACCTACTATCTATCTATCTATCTACCTATCTACCTATCTATCTATCTATCTTCCTATCTATCTATCTATCTACCTACCTATCTACCTACCTACCTATCTATCTATCTATCTATCTATCTATCTACCTATCTACCTACCTACCTATCTATCTATCTATCTATCTATCTATCTACCTATCTATCACCATTAATACAACAGTCAATGGTGAAAACATAACTAAACACAGCTGGGACAAGGGACACCCCTCCCTTCTCCCCCCCCTTACCCCTCCTCACCCCTCTCCTCTCCTCCCTCCTCCCCACCCCTCCTCCCCTCCACACCCACATAGGCCAGGAGGTTAAGGGCGGGTAACAGGGGGTGTGTGTGGAGAGTACCTCTAACGCGCAGATAACAGTTTCTCACAAGTATTGGACAGAGATGATAATAAGACCACAGAAAATGAGACAAGTGAGAAAATGAGACAAAAGTGAGAAAATGGAACAAAAGTGAGAAAATAAGAGACAAAAGTGAGAAAAATGGAACAAAAAGTAAGAAAATGGAACAAAAGTGAGAGAAAATGGAACAAAAGTGAGAGAAAATGGAACAAAAGTGAGAGAAAATGGAACAAAAGTGAGAGAAAATGAGACAAAAGTGAGAGAAAATGGAACAAAAGTGAGAGAAAGTTCTAAAGAAAATGGGACAAGAATTGACTAAAATACGAAACGAAACAAACAAATAATGAAGGCGACGTGTGTGTGTGTGTGTGTGTGTGTGTGTGTGTGTGTGTGTGTGTGTGTGTGTGTGTGTGTGTGTGTGTACGGAGAAGATAATGACGATAGCAAACACAAAATATATATATATTTATTTTTTGACACTATATTTGGGAAAAGATTTTTTTTCTATTTTTTAGTAAGAATGTCTTACGTCATCTTCACTCTCATGCTCATTATCTCAGGGTCTCAGAAGCATTTTCACCAGATGCTGTATTTTATTTTATTACTTTCACGTCACTTTCGTCTATTATACTATAATAACTTTCATTATCACTTTCACCATCTGAGCTCCTTACGTCACTTTCACTATTATCAACATCTTTACCTCTGAGTTTATCATCTTTAACTCACTATCATCATCAGAAGCGGTACCTTGAACATTATCCTCACCATCAGCTGACTCAGGTAAACATCCCACCTCACCATCATGACTCAGTGCATTCCTCACCATCAGCTGACTCAGGTAAACATTACTCACCATCAGCTGAGTCAGGTAAACATCCCACCTCACCATCAGCTGACTCAGGTAAACATCCCACCTCACCATCAGCTGACTCAGGTAAACATTCTCACCATCATTGAGTCAGGTAAATATCCCACCTCACCATCAGCTGACTCAGGTAAACATCCCACCTCACCATCAGCTGACTCAGGTAAACATCCCACTTCACCATCAGCTGACTAAACAGCTCCACCTCACCATCAGCTGACTGTAAACATCCACTCACCATCAGCTGACTCCAGGTAAATGCATCCCTCACCATCAGCTGACTCAGGTAAATATCTCACCATCAGCTGACTCAGGTAAACATCCCACCTCACCATCAGCTGACCAGGTAACATCCCATTCACCATCAGCTGACTCAGGTAAACATCCCACCTCACCATCAGCTGACTGTAGTAAGATCCCACCTCACCATCAGCTGACTCCAGGTAAACATCCCACCTCACCATCAGCTGAGTCAGGTAAACATTCCTCACCATCAGCTGACTCAGGTAAACATCCCACCTCACCATCAGCTGACTCCAGGTAAACATCCCACTCACCATCAGCTGACTCAGGTAACATCCCACCACCATCAGCTACTCAGGTAAACATCCCACCTCCCATCAGCTGATCCCAGGTAAACATCCCACCTCACCATCAGCTGACTCAGGTAAACATCCACCTTCAGCTGACTCGTAAACATCCCACCTCACCATCAGCTAGTGTAACATTCTCCACAGCTGGCTCAGGTAAAATTCACCATCAGTGACTCCAGGTAAACATCCCACCTCACCATCAGCTGACTCAGGTAAACATCCCACCTCACCATCAGCTGACTCAGGTAAACATCCCACTCACCATCAGCTGACTCAGGTAAACATCCCATCTCACCATCAGCTGACTCAGGTAAACATCCCACCTCACCATCAGCTGACCTGGTAAACATCCCACCCTGCCATCAGCTGACTCAGGTAAACATCCACCTCACCATCAGCTGACTCAGGTAAAATTCTTCACCATCAGTGATCAGGTAAACATCCCACCACCATCAGGCTGACTCAGGTAAACATCCCACTCTCACCATCAGCTGGCTTGTAAACATCCCACCCTCACGTCACAGCTGACTCAGGTAAACATCCCACCTCACCATCAGCTGATTCAGAAACATTCTCACCATCAGCTGACTCAGGTAAACATCCCACTCACCATCAGCTGACTCAGGTAAACATCCCACCCTACCACTCAGCTGACCAGGTAAACATCCCACCTCACCATCAGCTGACTCAGGTAAACATCCCACTCACCATCAGCTGACTCCAGGTAAACATCCCACCTCACCATCAGCTGAGTCAGGTAAACATTCTCACCATCAGCTGACTCAGGTAAACATCCCACCTCACCATCAGCTGACTCAGGTAAACATCCCACCTCACCATCAGCTGACTCAGGTAAATATTCTCACCATCAGCTGACCCAGGTAAACATCCCACCTCACCATTCAGCTGACTCAGGTAACATTCCTCACCATCAGCTGGCTCAGGTAAACATCCCATCACCATCAGCTGACTCAGGTAAACATCCCACCTCACCATCAATGCTGACTCCAGTAAACATCCCACCTCACCATCAGCTGACTCCAGGTAAACATCTCATCACTCCATGACTCAGGTAAACATCCCTCACCATCAGCTGACTTAAAACATCCTCCACCATCAGCTGACTGTAAATTCCTCACCATCAGCTGATCAGGTACATCCCACCATCAGCTGACTCAGTAAGAAACGAACAGCATCATTTCTCCCGTGACCTTTAAGGGATGACCTTATTTGGATTGATCTGCCCTCTCCCTCCCCCTTCCTCGCCTCCAGCCCCTTACCTTCCTTTCTTGTAGCCTCCCACACCACTGCACCCCCCCCAGGTCCTTCACTTCCAAACGCCCCTTCCCTTCCCACACATCCCTCCTACCCTCTCTCTCTCTCATTCCCTTCATATCCCTCTCCCCCTCACAACCCCTTACTTATTTCATCTCATTCCACGTCCTTTCCTCTTCCTTCTCTTAAATGTCAACAAGGAGGGCCATACGCCACGGAACCTTGAGTCATCACACGCGCCACCTTCCCACACACACACACACACACACACACAACTCCCTCCCAAAACACCCTAACCCACGCTCGTTATAGTTTAATTTACCTCACAACATGACTAAGAAGAAAACATCCACCGTCTATCAGGTGAAATTCCAGGTAAGGAGTTTTTGTACAGGTGAGTCCGTAATATGGTTATAATTACATGTTAAAAGGTCAGGCTTACAGTAGGGTACGAAATACGGTATTCACGGGGGTACTGAAATAAGGCTCATGGGGTACTGAAATAAGAACATAAGAACATAAGTAAATAAGGAGTCTGCAATAGGCCGGTTGACCTGTGCATGGCAGCTCCTGTCGAGAGTTACTACCACTCTCTATCATCCATGAATCTATCCAGCCTCCATTTGAAACTTTCCAGCGTTCCAGCACTTACTACAAAGTTGCTAAGCTTGTTCCACTCGTCCACCACCCTATTTGTAAACCAGTTCCTTCCTATCTCCCTCCTAAACCTAAACTTATCCAACTTGAATCTGTTGTTCCGAGTCCTATCCTGCTCGGATATTATAAGAACTTTATCTATATCGCATGGGGGATTGAAATAAGGCTCACGGGGGGACTGAATTAAGGCTCACGGGGGGACTGAAATAAGGCTCACGGCAAGGACTGAAATATGGTTCACGATAGCTAAAAATAAGTTACAAAAATAAGGCTTTTTATACGTATCAAAATACCTATACCATCTCGACTACATCATTACAACCTTAACACAATTCATTAGGTAAAAAATTTCATCCCGACAAACAAAGGGACAACCAGACACCTGAAGCATTATGTGGCATTATTAACACTCGAGAGTAAATATTAATCTAGGTTAGGTTTGGTTAGGTTAGGTTTGGTTTGGTTAGGTTAGGTTTGGTTAGGTTTGGTTTGGTTAGATTAGGTTAGGTTAGGTTTGGTTAGGTGTACCAACACTACCATACCTGTGTTGTTACTAATTAAATATTTACCTGAAGCACCTAAACTATACTCAAGCAATTCTGACTTTCACTTTTTCCTTTCTCCTGTCACCATCCACCACCACCACCACATCATCATCATCACCATCATCCATCACCATCTACACTACCATTCACCACCCATTACTATCTCCATCATCCGCCCACACCAGTCTTCACCACCATCGCCACCCACATCATAATTTACTGAGGTATAATTTTTATCATAGGTTAGGTTAGGTTAGGTTAATCTGATCACCCGGAAAGCTTGATCGTAGACTGAGCTCCTCCTCCCCCACCCACAACCACACTTCCTCCACCCACTACTACACCTCCACCCACTACTACCACACCTCACCACACCCTCCGCCCACGTCAGGAGAGGAAGCGGCGTGTGACGAGAGATGGGCGTGTCGACCACCGCCCACCGCCCGCTACAGGTGCACCTGTCTCATGCTTACCTGCCTTCCTCCCTCACTACTTCCTCTAACCTTACCTGGCAGACAGACAGACAGGTAGAGCGATAGATAGATAAACAGCCAGACAGACAGACAGGCAGATAGACAGACAGACAGACAGATAGATGGATAGAGAGATAACATAAGAACATAAGAAAATAAGGAGTCTGCAATAGGCCGGTTGGCCTGTGCATGGCAGCTCCTGTCGAGAGTTACTACCACTCTCTATCATCCATGAATCTATCCAGCCTCCCTTTGAAACTTTCCAGAGTTCCAGCACTTACTACAAAGTTGCTAAGCTTGTTCCACTCGTCCACCACCCTATTTGTGAACCAGACAGATAGATGAGTCAGAGTGCTAAAGAGAGAGGTGACCGATGCTGGTTCAGAATAAGAATGTAAATTGATACAACGGGTCAGTAGTACACAACACCTCGCCCCAGGGTACACCACAACACCCTGGGGTACATCACAACACCCTGGGGTACACCACAACACCCTGGGGCACACCGTCACGCCCCAGGGCACACCACAACACCCTGGGGTACACCACAACACCCTGGAGTACACCGTCACGCCCCAGGGCACACCACAACACCCTGGGGTACACCACAACACCCTGGGGTGCACCACAACACCCTGGGGTGCACCACAACACCCTGGGGTACACCACAACACCCTGGGGCACACCGTCACGCCCCAGGGTACACCACAACACCCTGGGGTACACCACAACACCCTGGGGTGCACCACAGCACCCTGGGGTGCACCACAACACCCTGGGGTGCACCACAACACCCTGGGTACATCACAACACCCTGGGGTACCCACCACAACACCCTGGGGTACACCAATCACGCCCCAGGGCACACACCACAACACCCTGGGGTACACCACAACACCCTGGAGTACACCGTCACGCCCCAGGGCACACCACAACACCCTGGGGTACACCACAACACTCTGGGGTACACCACAACACCCTGGGGTGCACCACAACACCCTGGGGTACACCACAACACCCTGGGGCACACCGTCACGCCCCAGGGTACACCACAACACCCTGGGGTACACCACAACACCCTGGGGTGCACCACAACACCCTGGGGTGCACCACAACACCCTGGGGTACACCACAACACCCTGGGGTGCACCACAACACCCTGGGGTACACCGTCACACTAATAACACCACACTTTCACCCTCACAATGACTCACTCTTAACACAAGTGGAGCGTCGTATTTCATTACGCACTGTTCTCACCCTGCCTAATTATACACACGCTAGGAAGTCACACATACAGACACACAGACAAAGCAAAACAAACAGGCAGGCAGGCAGACAGAGAGGGAATTTGATAGGCAAACAGACATACACAGAAGGCTTGATGGACACACACACACACATTGAGTACATTTTACTCATGAAAACACGTGGAATATATAATGGATAGAAGCAAACACGAATAATAATAATAATAATAATAATAATAATTACTAAAAAGCGAGAGGCTGCCACCACCACACCATTACCACCTGCACCATCGGACAACGCCCAAGACGGGTAGCCGCTCGCCACGCCCTGCTGACCCGCTACTGCCTCAGGCCAAGTGATGCTCTTACGCAGTTGTGGCCGAAAGAGGGAGCCAGGTCCTGTCTCCCTGGCTACTATCACACCCCTAGACTAGAGGTGCGGGGGAGGCAGAAGGTGCGGGGGAGGCAGAAGGTGCGGGGGAGGCAGAAGGTGGGTGGGAGACAGAAGGTGGGTGGGAGGTAGAAGGTGCGGGGGAGGCTGGTTGTGAGAATGCAGAAGATGGGGGGAAGGGTCAAAGATCAAGTTTCGCCACCTTTGTTAATCTTAAGACTCAGGTAAAACACAGGTAGGAGGGCCCCGAAAGGTGTACAATATTCGAGTCATTTTTAGCATTTACAGGACTATAGTGTTGGTGTGGTGATTCCCTCGCTGTACACCTAACCTAAATGAGCCCAACCTAATCTAACCTAACCTATTCTAAACTAACAACCTATTCTAACCTAACTAAACTTAACCTAATCTAACCTAACCTAATTAATCTAACTTAACCTAATGTTACCTGGGAGTGCTAGGTTAGGTTAGGTTATATCAGATTTGCTTTAAGGTGGTCGAACTTAAATTACCATATACATTATAACCTGAGGTGTGCCTAATCTTCACCTGACCCCCCCCCCCCCACCAGTTACAATTAGCTACCCACCTCAACTCTCTTATACCTGCACTTCCATCACCCCGACCAAAAAAATAATAATAATAAAAAATAAACATCAACACAGACGACTAAAAAAAACCGACGACCTCCGCCACAACAAACCCATTCCGTATACTCTCACCAGCTGCGTAGTGGACTGGAGCACACCTGAGGCTACCTGTGACATTTACGCCAGGAGAGAGAGAGAGAGAGAGAGAGAGAGAGAGAGAGAGAGAGAGAGAGGCACACAAGATCTCCTTCACAGTGTATAAGACGACGGTGAAGAAGACGAAGACGAGGAGGAGATGATGATGATGGTGGTTCCCGTGTAGCCAAGGTACACCTGAGTTAACTCTCTAATTACGACAGGTGTGAGGGAAGGGGGTGGGAGGTGAGAGGAGGTAACAGGTGTGATCTGTCCTCATCACTACTCTCATCTATCTGCTACTACCATCATCCTCCTCTTTCTCTCCCTTCTTCCTTCCTTCCTCCTCTTATTCTTCTCCTCCCCTTTCTCTTAGCCACCCCCTCCCCTCAACTATGACTCCCTCCCCCTCACCCTGACACCCCCCCTCCTTCCTGCCCCCTGACATTCTCCCCCCAGCAACACAAGTCAGTCACGTGAGCCTGAGCTTGGAGGGCGGCCAGCTGACCAACAGTGACTGGAGGAGCATGGGAGGTTGAGGGAGGAGCATGGGAGGATGAGGGAGGAGCATGGGAGGTTGAGGGCATGGGAGGCTGAGGGAGGAGCATGGAGGTTGAGGAGGAGCATGGGAGGTTGAGGGAGGAGCATGGAGGTTAAGGAGAGGCACAGGGGAGGAATGTAAGACATGTGGAGGGAGGAGGAGGGTGAGGAAGGAATGAGAGGGAGGTACATGGAAGAAGGAAGGAAGGAAGGAGGAGGAGAGGGAAGAATAGAGGAAAATAAGCAACCCGGAAAGGAGGGGATGAGAAGAGAAAGGAGGGGGGGAGGAGACACGGTAGGGAGAGAGATGAAACAGGTATAAATAGCGAAGGAGGAAGGAAGGAACGAAGGAAGACAAGAGAAAAGGAAGCAATAAAGCAGAGAAAGAAAAAAGGAATCGAGAGAGAGAGAGAGAGAATCGAAGGAGGAGGGGGAGGGGGCTAAGGAGAGAAGGACAACAGGAAATGTAGAATTAGACAAGTATAAAACTGAAGGGAGAAAAAAAGGCGGAGGTGAAGAGGTCAGAAGACGCACGTTAATAACTGTGAGGAGCCAAGAAGACCCGTATTAAAGGAGGAAATAGAAGAGAACACGAGAAGAGGACAGGTGGAGTGGAGGGTGGGAGTAGGGAGGTGGAGGTGAGGGGTGGAGAGAAGGGTAGGGAGGTGGAGGGGTAGGGGAGGGAACCGCTGGAACTTGCCCCCAGCTGGTTCAGAATCACAAGGTCAATGTTTATAATCACCCCCAGTTTATTCCCCCTCCTCCCCCCCTCTCTCTTCCTCTCCCCCCCATCCCTCCTCTCCCTTACCTGTTATTCCACACTTCCTCCTCAACAATGATAGACAGCATTAACTGCTCCCCTCTACCACTGACACCACCCATTCCATCACTGCCACCACCCATTCCATCACTGCCACCACTGACATCACCCATTCCATCACTGACACCACCCATTCCATCACTGCCACCACTGACACCACCCATTCCATCACTGCCACCACCCATTCCATCACTGCCACCACTGACATCACCCATTCCATCACTGACACCACCCATTCCATCACTGCCACCACTGACACCACCCATTCCATCACTGCCACCACCCATTGCACCACTGCCACCACCCATTGCACCACTGCCACCACCCATTTTTCTCTGCCAGGGTGCCAAGGTGCCACTGGGCAAAGATTCCAGGGTTTCATACTTCCGGGGTGCCACGAAACCATAGTACCCAGGCATCGTAGTTTACGGGAGCCCAAGTGCCAAGGTGACACAGTGCCATATTTCCGCAGTGCCAGGATGCCAGAGTGCCATAATTCCATCCTGTCTGGTGACTGAATGTGCCTGATGGTAACTGGGTATGAGTGGGTCTGGTGATGACTGGGTACAAGGGATCGATACCCACAAGTGATCACACACACACACAGTCAGACACAAGGTCAACACTGTACAGAGATCAGGATATTGTTTATTGATCTCTTTGTTCCAGTTGACGAGACTCTGTGTGCGTATGTGTGTGTGTGTGTGTGTGTGTGTGTGTGTGTGTGCGTGTGTGTGTGTGTGTGTGTGTGTGTGTGTGTGTGTGTGTGTGCGTGTGTGTGTGTGTGTGTGTGCGCGTGCGTTGGCCCAAATTTATCAACAACAGACCAACGTTTATTTCCTCCACATCAACACAAAGGTGACCACTGGACCACGGTAGCAATGGCCCCCCTCCCTCCCTTCCGCCCACCCACCCACCCGCCCGCCCACCCACCCTCACTCATCTCACCAAGCATGACCCACCCGTAACTCACATCCAACCCCACCCAACACTACCATCAACGCCCTACCACTCTAGATTAGGTGTGTGTGTGTGTGTGTGTGTGTGTGTGTGTGTGTGTGTGTGTGTGTGTGTGTGTGTGTGAATTAAAGTGCGAGATGTGGAGGGACTTGTAAAACACACACACACTTGTTCACCTTGGTCCATCTCACTACAACACAACACATAGCCATATTAAACTACACCATACTAAACCACGCCATATTACACTGCACTATACTTCAAACCCCACCACACCATAACACCACACCACAACACCACAACAACACCACATAACCAGCTTCAAACATAGGTTGGATGCTTATATGAGCAATAGGGGTTGGGTGTAAATGGGACTGCCCAGTATGAACCAATAGGCCCGCTGCAGTTTCCTCCATTCTTATGTTCTTATTAATATTGACACCTGCTCTTGTCACCCGGACCTCACCTCTCACCTCCTACCTCACTTCGTGCTTCCTTCGTCTTCCTCACTCCTCCCGCCTTCCTCGTCTTCCTAAAACCACTATCACAATCCCTCTCATTCCTACAACCACTACTACAATCCCTCCCACTCCTAAAACCACTACCACAATCCCTCCCACTCCTAACACAATCCTTCCCACTCCTACAACCACTACCACAATCCCTTCCACTCCTACAACCACTACCACAGTCCCTCCCACTCCTAGAACCACTACCACAATCCCTTCCACTCCTACAACCACTACCACAATCCCTCCCACTCCTACAACCACTACCACAATCCCTCCCACTCCAACAACCACTACCACAATCCTTCCCACTCCTACAACCACTCTCCCAGCCACTCCCACCTGATCCCTAATACGAATACAAAAACAAGGTAGACGATCTTTAGTCACACACACACACGCACGGTAGCATCTCAAGGTGATCCAGCTATACCACTCTAGCTAACGACGTGGAACCGAGCTGACAACGGCTGACAATTACTTTATTTTGTCCTGACATTCTACAGCTACTCTAGTGCCCCTAACGGTTAAATACCACATATGATATGCCCACACGTACTGTACCGTTGGAGGATGGTACGTACCCTTAACGAAAATACGGATGGTACGTACCCTTAACGAACAGAAGGATGGTACGTACCCTTAACGAACAGACGGATGGTACGTACCCTTAACGAACAGAAGGATGGTACGTACCCTTAACGAACAGATGGATGGTACGTAACCTTAACGAACAGAAGGATGGTACGTAACCTTAACGAACAGAAGGATGGTACGTAACCTTAACGAACAGACGGATGGTACGTAACCTTAACGAACAGAAGGATGGTACGTAACCTTAACGAACAGAAGGATGGTACGTACCCTTAACGAACAGAAGGATGGTACGTAACCTTATCGAACAGAAGGATGGTACGTACCCTTAACGAACAGACGGATGGTACGTAACCTTAACGAACAGACGGATGGTACGTACCCTTATCGAAGTGATAGATGGATGGACGCACAAGTTTTGTCACTCAGGGTTAATATAATTAACTTATTTATTTAATTATTTATTTACTAACTTACCATTCATACTTGCCTCATCAGATCTGAATTAATTAGAATTTCCACAATATTATTAATTTTTAAATCAAATGCGAAATATTAAATTTTTCACAATCTTCCGACTCGTATTACTGTATGTATATTTTTCGTAATATTTTAATCGGACCAAAAATGTTCAGTTGTTTTTTTTCACAATCAGAAATAAAATATTTAGCATTTATTTTTTATTTATTTTTAGCCAATTTCGACATTTTTATAGTTTTATAATCAGATTCGATATTTATTTTTTTTTTACATCAATCTCCCTTATATCCGAAATTCCCCGCCAGGTCCAAATAGCACAACAGAGCCAACGGCACCAGCAGCAGTATCGTCATGCCACCACCAGGTCGCCTTTGTTCTAAATCTCGCGGTAAAATACCACAATCTGTTGGGAGTTATAATAATCGTCACAACACTCAGCACAAATCCGCTACTCCTAAACTCACCACATATTTTCATCGCTCAAGGTGACACCACCACATTTCCGGGTCATACTTCACTTGGCCTTAGCTGTTGAAGTAGTGAAAGAAAAAATATAAAGCTAAGTACTGTAGCCACTAAAATTCACGGTTTAACAGTCCAGGCCGACAAAATAGGCCACCGAGCAGTTTATGGAATGAGGAGAACTCCACGCTAGAACGCATGTGGTATATAAACACACGGAGATGGCCTCCACGCTAGAACGCATGTGGTATATAAACACCAGAGATGGGGTCAAATAGTACGTAAAGGCAGTTATGGGTTAATTAAACTACGCCGTCTTACATTCGTTAAAAGGAACAGTTTGTTGTTTGTTTAATTCCTTAAACGTGTGTAATGTAGCTTAAAGTTGTGTTGGCTCGAGATGGCGCACGTTGGTGTTCATGTATTCTGACACGAAAATTCCTTTAAAAAATTTAATTAATATTTTGTATCACCTGAAGATTAAACACACAAGCATATATTTCGTAATAATTTAACACCCTTACACTACATGTGGGGTTAGGTTAGGTTAGATTAACATTAGGGTGTTTAATCATCAGATGAAATATGGGGTGTCTAACCTTCAGATGATCCATTACATTTTTTTTTCTAAAGATAGTTTATTTATAACACGCGTTCATTGTCAACTGGATGTCTTATAACGTTGGTCCATTGTCAAACAAAACCTACTACATCCCTAATTTGGAAGTGTTCCATTATCAGACACACAAAACACACACACAGACACGATAAACACATGGACAACATCAAGCGTAATACCAAAACACCCTCATCTGTATGCTCTTTGATATTTACCCGAAGCTGTATACTGAGAGCACAAAGGCCAGAGCTCACCGGAACCGAGCATATACCGTATATCACAATGCTGACTAATATACATACAACAGCCTCTATTTACATTTAATAAATAATACGTGCAGATGCTATAAATACGGATTCTATACAACGGCTACCACGAACGCGTTTAACCATATATGACGTCACGAGTACGTTCTTAGTTCATTTTTTTCGCGGTACTAAAGTTTTTTTTGTTATGGAGGGACTGGCTAGTTTAGTGTGCACCTCACGACCATCCAGAGACCGATACCACAAAAACTGACCAATACCCTAAACTTTTATGATCTAAGCCCCACCCACAGATATTTAGGGTCACCTGAAGATTAGCCCCCCACAGCTTATATCACCGTAAGTTTAACCCCCTAACCTAACCTACAACTCGACCATCTTCACTTCTCCAACCGTAAAGTTAGGTACCTATTCAACAGCTGGGTGGACTAGAGGAGTGAACAGAGACCTTTGAGACAACAGACCCGTACATTACTACTACTACTACTCCCCCTTCCTTCTTTCTTCCTCTCTCTCCCTTCTTTCCTCATTTTCTACCTGTCTTATTTCACCTGTCCTTCCATCCATCTTCGTTTACTCTCTCCTCTCTCTCATCCCCCCTTCTCCCCCATTCCACCCATCCTACTCTCTGACCCCACCTAACACTCTCGCCAGGAGCGCCACAGGCCATAAACCAGGTGGAGGACCCCTGGGGCCTCCTTGTGGTCACTTTATCGCCCTGGTAAACAAACTTGTCTCGCCTCGGATAAGAAGCGACCACCTGGGAGGTCCACTTCACTGGTTTATTACTAAGAGTCTTAGTATACTGCTGTTCGTCTTAGTCTAAGACGAACAGCAGTATACTCCTCGAGCATCCGAGTGTTAAAAAGTACATACGTGAATAAATAAATTTGATATTTTCTAAAAATATAATAATAATGATAACAATAATAATGATACTAATATTGATAATGTGTGTTCTAGTTATAAAAACCTCTCGTGTATCCTGGGAAATAAATAATGTACATACAAGAAGAAAAGGAAAGAAACATACGTGTATCCCCAGAATAAAAAAAAAGCGCGCAGCTATCCTAGGAAAACATATCGTCTGTACTTGAAGGAGAAATAAAACATCCTGGGAAAAAATGTAATACGTGCATCCTAGGAAAAAATACAATACGTGTATCTTATGAAAAAAAAATCATATGTATTGAGAGGAGAAATAAAACATCCTGGGAAGAAAAACAAAAGGGGAATCTTGTAATTATCCTGGAAAACAAACTATCCATATTCTGAGAGCCATAACGTGCATCCTTGGAGAAAAAATTCATGTTTGTTGATTAAAAGTAAGGAATAAAAAGTCTGTGGCCTTCTCTGCTGCCCCTCCCTCCCTGCTACTGATGCTGCATACAGAGAGAGAGAGAGAGAGAGAGAGAGAGAGAGAGAGAGAACACTATCCTCTCTCTTATTCTGTTCTACTATGCCACACCTGAACCCAATCTTCCCTCAAACATCTTCCCTCCCTCACCATTACCTACCCTTCCACCCTCACAGTTCCCCTACCTTCCCTCCCTCACTTTCTCTCCCTTACCTTCCCCCCCCCTACCCTACCCTCCCTCACCCACCCCAGAATGAATCACAGGCTGTCTCACTTCCTTAATCACCATACGAAGGTCATAACACCATTAAAGTGCGCCATAGAGATACCCTTTTAGTTAGTAAGGTACACCTCCACCTGGCCCTATAATGATGTGTGGTGGTGGTGGCCTATGATGGCACGCTCGATGGCACTGGTGATGGTGGTTGTTGTAGTAGTGGTGGTTGTTGTGGTGGTGGTGATGGTGGTTGTTGTTGTTGTTGTGGTGGTGGTGGTGGTGATGGTGGTTGTTGTTGTTGTTGTAGTGGTGGTGGTGGTTGTTGTAGTAGTGGTGGTGGTGGTTGTTGTTGTGGTAATTGGTGATGCTGCTGTTGGTATTATTATTAATCATTACAGCTACAATACTTATCACCATAGGAACAAACTACCGTAAATAGTCATATTTTACAAGGAGTATATAACGCCCCTTCATCAGATAAGGTTAACACTCATATACCGGGAACACAAGAACAAACATGGTTCCCCTTCCTTCCACAAGAGAGCGTTCTCCTGCACCAGCCGGAACTCGTGTTGACCACAGTTATCTCCAGCTGACGGGGCAAACAAACCAAGGTCGCGCTGGACAGGTAAGCAACAACACCCCGTTACCTGTGTGTGTGTTTAAGGAGTCAACTGATGATTAGACACCCAGTTAATTTCACCTGTTGATTAACTAACTACCTTTATATTTGATTACGGTAGGGTAGGGTAGGGTAGAGTAGGGTAAGGTAGGGTAGAGTAAGGTAGGGTAAGGTAGGGTAAGGTAGGGTAAGGTAAGGTAGGGTAAGGTAGGGTAAGGTAAGGTAGGGTAAGGTAGGGTAGAGTAAGGTAAGGTAGGGTAGGGTTGGGTAGGGTAAGGTAGGGTAAGGTAGGGTAGGGTAAGGTAGGGTTGGGTAAGGTAGGGTAGGGTAAGGTAAGGTAGGGAGATCTAGCCTAAAACACAACCATACCCTCTCCCTCCTCCTCCCTTCTGTTACCCTCCCTCCCCTTTCCCCCTCTCTCCTCCTCCTCCTCCTCCTCCTGCTACGCTCCCTCCCTCCTCCCTCTCGCTACCCCCCTTCCTTCCATCCTTTTTCCTCTCTTAAATGAACCCGACACAAAACAACACACACTGGTCCTTCTTACAACGACCCCTCCCCCAAAGATGTAATTTAGATTTGTGTTAAAGGTATTAAAACTTTCACCTTTGGGACCCTGGCAGAAGAAGGAGGAGGGAGGGGGGGAAGGAGGGATTAATGGGGAAGGAAGGAAGGAAGGAAGGGAATCAGGAATATAATCAACATCTGTAAATTGCCTCCCCTGCCACCTACCTCATTTTGATACTCCCGCTTAAGGCTTTATCATAAACTCTCAACTGTGTGCAACAAAACACAACACAATGATCTAGGTGGGGTTTTTTTCCTTCTAATTTCGGTCACTTTATTTTATCATCGTTAAATTTAGAATTGTTTCAGCCGTTCATACTGGTAAAATGTTATTCTCTTGATGATGATGATGATAATGGTAATAATAATAACAAATACAACATAAACAACAACAAACACAACATAAACAACAAAAAATAACAACAAAAACAACAACAAATACAACAAAAACAACAACACAAACACAATAACAACATTCCAGAAATACCAACCCTCTTAATACTTAAACCTTGAACCATTAAACCTGACCATGAACCCCTACTATACAAATAAACCTTGAGACTAAACCACCACCACCACCACCACACACTCCACCCAGACAACAATACAAATAATAATGACCTTTGACCTCTCTCCCACCACAGTGTTTTAACGATATCTGAAGAGGCCTTGACTTGACCTCCCACTGTCATAATTACTAAGATATAATAATTTGAACCCCCCCCCCCACACACACACACTGATGGGTTTAAGTATGGGGTGCACAATAAACTAGCCGTTGTACGTGGTAAAATTAGCTGGACTTGAAGTAAATTGAATCACCTGAAGATTAGACACCGAGGCTAACTTAATCTATTCTATTATTAACCTTACTTAATCTAGCCAAATACTAACCGCAACTTAACCTAACTTCACCTAATCTAACCTCACACAACACTAACCTTTCGCTAACCCAACAAAAGCCAGCTAAAATTAACCAAACACTAAGATATCCTAACCTAACACTACCCAGACTTAACAACAACCACTACCACAACAACAAAACTCAACATTACCAACATACACACACACACAGCCCTGAGCCTGTGTACAGTAAGGGAAACTACAGTATTATTTTAATTTCTTGGTCTCCAGAAAATAACTGCTCAAAATTGACTGACAGAGTAAGGTCAGTTAACGATACACTAAGACCAGATATTGGGACGTAAAGAACACCAAAGGTCACACACAGTTAACTCTTAAGATCACCTGAAGATTAACTACCTAATGTTAACTCTAACTCATCGCTAAGTAATCCGAACCGAACTCCAATGCTAACCTAACCTAACCCACGCTGGTCTATCTACCACACCACCACCTGTTCACTCCTGCCACCACCACCTGGCTCATCTCCACACCACCACCACCACCCCACACCACCACCTGTTCACCCCACACCACCACCTGTCTACCTCACACCACCACCTGTCTACCTCACACCACCATCTGTCTACCTCACACCACCATCTGTCTACCTCACACCACCACCTGTCTACCCCACACCACCACCTGTCTACCTCACACCACCACCTGTCTACCCCACACCACCATCTGTCTACCCCACACCACCACCTGTCTACCTCACACCACCACCTGTCTACCTCACACCACCATCTGTCTACCTCACACCACCACCTGTATCATCAGCAGGGGACCGGAAATCAGGTAGGAGGTAACGTGACCCTTTGTACTAGCTCTGGTCACACGCCCACCACCAGGGTCACCTTTGTAGTGCTGCATTCTTCACATTTGTTGATGTAGTGTTACTAGTGTTCCAGTGTTTCTAGTGTAGTGTTCCAGTGTTTCTAGCGTTCCTAGTGTTCGTATTGTTGTGTTCCAGTGTTCCTCTTTTAGTGTTCCAGTGTTCGTATTGTAATGTTCCAGTGTTGCTCTTTTAGTGTTTCAGTATTCCTCTTGTAGTGTTCCAGTGTTCCTCTTGTAGTGTTCCAGTGTTCGTATTGTAATGTTCCAGTGTTGCTCTTTTAGTGTTTCAGTGTTGCTCTTTTAGTGTTCCAGTGTTCCTCTTGTAGTGTTCCAGTGTTCCTCTTGTAGTGTTCCAGTGTTCGTAATGTAATGTTCCAGTGTTCCTCTTGTAGTGTTCCAGTGTTCGTAATGTAATGTTCCAGTGTTGCTCTTATAGTGTTCCAGTGTTGCTCGTATAGTGTTCCAATGTTCCTCTTGTAGTGTTCCAGTGTTCCTCTTGTAGTGTTCCAGTGTTCGTAATGTAATGTTCCAGTGTTGCTCTTGTAGTGTTCCAGTGTTCGTATTGTAATGTTCCAGTGTTCGTAATATAATGTTCCAGTGTTGCTCTTGTAGTGTTCCAGTGTTCGTATTGTAATGTTCCAGTGTTCGTATTGTAATGTTCCAGTGTTGCTCTTATAGTGTTCCAGTGTTGCTCTTATAGTGTTCCAATGTTCCTCTTGTAGTGTTCCAGTGTTCGTATTGTAATGTTCCAGTGTTCGTAATGTAATGTTCCAGTGTTGCTCTTGTAGTGTTCCAGTGTTCGTATTGTAATGTTCCAGTGTTCGTAATGTAATGTTCCAGTGTTGCTCTTATAGTGTTCCAGTGTTGCTCTTATAGTGTTCCAATGTTCCTCTTGTAGTGTTCCAGTGTTCCTCTTGTAGTGTTTCAGTGTTCGTATTGTAATGTTCCAGTGTTGCTCTTATAGTGTTCCAGTGTTCCTCTTGTAGTGTTCCAGTGTTCGTAATGTAATGTTCCAGTGTTGCTCTTGTAGTGTTCCAGTGTTCGTATTGTAATGTTCCAGTGTTCCTCTTGTAGTGTTCCAGTGTTCGTATTGTAATGTTCCAGTGTTCGTATTGTAATGTTCCAGTGTTGCTCTTATAGTGTTCCAATGTTCCTCTTGTAGTGTTCCAGTGTTCGTAATGTAATGTTCCAGTGTTCCTCTTGTAGTGTTCCAGTGTTCGTAATGTAATGTTCCAGTGTTGCTCTTATAGTGTTCCAATGTTCCTCTTGTAGTGTCCCAGTGTTCCTCTTGTAGTGTTCCAGTGTTCGTAATGTAATGTTCCAGTGTTGCTCTTGTAGTGTTCCAGTGTTCGTATTGTAATGTTCCAGTGTTGCTCTTATAGTGTTCCAGTGTTGCTCTTATAGTGTTCCAGTGTTGCTCTTATAGTGTTCCAGTGTTCCTCTTGTAGTGTTCCAGTGTTCCCAGTATAGCATTAGGTGATATATAATCTTCAGGGGAAATAAATTGGAGTGTCTAACCTTCAGGTGATCCATAAAAGGATAACAAAAATGCTGTAAAAATAAAAAATGCTGTAAAAAATAAAAAATGCTGTAAAAAAATAAAAAAATAAATTGCTGTAGAAAAGGATAAACAAAAAATGCTGTTAAAAAAGTTGTAAATAAATTCTGTAAAAAAATTGGAAAAAAATGTAGAGCCACAGAGGTGACCTTGGGAGGGCCGCCACTAACGTCCGTCAGGAGAGGAATGTTCACCGCCAGGCGCCATCTTCCTGTGGTTACATACATCCGCTCGCTAGGGAACTACTAGCTGTCTGCTGGGGGAACTATTAACTACCTGCTGGGGGGAACTATTAACTGGCTGCTGGGGGGAACTACTAACTACTTGCTGGGGGAAACTACAAACTACCTGCTGGGGGGAACTACAAACTACCTGCTGGGGGAAATACAAATCACCTGCTGGGGGGGAACTACAACCACCTGGGGGAACCACAAACTACCTGCTTGGGGGAATTACAAAACCACCTGTTGGGGGGAACTCAATAACCACTCTTGTTAGGGGGAAACTGCAAACCACCAAGGGGAACTACTAACTACTTGCTGGGGGGAACTACAAACTACCTGCTGGGGAAACTACAAACTACCTGCTGGGGGGGAACTACAACCACTCAAGGCTAGGGGAACTACTAACTACTTGCTAGGGGGAACTACAAACCACCTGCTGGGGGAAACTACAAACTACCTGCTAGGGGGAACTACTAACCATTTGTTGGGGGAACTACAACCACCTGTTGGGGGAACTACAACCACTTTGTTGGGGGAACTACAAACTACCTGTTGGGGAACTAATAACTACTTGGTTGGGGAACTACAACCACCTGCTGGGGGGGACCACATAAATTACTTGTTGGGGAACTCACAAAACCACCTGCTAGGGGGGAACTACTAACTACTGGGGGAAGTTCACTAACTACCTGTTAAACCACTAACTACCTGCTGGGGGGGGAACTACAAACCACCTGCTGGGGGGGGAACTAAACTACCTGAAGCGGGGGGGAACTACAAACTACCTGCTGGGGGGGAACTACAAACCACCTGCTGGGGGAACTACTAACTGTCTGGGTTGGGGGAACATCTACCCACCCGCACACCTCCCTAACGTCACCAAAATATGCGTAAACATCTGGTGAAAATTCAAATAAAAAAAAATAAACATAAAGTGTGAATATCCTGTCCACATCCGGTAGATAAACACATTGTGGCAGGGAGATAAAACCCACCCGCACACCTCCCTAACGTCACCAAAATATGCGTAAACATCTGGTGAAAATTCAAATAAAAAAAAATAAACATAAAGTGTGAATATCCTGTCCACATCCGGTAGATAAACACATTGTGGCAGGGAGATAAAATTTAGGTCAACAATAATACCAGACAAAATCGTGTATATATCGTGTACTGTACTCGTATGGAGGTATAAGTAATATATATGTCATGTACTCGTATGGAGGTCAATGAATAAATGGGTCACCTGAAAACTGACCCCTCAGCTTAATTCACCTGATGATTATACACCCTAATACTAACCTAATTAGCTATATAGTAACCTAATTTAACCCTCCCCCCACAGGTAGGACGTATAGGGTTTAAAATCGCCAGGTAAAATAGGAATAATCTTCAGGTGATTCGAATTTAACGAGAAATCAGTCGTAAGGCTACAAGGTTACTTCCAGGAAATAGTTTACAAACAGATGTCAACAGATGGGTAGAAGACTGGAGGGAGGGAGGAGGGAGGGAGGGAGGGAGGGAGGGTGAGAGGGAGAGAGGGAGAGGGGAGAGAGGGAGGGAGGAGAAATTAATGATGCAAGTATGATATGAATACGTCAACAAAGATCCTGGTGCATGCAAGCAACACACACACACACACACACACACACACACACACACACATAACCAGTTTCCGGGTCACCATAAGCTTTAGTCCTTCCCCTGCTTATTTCACTTTAAGATTAACCACCTTAACTCAACCCCCCCTCCCGCCCTCTAGGAAGCATTAGGGTGTTTTAATCATCAGGTGAGATAAGCTGAGAACGTTTTAATCTTCCAGTGATCCTTAAATACACTGTTATCATAAAACCAGGAAGGAGAGTGAACTGGGGTTATTATATCCTAGTATCCTATCCCGGAATATCCCCAGCAGGAGTGACCGACCTCTAAATCGGGATAAACAGCCGAGGGAGGAATGCAGGCGATATGTCTTCCTCCCAAACTACTTTCACCCTTGAGCAATGAGACCGAGAAAGACCAAATCCCCTTGTACTCCCAGACGCGCGTGAAGGAATGGGGGGGAAAATAGCCTCTACAACCTTGAGATATTAGGGTTAGAGGAGCGCATTTCTAGGAATGAATCAAGGTGTTGGGAAGGCGGAAAAAAATTACTCAAAAGACGAACAGATCGACTTTATGTTCCCGGTGAATAGAGTCGAGGATTGTGAGATAAGGGATCTACATTGTGTCTGGTGACTGGGGGATGGCAGCTTTGTGGTAGGTCTTCTTAAGGTGGAATTCCCCGCGTTCCTAGTGGCCACCAGGAGGGCGATAGTCACAGGGAAGTATAGACCATAGTAGGTGACGGTATAAGACCATAATTAGGATGGGGCGGGTGCTCTGAGGGGGTCATGCGTGGGACCCCGGGAATCTTACTCAACAAAGGGTGGCAGAGCACTGGGGTCGACCCTTACCTACCTACCAGTTGCTTCACTCACAACAACCTTAGTAAACACTGAGGCACTCTAACTGATTCACAACACCTTTTAGAAAAGGAATATACAGTAAAAGTTGTTCTAGTCGTTTATACAAACATACATTATGACTAAATTACAGGAAGTCATTCAGTAAAACAGTCATATACAAGTGGACACAGGTTCAGCATGTACACAGACAGACAGTAAAAGATATCCAATGGAAAACAAAGTCGATTCAACCCAAGGTAGTCTATTGAAATTAGTCCATTAAATACGAATAAAACTCTATTGCCGAGAATTAGCCTAAAATTCTGTAGATATTAAAGTGACAAATTCACTTAAACGGATTAATAATTCCAGTTCACGATAAATGTATACATGCAGGGATTTCACACACTTTCCAACCTTACTATACTGAAATACTGTAACTCTTTACTATTAATTATAACATTACTACACAATATCACAACCACTATAACCAATATATCATAACACAAATTGTCTATTACTAGGAACAAGATTAAGAGACTGGCTATTACAGCGACCGAGTGTGTGTGTGTGTAGGCTAGGAGGCTGTTAACCCTCTCCCTAGGCGTCATGAGCGCATTGATTGTATCTAGTAACCCTATCCTCCACGGGGCTGGGGGGTGGGGGATAGTGGAGGGTGGTGGGGGGTCGCCCTAGGGACACACGTTAGTCCTCTCATCGCCAGCCACCTGAGTCTTACTACCCACCACTAGTTAAATTAACCCTTCATAAACGGCCTCTGTTGTGTTAATCGCGTCCCAATCACTCAGAAATTGACCGTGGTTGGGCCGGAGGGGTGAGGAGGGGGAGGAGGGAGGGGTGGAGGGGAGAGGGTGGACGGAGGGAGGGAGGGGGGTGGACGGAGGGAGGTGGGTTACTCGGCCACTTATCACTTAGGTTCCTTGGGTCGCCGTCATTACCACCTTGATAATCTTGAATCTCGACATGGGCTCAATTCCACCTTTCTAATCTTGGGTTCCATTGCCTCATGCACCGATTTGTCGCTCATGTTTTGTAGACTTATTCTCACTCCTCTACAGTGGTTCTACGAGTTTATATTCGCGTATATTATTACATGACCAGCGAGTCTCTTTGTGTCTACAGTGTATCTAAATAAAGACTTTGTTAAGATAGTTATATATTTTTATTGTAATTGCACTAATTAACCTAATCCAACACTAACCTAATATAAAACTAAACTGACCTAACCAAATCTAACACTAACCTATATTCACATTACCAATCAAATACGGCCACTAAAGGTACATGCAAGAAGCGGTATATCTCACTCCTCTCGGGATGGACAATGGAGAACTAATTGGGTCTTTGTATAAGCAAGATGAAATGAAATGCAATCCTAAACCGCATGTTCTCGCTGAGTGACTATACTGCACATTGCATCCTCTCTCTCTCTGCAATATTAATCGCCGGTAAGGACGGTTAGATTAGGTTAGGTTAGGTTAGGTTAGTGTTAGGTTAGAAAGGAAGCTTCAAATATAGGTTGCACAGATATATGACTGATAAAGGCTGGGTGTAAACGGGGCTACCTTGCTGCAGTTTCCTCCATTCCTACGTCTTGCATCACCGTGTTGAAGAAAACAACCCGCGCGTGACTGCCCTACATAGTGCTCGACTGTACAAGAATGAGAAAGAACAGGGCGTACAAGAATGGGAATTAATACGAAAGAGGAGATAATTGGAGGAAATAGGAGTAAGAAGGGGATGATGGGTGGGGAGAAACAATAAAGAGGAATAGGTAAAGAGAGAGAGAGAGAGAGAGAGAGAGAGAGAGAGAGAGAGAGAGAGAGAATATAACATAAGCGATAGAGCAAGAAAAACAGAAGGAATCCAAATAATCATCAGTACAGTATTTAAAAAAATTCAAATGGATAACCAAAAGATTAGATTAAGTTAGGTTAGGTTAGGTTAGGTTAAGTTAAGTAACTTTATCTTGAAGTGAGATAAGCTGGGATGTCTTAGTCAATTAATCTCCAGGTGATCCCTTGAAAACAACTAGTCTGCACACTCCCTCACCGACAGCTTCACCGATGAGAAAATAATAACACCTGCCTCGCTACCGTCCAACATCTCAGGCAGGAGGAAAAAAAACCCCACGAGTACCTAAGACCTGTTTAAAATGAGCGGCCGGTACCCGAGGCAGGTGGTGAGGCAGGTATTAGTAGTAGTAATAGTGGCAATCCTGAGTTCCGTTATCACCGCCAGCTGTATACACTTATCTTACCGCGAGCTATGGGCGTGTGTGGGTGGGTGGGTGGGTGGTGGTGGTGAAGAGCCACTGCACAGGAGTCTAATATAGTGGCTGAGAGAGAGAGAGAGAGAGAGAAGATTTCCTTGCGGGGAGGAGCGAAGAAGGTGAGGGTCGGAAAGCGAGGAGGAGTAGGACGAAGGGGGGAGGGGTACTCGGGGTCAATGTTTACACGTGGGTGATACCTAGCTAGCCACGTGTGAGTCATGGCTGCTCCTAATGCTTGCTTGTAATCCTCACGCTACAACACTGACCACGCTCCATTACCTCAATCCAACATTCATACGACAGCTTAAAGCACATGGAAAAATTTTAACTCAATTCAAGCCAGCTATAGGATAACAGTGTGTGTGAGGGCAGTGAGCACACGAGGCATAGGAGGGCAGTGAGCACGCGGGGTGGTCTGGTTACGTGTCCGGATTAACACAACATAGTCTGTATCTTTCCCAAAGCCTCACGACACCTGCTGGCCAGTGCATCAGATCTTAGATTTTTTGGCGGCCTTAAATAATTCCGTTTTAACAGGTTATCTTTACAAGGAATATGTTTTCATTGTCAACAGCAACGGGTTCCTGGAAACAGTAACGGACACCTGGAAACAGTAACGAACACCTGGAATCAATAACGGACACCTGGAAACAGCAACGGACACCTGGAAGCATAACGGACACCTGGAAGCATAACGGACACCTGGAAACAGTAACGAACACCTGGAATCAATAACGGATACATGGAAACAGTAACGGACACCTGGAAACAGTAACGGACACCTGGAAACAGTAACGGACACCTGGAAACAGTAATGGACACCTGGAAACAATAACGGACACCTGGAAACAGTAACGGACACCTGGAATCAATAACGGATACCTGGAATCAATAACGGACACCTAGAAACAGTAACGGACACCTGGAATCAATAACGGATACCTGGAAACAGTAACGGACACCTGGAAGCATAACGGACACCTTGAATAACTTTGAAAAAGCATATTTTTACTTTAAGACTACAGAAAGACTTTCCAAGCTGCCTGACTACCAACCATGGTGACCAGGGTTCGAATCCAGAAGACTTTGTTATCATTGTAGCACCCGGGGACCAGCAGAAATAGAACGAATCCAATGTCGTTATTTCCAGGGAAACTCGCCGAGTAGAACCCATCTTCGATCACTAGGAAAACCTGTCTCTCACCCCGGGGAAATACGTCACGAAGAAGCCATTTTTGTCAATTGCCTGGAAACCTGTATTTACCCCGCGGCCGCCAGGGACTAGCTCACGCCCTCAAACCTTCACCTACTACCGGGTCAGACCTGTTATACTTCACTGCACACAACTGCTTGGATGCACCAGTCATCAGAGGCGACTTTCACCGCTCGTCTATTACACCAAACAATATGCGATTGTTATATTGTTTCCGGTCTATATGGTTTACAGATTTCTAAGTTTAATTGAATAAAAAGTAAAAAAAATAAAAATAAAAATAAACCCACTTATCTTGTTCCGGTAGACTCTCACAAACATTACATAAGCTTCCAACATAAACAAAACATGTGGATCAAATTGTTCACCTCTCTATTTCCAATCAGTGTATGGACAAGGATCACTGAGTCGACCCATTCAAGCGCGTCCACCATCTGCCTGCTCACCACACAAACCAGTGACCGTATACCGAGATCTTAAATGGTGAACTGGTTATAACTACGTACACTTACCAACAAAATTTCGCTCCTCGTGGTGAAACTGAATCACGGGAATAAGTCTCCGATCTGACATACCCTGACTTTTTCATCTGATGCGGTTGTGTTTTATTTCATTTAGGATCGACACTGCTTCAATTTGGGAGAGACTACGAGCCTAAAAAGTACCTTATAATTATTGTCATAGCACAGTCGTGCATTATACCAACACCACCATATTATACCGCTTGGTCTGTCGAGTTCAATTAGCCTGTCATTTTTGCATAACTGTAGTGCGCAAGACGGGGAATGTTTACCCTAAATAACATAAATACAGTTTCATAAGTTAGCTATGGTTCCCTGCCTCGCCTCTTTTACGAGACTTTGAGATTTGTCACGAATGGCGAGGCCGAAAAATGAGTCGGTAATAAATGTCGCTATATATATATTATTCTTGAAGTGGTGCTGCTCTAATTCATTCCTTTGACAATATAAGATGAAGGTAACTTCGGAAAATCACTAAACCAACACACACCAGCAGCAGGGGGAAGAGGAAACACTGGGCTCTCACTACACCAGTAAATCCACATCACCCAAGGCACTGGCGGCTACATTACGTTGCATTATTTCACGCCAATCTGGACCACACCGCATCTAAAACACGCCCCGAATGTTAAGCACCCGACCTCAATTTGCATAAACAATTCGGTAATGAACTGTGTAAGGACTTGCTACACTGAGAGGTCCCCCGTGTTCACTTTACCCAACCGAGATAAACAGCCCTCGTTACTCCCCCTCCTCCCGGGAACACAACACCATATTCGAGGCGGGAAAAACTACCTCTTAAACCTGACGAACTAAGAGTGGATTATGTGACCCTGAGTATATTTTTTTCTAAACACCCTCCGGTAATATAATCTTGGCTATTGTCGTTTATCTGCATTTATAAACAACCGGTAGACTAATGAGTGAAATAATAATACCAACGATCTTGTAAACTATTGTAATGTGCATTGGAATTAGCTGTCTTTATTCCAGTGGGTTTCCATGATATTATGTTTTTTTAGGGAGTTAACGCCACCGTGCATCCCACAGGAGAGAACACTAACCCGAGGATGCCTAGTTACCTGCTGCACACACACACACACACACACACACACACGAGTAAAACATGCAAGGGGAGATAATATTACCAGAAGAAACTCACTCTATTTACTTAATCCTCTTCACCCCGGTTAATGAAATGGTCATTGGATAAATTTATACTTATTATGAAATCAAATTACCCGAATCTGTTCACGTCATCTACCTTCACTAAATAAATCACACCAATGTTCCTGTTTCTAGTTATAAAAGATATATATATATATATATATATATATATATATATATATATATATATATATATATATATATATATATATATATATAGTGGGGTATGCTATAACGAACGTAATTGGTTCCAGAACCTCGTTCGTTATAGCATTCGTTCGTTATAGGATTAATCGGTTCCAGGCCCCCAAATACAACCGCTTAACACTGAAAAAATTCTGTGGAAAATGTAAAAAATACGGTACTTTATCTTACCTTAGTGTTATTCAGCATGCAGGTACCCCTAAACACTGGCACATCACTGGGAGTCTTGGCTTTAAGGTCCTCAAACAATTGTTTAGCTTCACTAATGTTACCACCTGCCATTTCTTTCTCCTTTATCCACACTAAGAGTAAATTTTCCATCTCTTCAATCACATTACACCTTGCTTTGCTAAGTCTAAAGATTCCCTTAGCCACTTGCACAGTTTTTAACTCCTCTTTATTCTTCAAAATCGTACATATAGTCGATTTAGTCATCCCATACATCACTAAGTTTCACAATGCTTCTTCCATTCTCACGTTTCTTTATAATTTCTTTCTTAGTTTCAAGGGTTATTAGCTTTCTCACTCGCTTTGGACGACTCATTGTTACAATTGTATACTTGTATAACAAAATAGTTATACAAATAACGCGAATTTCCACATCAAAAGACGAAATTTCAACAACAACACTGGTGCACAATGAGACAAAGATGGCGCCTGACGCTCTTGTTGTGGGTCGCGGTACAACAATATTCATGCGCCAGGTGAAGTAGTCCGGTATTCATCCGCGTTCGTTGTAGGAGTTGCGTTCGTTATAGCATTCTCAATTTTATAGGTAAAACCGTTCGTTATAGGAATATTCGTAGTAGGATCCGTTCGTTATAGCATACCCCATCCTATAAAATTGAGAATGCTATAACGAACGCAACTCCTACAACGAACGCGGATGAATACCGGACTACTTCACCTGGCGCATGAATATTGTTGTACCGCGACCCACAACAAGAGCGTCAGGCGCCATCTTTGTCTCATTGTGCACCAGTGTTGTTGTTGAAATTTCGTCTTTTGATGTGGAAATTCGCGTTATTTGTATAACTATTTTGTTATACAAGTATACAATTGTAACAATGAGTCGTCCAAAGCGAGTGAGAAAGCTAATAACCCTTGAAACTAAGAAAGAAATTATAAAGAAACGTGAGAATGGAAGAAGCATTGTGAAACTTAGTGATGTATGGGATGACTAAATCGACTATATGTACGATTTTGAAGAATAAAGAGGAGTTAAAAACTGTGCAAGTGGCTAAGGGAATCTTTAGACTTAGCAAAGCAAAGTGTAATGTGATTGAAGAGATGGAAAATTTACTCTTAGTGTGGATAAAGGAGAAAGAAATGGCAGGTGGTAACATTAGTGAAGCTAAACAATTGTTTGAGGACCTTAAAGCCAAGACTCCCAGTGATGTGCCAGTGTTTAGGGGTACCTGCATGCTGAATAACACTAAGGTAAGATAAAGTACCGTATTTTTTACATTTTCCACAGAATTTTTTCAGTGTTAAGCGGTTGTATTTGGGGGCCTGGAACCGATTAATCCTATAACGAACGAGGTTCTGGAACCAATTACGTTCGTTATAGCATACCCCACTGTATATATATATAATCACACTCTGTTTATCTATGGGGATCTGGTGTAAAATTCCCACCGTGTGTGACAATGCGCGTCTCGTCTAGGCTATGCATTGAGTACCACGACGAAGATTTCAAGCATCAAACACACACACACGCACATCTTTAGGCTCTCTCTCTCTCTCTCTCTCTCTCTGTACATTCTTCCTGCTTTCGTATTTTTCCCCCTAATACTTTCTCTCCTTTACTGTGTCATATGCCCCTTGCAGCCAACCTCCTCATGTCTTAGAATTTAGATAGACTTGTCGTTTGCAGTGGGACGCAGTGTACTGTAGATGAAGTAAAAATAGTGTAAAGTGTGCCATGAATAAATTTAGTCTATGTATGTATGCGTGGGTGTACTGTATGTATGTATGTATGTATGTATGTATGTATGTATGTATGGTGCGAGAGCGAGTCATCATCACTTTTACAAGACACCCAAGACTAAACCTGACCCACACACAAAGAGTAAGTGGGTAAGTCATTGTACTAACATTTACACTACACTACACATATATTTAACCAAGACTGAAATGTTACAAGTTTATTTTTTTTTCTTAAGTTTAACATCGAGATAAAAACCCCAAGGGAAATAAATCCACAATTCTGGCTGGGGAAAAAATATAGCCTACAAGGAAAGAAATAAAAAAATATGGGTCGTAATACATTAAGTCACAAGAAATAACGTCAATTTTACGTAGCCTACAGAAAATCAGGTTAGGTTAGGCTACGTCAGGTGAGGTTACTTTAAATTAGGCTACGTTAGGTTACGTTAAGTTAGGCTACGTTTAGGTTAGGTTTGTGATCTTTTCCTTTAACTTTTCCTTGTTTTTTTTTCTATCATACATTCCTCAAGTGGTTCGTCACCCTTCAGTCGGCCCAATACGCGTAGCCGTTTAAAATCAGCTCGAGATGTCAGAAAATACCTGATTTCTTTCTGCCGGACTAGTTCATGTACAGCTTCGAGTCAACGGGGAAAAAAACAACCTAAGCAAGTCTCTTCCGACATGAAATCCAAACCATTACAATATAGTACCGTAATAACCTTTTAATAAGTGATCATTTTCTATATAATTAAAATACGTTTGACAGTGTAGTATAGCCAATTATTATAGGTGCTAGTAAAGTATAGCATATAACTCCATGTTAAACAACCGGGTATATAATTATTATTTGATAACTTCCAGAGACACTCAATTAGCTAGATGTATAATAAAGTTCAATTACCTGTATTTTGAGTCATTTAATTACAGTTTGGGTTATAAAAGATACGTAATATAAACTCTTAAGACCTTGTATTCTTCCTGGGTAAAAAAAATGAGATGAATTTATCGACAGACAGGTTAGACAAGCCGGTGACCTATATTCAGATAATCCACGGCCTCATGGTTCGTGTCCACTAAAAGTCCATCATAAAATAAACAGGTTCACGAGTGGTCAAAGCTGATAAGACTTCTTGCAGGCAATACAAACCGGTTTTATTGGAGCAGCGCGGGAGTGGGTGGTGAAGTGGTGTGTGTGGAGAGGGGGCTGGGGGAAGTCGGCAGCCCAGTCATCCACAAGCACTCGCCTAAGATAGTGGCAACACGCCGGTTGGTAGTCTCTGGTCTAGATACACAAAGGCAAGTGACCTTTGGCAGCCGCACAGGTATCATTTATTGAACAGCGTGGTCACCTAACCTTTACCTTGATACTTGATGCCTCGACAGTAGCGGCGGCGGATCAGTTGTGCGACTCGTCAACGTAAAATGGATTATATCGTTCTTCACAAACTCGTATCTTACAGCAAACCGAATTTCACTCAACTCATTATTATTTGAATTATTGTTTGGGTAGTTCAGGAGTTATTATGAACTGTTCAGACCATACGTTCATTGGTTGAAATCCTCAGTTCAATTTATTTTCACAAGCACCATTCAGAACTTGCCATGAATGAACCCAGTTTAATTGATCCGTCCTTGACTCACGCATCACCTGACGATTAGTTCCTCCCCACCTTATTCCACCTAATGATTAACGATAACCTAACCTCCACCCAGGTAGCGTTAGGGTGTCTTAATCAGGTGAAATAACTTGGAGTGGCTAATCTTCAGATGGTCCACAAGCACTGTTCGGGGCTGTTAATTCCCGATGCGGACCCATGTTCTAATTAATCTGCACCTACTTGAAGACTCGTGGGTTGTTCCGGGTATACTTCCATCAATAGACCCATGTTCCGTTTATGTGCTCTTGAGGTGAAGACGGTACAGGAGGCGTGAGCAGTATGTTTTCATAGGGCTGGTGCTGAGCTAAGTAGAGCGCGTCGACGATATACTGGCCGCCTCCATCACCTCAGTACTCACTCATTTGTGTACACGCTGCCGCCGTTATCTCTACATCCGCCTTACACACTCAAAAGATTAAAAAATCATAATGTTCCCAATACACCTAAACAACTCTGAACACTCGTGTAAATATTTTCATAAAGGTAAAGTGTTAAGTACGGAAATCGGAGTGGCTACGGCCTTTCTTTATTAATTGATTTAATAAAAATAATCACGTTATTTTTACATTAGGGCTCTTCACCTTAAGAGAATACTCGTGAGGACATAATAGCAGCTCGGGCTGTCTCTCTTGTATCTACTTAAAACAAATTTAATTCAGAAGAGCACTTCGTTCATCGTTACAGAGGAAACTGGAGAGGAAAACTACTTTTATAAATGACACGCACACGATTCTGGTCCGAAGGTTAAAACATATTTTCATACTAAAAAAAAAAAAATCATAAAACGCTCAACTAGCTTATCAAAAGAGGATTTTAAACTTTTTACAATTCTGGCATCAACAAACATGACAGGAGTGAGAGACACGCGGCTCTCATTTAAACTTGTATTTACTTTACCATTTATATCTCCAGACGTTAAAGATAATAATAGAAACAAATTCTTAATTAAAAATGACTACATTCATACTTATATTATTATGCATGGTATACCGGGCACTTAGTAATAACTAAACAGTTACTTTTTTATTATATTCATTTGGCAAAATTATGTGTCTGGCATAGAAGTATAGGGGTGAACAAACAAGGCAGATTGGTGGTTTTTACAATACCTTGGACGCAATCATCCTTAAAATTCAATATATTTCAATACCCAAACAGGTCTACGCGGCATAAAATTAATGAACAAATGGGGAGTATGTATAACAGAAATAGCTATATGCAATATGAGAACTGACCTTTAACACTTAAGAATACGTTGGTTGTTACTTTAAAGAATCATGGGTGTAATAATAATAAACGATTTATTAATAGAGTTGCAGCCGGTGGCTGAAAATATACAAACTTACATGTGATTTAGACATAATGATATGCATTCAATACATTTACAGGACTGTACAGTACATAAATCAGGAGTTGTTTATTATTTTAACAATAAATGGGATATCTATCAGTGCGGGCTCTTATGGGTTGAATTTTGCTGTAGTAGCGGACTGCGCGAGGTGGGCGGGGGACTGCCGGTGGCAGGAGGTGGCGATGACGAGGATGATGCAGCAGTCCACTGCCAAACCTTGCTAGTGTTTGGTGGTGGAGATCACTGAGGGATGGCATTTCCAGGGTGGAGAGAGCGTTGTTGTTGCCAGAGTAGTCTGCACCGAGCATGATTCTGCAGGCCCTTTTCTGTACCTTCTCTAGCTGACGTTGTTGGGTAGAGTTGAGAGAAGACGACCAGGCTGGTGACGCATACGTTAGTTTGGGGAGAATAAAGGCGTTGTAGATAGTCCTCAGCTCTGGCGTGGGTACCCCAAGTGACCTCAGTCGTCGTAGTATGTACAGTAGAGTCGATACGAAGCTGCCTTGATTGAGTAGTTTACATGGGCCTTCCAGTCCAGTTTGTGGTCTATGGTAACACCCAGGAGTTTGGCAGAATGTGTGTGTGTGTGTGTGTGTGTGTGTGTGTGTGTGTGTGTGTGTGTGTGAAACAAATGAACAAACAGGAAAACTCTTTTTAATATAAACAATTCAACCTATCAAGAATTTTACAGTCGTGTGTACGGTACATATTACAATACAAAGGAATGGCATGTATCTACACTCAAACTTACACAGTCCAGAGAAAGAGAGGAGGTGGAGGGTGGGGGGGTTGCAGCAGTGAAGCCAGCCTTAGCATGCACAGTTAGCTAGCAGGCCCATGGGAAGGGGGGGGCAGGAAAGGAGGGGTAACAGATGCACACTGCTAGGCTTAATGCTAGCCAGGAATATTACAGCCTATCCGTTGTAACTTTCAACGCCAAATGTATTAGTATATTACCACAAAAAATACGTGATCACCTGAAGACTAGTTCCCCCAATAGATTATTTCACCTTAATATTAACCATCCTGACGATAATCTATAGCATAATTTTACTTAACTTTCCCATAAAGAGTTTGAATGTTTAATCAGCAAGTGAAATAAGTTGGCGGGGCAAATTTTCACAAAAACAGTTTTAATACAGAGAAACCACTGACCGGAGGAAGGACCTTAAAATGACTTCCGGTTTAAGTATGAATATTCAATTGTGTTGTCGTATACTCTTAATACTCGTCTGATGTGTGGACTACTTACATAAGATTTAGACAATTACCGTAACGATCTGAAAGGTGCAGGGTGGGACCATGGTGTAAATATTTAGACTATGGGGGAAACATTCCGCCCTCTCGTCGCCAAAAGGTTGCTTGTTCGCGCCGGGCATCTTTCTGTCAGTGGGTACAGGGTACATTGCAGTTGAGCAAGTGATGGTGGGCGATCGAGTGCTGTGCTGCCTATTGTTTACTAAAACCTTGTCTCCATTGTTTCTTTCTCGCACAGGGCTATTGAGTCACCTGAAGATTAGACACCCCAGCTTATTTCACCTGATAAATGAACACCCTAACACTAGCCTAACCCCCTAGGTAGCATGAAGGTGTTTAATCACTGGGAGAAGTAAACTCGGGTGTCTAATCTTCATGTGATTCTTATTATTTTATTGAATCCGCCAGGAGACGTCAATTTAAATCCATGTGACGAAAGATACCCTCAACATAGTCATTATAAAACCTAATTAAAGAAGATATGAGAGATCAATATAACGATTAACCCCAGCTATTTTTTTCACCTGAAGATTAACCACCCCAAGTATTATAACGTTTGGGTGTTTAATTATCAGGTGAAATAAGCCGGGGAGAGGTGGACTAGTCTTCACATGATCCGAAACGTGTCACTATATATCTACAGTACATATGATGTTTTAGGGAAGGTGTGATACAGAGCGAAAAATGACAAGACCCTGGAAACACTGGTCTCGACACACACAAACATAGGATATGGCAGACAACGCCTATGACGTGAGCAACCAGCAGAGGTGATTGCCCTGGTTAACAATAACGGCTGCGTTTATAACGTCCTTAACGGTAACGCACTATTTCTTCACTGCAACGGACTAATTTCTTAACCAGTAATGCAATAGACTTATCTGTTTAACGAAATGACTAATTCCATTAACGTAACAAACAATCTCTTAAATGTAACAAGGTAACTAACTTCTTTAACGTAACACCAATACCAAACTCATATAAATGTAACAACTCCCTCGGACGTAAGATAATCCTACAAAAATATAATACATATTAATGACAGATAATTACTGATATTAAATATATTACAACGAAATTACCTTCAATTGTATGTAACTAGTTAAGTGAAAATAGGTAAGGTAAAGTTAAATAAGATAAGGTTAGGTTAGATTAGGTTGGGATAACTTAGTTTAGGTGAATAGGGTGAGGTAAGGTAAGAATAGGATAGGTTGGTCATTACAGCTATGAAATTGACAAACACACGGGGTCACCTTCAGCAAAAAAACATACAATACTATGGATGAGAAAAGATATTCTAACTGGTGGTGAAGAATAGGAATATGACGAAGATAACACGTGAAAGTGATGATGAGACAAACGTGAAGATGACGATAAAGCGACACACAATATAACAGAAATCAACACAAACGATGAAAAATGATCTTACGTATACGAACAGGGATGATAGTGAAATAATGGCTGATGGTGAGATGCACGAAGATATATGATGATGACGATTCACTAAACCACAGTATGTGAAAGTGACGATGATCAAACGACGCTGTGGGGTTTAATTTGCTCAGTGATGCGAAATCTTAATGCCAGATACCAACACGGAATTATGACAACATCAACCATTACAATTCCAACACATTCAAATACGCGAATGAAAAGTATAATAATCAATATTAACATTGCCTATTCCTTTAACAACAACAAAATTAAAGGTTCAAGTTTCCGATATTTTTTTCTTAGCTTAATAGAGACATTACAGTATAGTCAAATTAACACACACATACCGTTTAAGAGGTTTCACAACTATGGCAATACGCGTTGGAAAAGTTGTATAGGCAAATGTCAGCTTGGGGTCATCCATGTGGTTTTAAAACGCACGACCTGCTGCACTGTGGCAAACACCATGACAACACCTGCTTCACCCACAGCTTTTAAGACATATTGGGGTGTGTGTGTGGGTGAGTGGAGGGGAGGAGGGGCCAGCCAGGTAAGTGTGTATACAACTAACTTACCTGTCCTTTGTTGTAACGCACGATCCACCCCGTCGACCGGTCCTGCCAAGGTACTCCCAAGATATCTCCTGTTATTTTCCTTATATCAAATACACCGGGATAAAACTGAGGATTCGTATTATATAATTCACTTTATGTAATCCGGGGAACACTCCACACGGACTGTCACGCTTCCAAACAGACGACTTCTTTATGAATTGGGGGGAAATATCAAAATCCAGAGCACACACTCCCACTCACAGCACCATCTCCACACTGAGAGTGGCTCGGCCTGGCGTCGCCCAGCTGACACGAGAGGCCAACTAGTTATTTTATAGTAAGATTATTTTAGTCAACCTCGTTCAGGCTCTGTTATAATTAGATGATTAGTTTCATTAATAGATTGAAGGTAGTCTTTGAATATCATTTTGCATACATTCTTCCACTGAAATTTGTTATAACTAAGACCAACACATGACACTTATTTTGCTCATTATTTTATTGAATTCGCAACTTACTGAGCAATATTGATAATATAATAGTAGTTTTTATGAAGATTCGGATAATAACAACAAAAATTATGATCAAATGTCAATGCTTCCAGAGAAAAACGTACATAGAAATAAAGAGTAAGTGGCAACTAGCAGCGTGTCCTGCCTTGGGCGAGGTGCGCGCGCAGCTGACCTGCCGTCGCTCTCATTCTCAATGCACTGTGAGAATTATACCTGTATTTGTGAAGACCAGGTTTTGTTAATATTGTCCACATTTGTTTAAGGTTGTTCATGACGTATCGGTATTGGTTACAATATATGTTTCCTACTGTATATGAGACGTTTGTATTTTATGAGAAAAAAAAAGAAAGGTTGAAGTTCTTCGATATGTCAAGAGAATCCATATACTGAATAAAGATAGCAATATACGTATTTAGTGCGTAGGAAGCACAGGTGTAAAAGCAGTTTAGTACCAGGGCTGGGCTGGGCTGGGCACAGATAAACATCTTTATTTTTAATAAATTACAGAAATTATTGAAGTAAAGGCTAAATAGTAAACCGTAAAATTGCTGACAAGAAATACCTGCAACAACACAAACTGAGCTATTGAATCGAGTTTGAGGTGCGTCAACTAGCAAACTAATAAAAAATGACAACTTCTTACCTCGTCTATAAAATTACGACAAACAACAAACTAATAATATCTCCTAGCTAATGTATACATGAAGAAACACGTTAAAGCAATATTATAACTTCTTTACCTTTCTATACAAAAACTAATTATACCAGTAGATATTGGTATTGTAACAATTTATTTAAACAATATATATATATATATATATATATATATATATATATATATATATATATATATATATATATATATATATATACAAAGTGAACAATAACAACAGTATTAAAATGGCCGAAGCAAGTGGGAGCCTCGGCACTCTACTGGCACCTGATATATACTGTGCATTTACCTCAAGGAATTACTGTAAAACATTTAGTCGCACCGGACTGCACATCTACCTCAAGGAATTACTATATAACATTTAGTAGCATCGGGATTACAACAAACTATATGAAGTTAACAGAGACATAAGATTTTTACCTCATTTATCACAGGTAGCGTTGGGGTGGAGATCCTTCAGGTGAAACTGGCTACAGTGGATATTCTTCAGGTCTAGGTGGTTTTGTGTTGAGAAGGGTGAGTGATTCGCCGAAATGTGTACGCAGAATAAAACATGGTTCCAAGAAGTGGTTGATATTGTAAATTTTTGGGAGTAATTAATTACACCCATAGAATGGCAAACTAGTCAGTAGCTCCGCACCTCAGCTCAACTTAGTATGATAACAAAATAATTTTATTTAGTTATCAAGAAGACATTTTTCCCTTCTTCAAAAGTCGGCAAACTTGACAGTACAACTACTTTTACTTGCTCCCAAGATATTTTTCCTCTATTCTATCTTTTCTTCTTTCTCTCTAGAACTGAGGTATTTTCACCTATTCCACCAACAGTTGTCATTAATCGCAAATGTCTATGTTCCCTAGTACGTGAGTTACTAAGAGAGGTGCTCGCCAAGCATGTACTGGTAGAATTTTTATTATTGTTGTTCACTGTTAACCGATTTGATTCACGCCTTAAATCATGTACGTACAGTATTTTTTACTCTACCCCACAATGGTATTTTTTCTAATGTCTGTCACTCTCTTAATGCTTATATCTAGAATATAAAGCAAAATTAATGAAATGAACTTCACTAATGTATCGCGTGACGAAAATATAGTATAATTTTAGTTATCCATAAAGAGTTTTCTTTGTTTTTCATTGGTGTAAATAAAAATGGTATCATCCAATCTAATGAGGGACTATAACATATTAGAAGGGGGCAATTATTTGCTTCGGGATATAAGTAATAGTGGAATAAAAAAATGGCAGACTGTTACATTCTTTGTACCAATAAGAAACCTGCATCAAGGAGCCAAAATAGTTAAAAACATATTATTACTTCAACGTGAACATATGCTCATAATTCCAGTTAGAGAAAATAAAAAATATTTATATATGTTTTATAATTATTGCCCCATAAATCAATCCATTCACTGTTTCGATGTCAAAAGCTCAAGTGTGTTAATGTCATGTTACACTTTTCAGGAAAATAAACTCATTCAATGTTTAACATTTTATTACCGGTGTTCCAAGAAATTTTCAATCATAAAATATGATCTCTGGGGTGAAGAACTAGGGATATATATATAAATATTGTTCCTTTACATATTAGAGCACCATATACCTATCAATTCACCAGTCAGCCTGGGTGATCCTCAGGGCCGGATTCAGGAGTGGGCAAAGTGGGCAGCAGCCCAGGGGCCTCCACAATCTGGGGGCCTCCACATATTACAATATTGTATTTATTTTTTTATTCATTTGGATTATTTTTATTTTTATTTTTTTAAATTCATATTTAGCTGTGAAGTCTCTTGAAAATTTTTGACATGTGCGGTAGTAGCTATATCAGGGCTGGTCGACTTGAAACCACATGAATGACTCCAGTCATGTCTCACTTTTGTGTGTGTGTGTGTGTTGGGAATTTGTACACTATCAATAATTATACAGTTAATTAAAAATTTCTCAATGTTCTAATTTCCTCAATATAACTGCATATGGCTTCAAAATTCTCCAAAGAAGTGTTCAAATATCAAAATTTTCCCGGGGGGTTTACAGCGCCCCCCGGAACTCCCAGATGTTTAGGCTCGCTTCACTCGCCACCCCACCCTCTTGGGTAGTTATAATGAGGGGGGCCTCCACAAAGAAGCTGCCCATGGGCCTCCACAGGTCTAAATCCGGCACTGGTGATCCTCTGATGAACAGCATGACAAAGTAAACTATGTTTTAGGCCTACTATAACGCGTGATCACATAAGACGTTTACAAAGAGCGGCATAGACTTAAAGTGGTATTATATCAAACCATAAGTATAAAGGCAAGGAGTTTTTAAATTAAAAAAAACTCCGACTTAACCAACTCAATTCTCAGGTCCAGAGTAAACAAACAAACATTGGCATCAGCTCATTTACTCCTGCCAGCCTCCTCTTTATGATGCCTGCGGTCGAGTCTAGTTACATGACCAAACGACGTATACAGGTTAGTATGAAGGCTTACCCCGTGACGCAGGCCTCGGTGGGCTCTGGGGTGGACACTGTTGTAGCCGGGGTGGTGGTCTCATCTTCACAGTTCTCCTCCGTGTTGGTAGTAGGGGGTGGCGTGGTGGTTTCTTCCTCACACTGTGGTTCCGTGGTAGTGTCACTAGCAGCTGTGGCGGTGGTAGCTGTGGCGGCGGTAGCTGTGGTGGTAGAAGCTGTGTCAGCAGCAGTAGTGACAGCTGTAGTGGTGGAAGCTGTGTCAGCAACAGTAGTGGCAGCTGTGGTGGTGGAAGCTGTGTCAGCAGCAGTAGTGACAGCTGTAGTGGCAGCTGTGGTGGCAGCAGTGGTGGCAGCTGTGGTGACAGCTGTGGTGGCAGCAGTGGTGGCAGCTGTGGTTGCATCAGTGGTGGCAGCAGTGGTGGCAGCTGTGTCAGCAGCAGTAGTGACAGCTGTGGTGGCAGCAGTGGTGGCAACTGTGGTAGCAACAGTGGTTGGCAGCTGTGGTGGCAGCTGTGGTGGCAGGTGGCAGCAGTGGCAGCAGTGGTGGCAGCAGTGGTGGCAGCTGTGGTGCAGCAGTGGTGGCAGCAGGTGGCAGCAGTGGCGGCAGCAGCAGCAGCAGTGGTGGCAGCTGTGGTGGCAGCTGTGTCACCATCGGTGGTGCAGCTGGTGGCAGCAGTGGTGGCAGCTGTGGCAGGTGGCAGTGGTGGCAACTGTGGTGCAGCAGTAGTGGCAGCTGTGGTGGCAGCAGCAGTGGTGTGGCAGCTGTGTGGTGGCAGCTGTGTGCAGCAGCAGTAGTGGCAGCTGTGGTGGCAGCTGTGGTCAGCAGCAGCAGCAGTAGTGGCAGCTGGTGGTGCAGCAGTGGCTGGGTGTGGTGGCAGCAGTGGTGGCAGCTGTGGTGGCAGCAGTGGTGGCAGCTGTGGTGGCAGTGGTGGCAGCAGTGGTGGCAGCTGTGGCAGCAGTGGTGGCAGCTGTGGTGGCAGCTGTGTCACCATCAGTGGTGGCAGCTGTGGTGGCAGCTGTGGTGGCAGCAGTGGTGGCAGCAGTGGTGGCAGCATAGTGGCAGCAGTGGTGGCAGCTGTGGCAGCTGTGTCACATCAGTGGTGACAGCTGTGGTGGCAGCAGTGGTGGCAGCTGTGGTGGCAGCAGTGGTGGCAGCGGCAGTGGTGGCAGCTGTGGTGGCAGCAGTGGTGGCAGCTGTGGTGTGGTGGCAGCTGTGGTGGCAGCAGCGCAGCAGTGGTGCAGCAGCAGTGGTGGCAGTGGTGGCAGCTGTGGCAGCAGTGGTGGCAGCAGTGGTGGCGGCAGTGGTAGCAGCTGTGGTGGCAGCTGTGGTGCAGCAGCAGTGGTGGCAGCAGTGGTGGGCAGCAGTGGTGGCAGCAGTGGTGGCAGCAGCTGTGTCAGCAGCAGTAGTGGCAGCTGTGGCAGCAGTGGTGGCAGCAGTGGTGGGCAGTGGTGGCAGCTGTGGTGGCAGCTGTGGTGGCAGCAGTGGTGGCAGCTGTGGTGGCAGTGGTGGCAGCTGTGGTGGCAGCAGTGGTGGCAGCTGTGGCAGTAGTGGCAGCTGTGGTGGCAGCAGTGGTGGCAGCTGTGGTGGCAGCAGTGGTGGCAGCAGTGGTGGCAGCAGTGGTGGCAGCTGTGGTGGCAGCAGTAGTGGCAGCAGTGGTGGCAGCTGTGGTGGCAGCAGTGGTGGCAGCTGTGGTGGCAGTAGTGGTGGCAGCTGTGGTGGTAGCAGTTGTTTCAGCAACGGTAGTGGCAGGCGTGGTGGTGGTAACTGTGGTGGTCGTAGTCACTATAATGACAAAAAAACAAAGTTTTAATTTTTCACTATACATGTGATACAAATATAAACACCGATGACGGCACCACCACCAAGACGGTTCCGGTACGACAAACTTACTGTACTGTACTGTTGGTTCTCCCACTGTATTTTGTCTTCAGTGGCTCCGTGCACAGTCTGGGAAGTCAAACGTTTCTGGTAATAATTTTACTTAAGTGTCTAAGTTATAAATGCTTCCATTGTGGCAGCTTTGAGATATAAGTACTGTAGTTACAAGAGTGTGCAATAATAGTCAATGATATAGTTCTCCCACATTAACCCATAGAATAGAATATAACTAAATAAGATGGAAATAAAGAATTGAGTAAGAGAAACTGAAAGAAATGCAGTAAATACTTTGGGAATTGAAATCGAAATTAAAATAGTAGAAACAAATAGAATCTAAGAAAGTTGAAGACATAAAATAAAGTGACAACAGCCAAACCTTAAGAATTTCCCCTCATTACAATATTACTTTTATCTTATTCACCTTTAAAATAAAACATGAAAATATTCTTACCACACGTGCAGCCGGCTATTTGCTTGGCTTCTATGTAGTTCTGGGCACCAGCCACCTTTACACATACCAACTTAACGCAGTTACTCGCCAGGTCCGCCAACTTAGCGCCTCCCCAGTACTTTTTACCGTTGAAGGTACATTTATTGGTGGCTCGAAGGTAGCCCAGGAGGTGATAACCGCTGTCCACATAAGAGTCGGGGAGAGCATCTCTACCCGAAGTGCAGGTTGTCGAACAACCGTCGATAGGAAGCAACTGGACACTTGGAGTACCACTGGCTGACCATTTACACTTGACTTCAGCACAGTTGGATGAAAGCGTCTCTATGGTCTGGTGGAGTAGATGATAACACTGATAACACTGATAACACTCACTACATAACTCCTAGTAACACAGTGGTTGTAATGCTCACTTTATCTACACAACTCCTAGTAACACAGTGGTTGTAATGCTCACTTTATCTACATAACTCCCAGTAACTCAGTGGTTATAATGCTCACTTTATCTACACAACTCCTAGTAACACAGTGGTTGTAATGCTCACTTTATCTACACAACCCCTAGTAACACAGTGGTTGTAATGCTCACTTTATCTACATAGTAACACAGTGGTTGTAATGCTCACTTTATCTACATAACTCCCAGTAACTCAGTGGTTATAATGCTCACTTTATCTACACAACTCCTAGTGGTTGTAATGCTCAATCTACATAACTCCTAGTAACACAGTGGTTATAATGCTCACTTTATCTACACAACTCCTAGTAACACAGTGGTTGTAATGCTCACTTTATCTACACAACCCCTAGTAACACAGTGGTTGTAATGCTCACTTTATCTACATAACTCCTAGTAACACAGTGGTTGTAATGCTCACTTTATCTACACAACCCCTAGTAACACAGTGGTTGTAATGCTCACTTTATCTACACAGCTCCTAGTAACACAGTGGTTGTAATGCTTACTTTATCTACACAACTCCTAGTAACACAGTGGTTGTAATGCTCACTTTATCTACACAGCTCCTAGTAACACAGTGGTTGTAATGCTCACTTTATCTACACAACTCCTAGTAACACAGTGGTTGTAATGCTCACTTTATCTACACAACTCCTAGTAACACAGTGGTTGTAATGCTGATTTATTTATACAATTTTTACTACAGTAGTGGGTGATGTATTATGTTAACCTCGGAATAAATCCTATAACTATCAATGGTTGTAAAAATGTCCTTTGGAACACATGCATAATAATTATTAGCGTTAGTAGTACAAGAATCTACACACTAATCATATGTGCCTTAGAGGTGTTGAGGCACACTTCCAACGATATTAAAGTCAGGATACTGTATACCTGTCCTTTACACCTGTACCTGCATTCCTGTATTAGGTACTCGACTTACCTGTCCTCTCCAATATGGCATCTGTACCTTTACCTATATTCCTGTACTTGTTATTCGATTCAACTTTTCTTCGCAATACTGTACCTGTATTTTACCCCTTTACCTGTATTTATATAGCTGTACCTGGTACGCGACTTACCTGCCCTCCCCAGTACTTCTTCCCGTTGTAGATGCACTTATTGGCTCTCAGGTTGGCAGCCTCACCCAATCCTTCAAAAAAATAAGATATAAAAATCGGATTTCAGGATATAATGTTGGTATTGTTATTGTTATAGAATATCCCTTCATTTAGTTAAGATGATATGGCAAAGAAGTTACTTAGAAGAGACAGTGACAGACAGAAACCCAACACAAAGATTGGCAGTGAAAGGCAGAGCCTTCCTTAATCATGGGGTGACAGTGATGTACAGAACATTACCTGCAAGAACTAGGCTGGAGAGGGCGGTACCCACGAGGAGTTGAACTGAGGTGAATGCTACCATGATGATGGCTGAAGGAAACACGCGCACCCACTACATCGTCACCCTCTTTTATATACCCACCCCTCTTTTCCCCTCCCCTTCCTCCTCCTACACCTCTCTGCTCTCGTGTGGTTGCCAGGTCAAGATAATTCTGAAGCAGATTGAGTTCCTTTCCACGTATAAATGAATGTGCTTGTGGTGTTTTATGTACATTTACATTTATATATAGTCTAACGCAGCACCTTTTCGTTGGGAAATAAGTCAAAAGTAAACAGTCAAATCATAGTTTGATGCACCGTATTGTGTAAATCCTTGCTCCCGTAGTGTTGTGTGTGAGTCAATTTATATTTTAATTATCGTTTGGTATTAATAAACTCATGCATTAATAAATTATTATCTCATCCCTAGTGAGATCTTTGTTGTACTCATCACTATTCTACACAAAAATTACAGTTTAATATGTTTAATGTAAAGATACAGTACTTGGTTCTTCTGATTTACTGGAAATGATAAAAGCTCTCTGTAACCCAACTTTTGTATGGCGGGGTTACTATCTTTATAGAGTGTGTGTGTTTGTTTCGGAGATCATTGTTGTCATTTGTGCCATTTCTTTGTACATCTTAATTTGTATTACATATATGGGTTTAAATCTGATATTAGGTGGTTATCGTTATTAATGTACTCAGGTTGTGGGAATGTGCGTTGTCTTCCACCCGCCATTCATACTTTGTGTTGTTCTCGGATCTTCAAGCGCCTGTTCTAACGTTACTAAATACACTTGTGACTCTTCATCAACAATATCAATTATGAAGAGAGCTACTTATCTCCCTGATTAACAAAATGATTAGCACCCCCAGCTTATTTCACCTGATAATTGAACACTAACATTATCTAGGGGGTTAGGTTAGGTTTAGTGGAACGTTATGGTATTTAATCATCAGGTGATATAAACTGGGAAGCTAATTTTCATATGGTACCAAATTTCGCCTGCTAGGGTACGTGGCGGTTTTCCTGAGTTATTTACTGGTAGCTCGAATAAACCAAAAAACAGCTAAAAATTATCTATGTTAAAATAAATTGTTTTCATCATGTATTCGTTGGCCGTGGTTTATACTTAATGAACGTTGAAATTAGTCAAATTTTCCCCTTTTTAGCCAGTGATGGTCCTTTTGAATGCGTATTCTAGGCTAGAAAATGCAATAGGCATAAACAATTGAATGTTAAAGACTGTAGTTCTTGAAGCTCAGTAATACCTTATAACATGAACGTAGTCTTCATTATTTTCTCTTTACTACGTGTTGAAAGATAATTCCCCTGGTTAAATAACACTTGAACAAATACTGGGCGGGTCACTCCCTCCCTCCCGGAGTTATTTACACAAGGGTGACGAAGATGGTCCACAAATAACAAGGTTATCCCATATAAATTAATTAAAACAGAAGATAAATATTTTTATATTCTCACTGTAAACTTTCTAGCTTCGGAACTCACTGTAGTGAACTTATCAGGCTATTACAGTCACACTTATCTGTAAATCATCCCCTTTTCAACTTGCACAACCCAGTATTTTATTTGACATTTCGAATTTTGCTGCCATTTTCTATGTAAAGTAAACCCCTGACTAGACCTTATGCTGTCATTAATTCATTATATAAGATGACGATAGTCATTGAAGGAACACTTAACTCATTACTGATAACTTATAGGTAATGAAAACACTTGAGCAAATACTTTATTTATAAAACATGTTCACTATGTCATTCAATCCAGGTTAACAGCACTAGTTTACAAATACTTCAATTTATCCATGGTAAACTCATTAAAAACATAAGCTGAAAGGATGTGAAATTCTGTAGATAGATTTCCACACTTCTGAATTGAAAACCCCATTAAAACAAGCTGTTCCTCACTATTTGTATTATTTAATAGGCGTTCAATAACTGATTCATTCATTCAATGTTTTCTAGAAATTGACACATTTATGCAAATTGATTTTACAAATTGTACAGTGAATAGAGTTACAAAGAGAGCATAGGACAGTAATGATTAACATTCCGAGGTGGACAGACCTTAAGTTGGTCGAACTTCGGACTTCAGAGTTCACAATTTGTGCTGTTACATTATAAGGTAGACTCCCAGATGTTCACAATTCTTACCTCAAAATTAGTTGGCTTTGAAATATTTGTTCTAGTAATCGCTTCTTTAACCTGAGATTATAAGCTCCTAAAGCTGGCCTGCCCAAAATGATAGTTTTAAGATCGGTGTATAAAATGAATTATAATATATGTTTAAAAGCTTAGTTGCAGAGACGCAAAAATACATTACAACAACTTCGAATATTGAGAAAACAGGAAGAATTACAGTACACCCCTCATTTTTTTTTAATAATTGTTGCCTTAGTGAAGGAAGGGTCCTACATTAGTGTACATACTAGGCCTTAGCTGTCAAAGTACGAATATACATATAAACAACCCTCGATGACTTGTTCTCGAACTACGAATAAAAAGACAAGTTACAGTAGACGTATACAGTATAGGGTGACGACGAAGAGGATTGGTGGAGGTCACAAGTGTGACGACCCCAATCTTCCCACCTGCCGACACTCCGCTTCAACACCTGTCCACCTCACCTACTGAGGAATTATATGAGACTTTCTGCAGTGTAATATATGAACCAGAATGGCTTGCCACGACTAAAATATATTAAAAAATGTTTTATCGTTAGAATTTAGTAATGTGTCAAGTTGTCAACGTGTTTGTCAGCGGTGAGAGTGTCAGTCAGGTGGTCAAACATTTGCTGGACATCATTATCAGTATCAAGCAATACAGTGACCACCGGCCGCACCAGTTATGTATTCAAGCATATTTTATACACATACGAATTCCTATGTAACAATGTTATAGTGACCAGTGACTCTCCCTGTGGTGTGGCAGTACTGCCCTGATAGTAGAACAATCAGAGCAATAGTGGTGTAGAATATTAAATGTAGCACTATACACAGTTTACGCGAAGAGATGTGCGGAATATCCTCGGCCTCAGAGACGTGTTAGTATCTCAACCTAATGTGAGCCGAGACAACATCAGGTCTGCGAACCTCAAGTTCACGTCGACGATACTTACAGTATATTTGAAGGGAAGAAACTTATTGTAATACGTGAAGAAGTACAGTACATCTTTATATTCATTCTGTATGCGAACCTGGTGAGCATAAAGCTGTCACCAGAGCCCAAGCATATCTACTTTGGTCCCCGAGCACTAGTGCCCGTACTCTTGAAACAAATGCCCCACTCCTTACCAACTCCATATATAGACACTATAGTATCAGGGACAGTCTCTTGGGCTTTTCAAATTTACGGGTCCCGGGACAACAGTATCCGCTTTCGGTGAGGTGAACACTCACAGATACTCACAGATGATCTTCTGGAAGAGGTTCACGCCTGTGACTCCAGCTCAATAGCCTCTTTTCTACTTAGACGGTGGCTGCGTGTGGCGGATATTTGTGCCCTATAATTATATACTTGTTCTTGATTTTTCCAGTATTTATCTAATTTTGCTTCAAACTTTTCCACCGTCTCCACATTCACTACCCACTCAGGTAACCCATTCCAGTTCCCTACTCGGGAACGAATGTCTTCTGAGATTTAGCCTCGCTCTTGTTTTGTAGATCTTCTTTGTGTTCCCCCGGGTAGTGTCATCTGGAACATTCCTGCTGTACATGCCTGGTCATATATGCCACACACTATCTTGTATGTTTCCACTTGGTCCCCACGAGATCTTCTGTACGCCAGTGTCGGTAACTGTAATTTCCTTAGTCTTTCCTCATAAAATAAATCCTTGATCTGTGGTACTAATTTGGTCGCCCTCCTCTGTACATTCTCTACTGCTTCAATATCCATAATGAGATATGGGCACCAAATTTGATTAGCATACTCAAGGTGTGGCCTAACCAGAGCAGTGTAACAGAGCCTTGAATATAGGTGAATCCAGATGAACAAAAGTTCTTCTAATAATGCCCACTATTTTATTAGCCTTGTTGATTTTTTCAGCTAGATGGTCAGAGAACGTCAGCTTATCATCGATGACTACCCCTATATCCTTCTCTACAGTGGTCTTCTTGATCGTGGTGTTCATATAATATCCATGGTCAACAACTTTTGTTCTTCCTATCCTCGTGTATTTACTTTTTTTCTGGGTGAAAGTTCAGCATCCACTTCTCAGTCCAATCCCTGATCCCATCCAGGTCCTCCTGCAGCATGTCACAATCCTCATCTCGTTCTATTTTCCTAAAAATCTTTGTGTCATCCGCATATAGATAAACACTGTCTTGTTTAATTGCCTCAGGCAGGTCATTGATAAAAGGGACAAACAGCAGGAGGCCGAGGACAGAACCCTGAGGGACCCCACTAGTAACCTCTCTCCAGTCAGATACTTCTCCATTTACCACAACCCTCTGTTTTCTCTTAGTTAAAAAATTCCTTACCCAACCAAGATATTTTTCATCAATGCGATAACTACCAGTAGATACTTTTTCTAATAGTCTTTTGTGGAGTACTCTATCAAAAGCCTTCATGAAGTCACAATACACAATGTCCACAGCCTGACTGTCATCGATAATTTCCGTCCACCTGTCTAGTACCCTAATCAACTGTAGGACTGTTGACCTGCCGGAAATGAAGCCAAACTGTTTATAACTAAACAATCCATATTTTTTCATATGGGATATCATCTCTTCCCGTAATATTGACTCCATTAATTTGCATATTACACTAGTTAGACTGACTGGCCTGTAGTTTCCTGATTCACTTTTACTTCCCTTCATATAGATAGCTGTGATATATGCAATACGCCAGTCCTCAGGTATATTTCCTTCTTGAAAAGAGCTTTCAAACAAGATCCTCAGAGGCTGAAGTAGTTCCTCCATCATCTCCTTAATGACTCTTGGATGTAACCCATCTGGACCGGGAGACTTTTGTCTTTTCAATTTTTGAATCACCTTTCTTATTTTGCCCTCGGTTATCTCCAGGTGTTCAACAGCTGGCACGTCTTTCTTGTTGGCTGTTGGTATCCCCCTATCTGGTTCCTTGATAAAAACTCGTGAGAATTGCTCTGAGAGTACATCTGCCTTTTCTTGATCATTCACAGTCTTAAAAAATAAAGAGGGTGCCTCGGGTGCGATCCAGTGACTCATAGGACTGGTGGCGGGAGATGTATACACTCACCCACCATACCCTTTTTTAAAACTTTTCAAATTACAGTAATCTGGAAGCAGGATCGTCCAGTCACTCACCTTTTTCTTGCCCGGATAACGTTTGAACCTACATCCTCTGTGTGTGTGTTGGAATTGAATCTGCTATTCGTTTCTTGTGCAAATGCATAATTTTCAATAATCTACATGGAGAATAACGTAGAGACCTAACCTAACACAACATAAAAAAATAATGAAGACTCTTACCTTAGTTCTTTTTGCACGCCACGCCACGCCACGAAATATATAAACACAAATTACAAGTGTTATATTAATTTGCACAAGAAATGCCAGTTTTCCATATTCAGTTTGAATAGCCGATCACAGCCCGCTGTTCACGTTTTAGAAGTTTGACTGGGCGCCGAAACGAAGATTATCCCAATTTGTTTTATGCGAGGTTTGGTGTGTCTTGAATCTAAATCCCCCTGTAAATTTTATCATATATATCCCTAAGTGTAAACCCAAGGGTAAACCACAAAAAAATAGCTGATTCTTTTAAATTGTTAACAAAACTAAATAAAACAGGATTATCCTCCAATTTATTATAACTGATAGAAAGTGAAATAAGGATAATTAATATAAAATAAATAAGTTATGTCTTTATGAGGCAGTTTTAATATAATAAAAAAGGGCGGTGGTGTGGGTGGGAGCCTCACTTTGTTTTTGTTTTGATCCTGTAATACAAGTGAGCCTCCATCTGCGCACTCCCTTCATTACACTATTGAAGATTAACTGTTAGCTAAGAGCCAAGTCTAGTAAATCCAAGTTCCCTATCGTTTAGAGAGATAAATTACAAAAAAATTATTGCAGATAGTGTTGCTCGGGGTGCTTATTTTGTGGAAGGTAATACTCATTGACCCTGCTCGTCCGCCTCTAGGATCAGGAAGGGAGGGAGCAGTTTGATCGCTATTATTTTCCAAGTAGCAGTTACCGAATTGACGCTATCTGAGTGCCCTCCCCGCCGGGATGGAGGGTGTTGAGGGCACTCCACTTGTGCTGGATGCTTTGGAAGAATCTAAAACTCTGCTGGTGTACTGTGGAAGTGGTGAAGAGGAAGACGTATCTCCGACGGAGGCGCAGCAGAGGCTCCAACTCTCGGCCACATTCGACCTGAAGCCTCCCATAACACAGGAGAACCAGTAAGCATTAGGCGTCTACGAGAAAGTACTTATATCTATGTATGAACGGTTTGCTAATTTATGGTGCTTTTTTAAATTAAATTCTCCTAGAATGTTGCATGAAACGATGAAATCAAGGTGTAGTGTGGCCAGCTAGTTGGATTTTCTGTTATCGTAGAGAACTTCTAATCTGTTGGACATTTTTATATGATTCTGGAGAACGTTTAATGGAAGATATTGGTGAATTATATTACTGAAGTCTGTATGTGGTGAATTATATTCAATAATTAGTATTTTCCATAAAATCAACAATGGCCACTCCTTTAACCTAGAGGTTGGAGAAGCTATATAATTATCTTATCACTTCAAGCCACCATAATCTTACACACAACTCCTTAAGAAGGCTGCCACAAGAGAAGACCCTACAGGCTCTCCTATCTCTATATACTGTACCTCCTTTGGACCTCTGTTTCCTTCCTCCCTTCCCTGTTTTCTCCTAAACTTATTGTTCTCCACTTATGCCAGCCATATATATATATATATTCTTTTTCATTTACAGCCTAATCAAACTCCTTCAGCATGTGATGTGCTCGTATTTAACCTCATCTTCCACCAGGTTTTACAGCCCTTTTTTGTCTCTGATTTTTTCTTTGGGTTGTAAATATCACCTTCTCAGTTTAAATTTTGCAAACTCCACTTAGTAAGGGTGTTGGTGGTACAGCAGTAATACATGTATCTCTCATCATTGTATCTTGGATTCAAGACCTGGCTAGGGACAGACATGAGAAGAGTGTTTTCCAGTATGGACCTCCCAAACATCACAGGTTTCCTCTGGGTACCCTGGGTTCCTTCTCTACTTACACTGGACATTAAAGGTCCAAATAAAGTAACAAAGAACAGACAATTCATCCGAATGGTGAGTTAGCTGATAAGTAGGGAAATGATAAATTTAAATGAATTAAAGTTAGCTAATCTTCTTATTATTTAGGGACTTTATTTTAGGCTTTTGAACCATGACGTGAAGCTTCACCAAAGTTTGAGTGGCTCTGAAGATTGGGCGTCCTAGTGGCCCTACTGTATATAAGCTGATGGTTAGACATCATAATGCTAACCTAACCCCCCAGGTAGCATATGGATGTTTAATCATCAGGTGATATAAGATGTGGTGCCTAATCTTCTGCGGGTCCCTTTGAGTCAACAATTATATGTGATTGACTGTACAACTCTGGATGAACTTGATGAGAAAGAGCTGCTTACAGCAGAAACATTACCTTATCTTGACCCTATGTATAATGTACAGGTACGGCTGGCAACAGGTAAGCTCTGCTAGGATGTGATTTAGCAATAAGGATCTCATAGGTAGCTAACTCATTTCTTCTCAGTCATAAAAGTGGGGCTTCATACTTTATTCCTCCAGGATTCAGGTTATACAGTTAAAGTATTAGGTATGTAACAAACTGACCAAAAGCTCTTCCAGAGAATTTGCTGTTATGATTGTGAATATATTTTGTAGTTTATTATGAGGACAATGTGTTCATATTTGTATGTTTCTTTTGTTTATTTCTAGTTGATTAGTTTGTTTGCATCCTGGTCTGGTACTTAACATTTTTGGGATGTGCTTGATCAGCTTTAATTTGATTGAGTAAAAATTCAGATTGCCTGACGATTTACCCCCAACTTTCTTCATATGAAGGTTAACCACCTTAATGCTAACTTCACTTAACCTAACCTAACCCCCTGGGTAGCATAAGGGTGGATAATCTTCAGAAATAAGCTAGAGGCCTCATTCTTCAAGTGATCTAAAACCTCATACATGCATGCATGTATGAATATTTACCTGGGATTACACTTAAAGTATTAGAAACACTTGTTTCTAGTGTGAGTCTCATTCTTGCTTATTGTACTAATTTTTGCATTTTCTGAATCTTTACTTAGTCTTCACATTTTGTATGTTACACTATTTTTTTTTCTGCATATGTTTAAACAGCTCTGTCTATTTATCATAGAGAGGAAGCTCTGTGGCTTGTGGGAAACACAATACAACTGGGGCTTCACGACGGTAACAACGGCAGTGATCAAACAGTGGTGCTTGAAGGGTCGGAGGTGGTGGGTGATGGAACCATATTAGAGGGTGAGACGCTTCTGCTCCTAAACGATGATGTTCGCCTCCTACCCATCACCCAGGATGTCTCCACTACTGATGAGGTTCTGGTTTGTGAACATACTTATGTACAGAAGTTCTTTTCATGAGAAATTGACAAGAGTAAATTAGGTCTTAAAGTACTGTACATGTAAATAGGCAGAGTGGATCCTTGATAGAGAATGAGACCTGGTTTCTTAAGGACTATGAGGGCATATCCTAGATTAGTTAAGAGGGGATGTTTCCAAATCAACACCTAGACACACCCCTTTGTTTCCATACCACCCCCTCTCCATCTACTGTTTCACCAACTGGCATGGAAATATTTTACGACAATTTAATGGAAGTACAAGTCTAAATCCAGAAGTTGCTCAAGCATAGTGTGCCTGTATAGTGGTAGTGTGTGGCCATTAGTCTAGTGTGTGGGTTCACTGTTTTTCCATGGTTCTTACTTGCTTTTGTCACATTTTGACTTATTATCTTAAGTTTATGCTGTTACAGCATAATATAGCATTATGATAATAGCTTCTAAAAGTGTAACTGGATATGATAAAGATTCTGTAAAGGGATGCAATCATTAAATGTCTTGGGTGGTGTCAATAGAAATCCCAAGCCTCAACAAATACACACATTCTGCTGTTGGCCAATCATGACAGGGGAGGGCCCATCACCACACAGTACCTTAAACTAACTGAGGTACTTCCTGTTGGTTTAGTTAGTTTTTAGTTTCAGTAAGATCGCTGAGCCGAGTATTTTATTTATAATGAAAGAATTGTAAATTTAATGCTGAATGTTTTACAAATTGCTGAAATCCTAGTTTCAATAATTTTGAGTCTGTTAATGTGAAATTTTAATGTTTGTACAGTACAGTATATTATAAAAAGGAAATATCAGATTAAACTCCCATTGTTTATGATGAAACAAAGACTTAAATGAATACAGTACAGTAACCTACATCTGTATAACCCACACTGTCTCTCCACACTCCCGGCAGGTCATAACACTTATTAATTGAATGTGTCTTAAAACTCCCTTGTATCTGTATTTCCATGTTCATTTCTTATATTTCCAGAACTGGGGACAATCTTTTGAAAACTTTTGTTCTCATCAGAATTTTTGTCTAAATTAGAGGTTGGCACTTTATGAAATCATTCTCTGTAGAGGTTACTGTACTGTGTCTTCTATGAAGGTTTACTGTACAGGGGGTCCCCGACTTACGAACACCCGCCGATTTGAACGGAGTTAAACTTGAAATTTACAGTACAGGTTATTTTATTTACCTGGTGACTTATTTTTTTTACTTAAATTTACAGTACTGTATTTTTTCATTTTATTTCATCATTTGTCTTAAATTAAGTGATTTTAGATGTACAGTATATAAGGGCTTAGGCTATGATATAGTGGTATTTTAAACATTGTTCTGTAAGTACGGTATGCATATAGCAGGTGTTCCAACTTATGTACAAATCCAACTTAAGAATGCCTTCAGGAACGGAACCTGTTCGTAACCCGGGGACTCCCTGTATTATGTTTAATCTTTTTTTTTTTTTTTTTTTAGCTTTTGTCATTAAATGACCTCACAAACTTGATAAAAATATTTGCTGTTAGTTTTTATAATGTGAGAAGTACTGTAGAATGAAGTAATGGAACTCTATTTCTAAGTTATTTTTTCAGCTAAAAGTCAATACTACAAGCAAACAAATAAGAGGAAGAACTGCATGGCCTAAGAAATACCAGCCTAAGATGCCAAACAGAACAAGTCATTACAGTGAAGAATCCCCAAAACTGAGTAAGCTGAACTTGCCCATACAGACCGTGCCCAAGACGTACTCTCGTGCCAGCGCTACGACCACGCCATCGTCACCATCCCTCTCTGTTTCCAGCTCATCTTCCTTACCCTTAACCTTAGAGGCCAGACAGTTATCGTCAGTGGCAGAGTCGAACACAGTCTTAAAACACACTTCTAAATGCACTGGTAGTAGTTTATCTCTGCCTATCAAAACAGAAGAAATAACTATCAAAGTCGAAGAGATAGAAAATGTTCCTTCTCTTCCAACGCACCAAGAGAAAGGATCAAGACCTTCAGGAGTCAAATTCAAATTAGCTGCGTGCTCCAAGTCTTCGCTCGATGAAGATGAACTGAGTGAGGAGCCATTCTTAGGACCTTCAATGCGATGGCCAACTCAGCCCAAAAGTTACCGTGGGGCAAAGCCAAGAGATGGAGGGATACTCAGAAAGAACGTGAGAAAGGTGAGAGTATTGTTACATCTTTGTTATTGTCACAGGAGCAGGGTATATGATCACAGGAGCAGGGTATATGGTCACAGGAGTAGGGTATATGATCACAGGAGCAGGGTATATGATCACAGGAGTAGGGTATATGATCACAGGAGCAGGGTATATGATCACAGGAGTAGGGTATATGATCACAGGAGCAGGGTATATGGTCACAGGAGCAGGGTATATGGTCACAGGAGCAGGGTATATGATCACAGGAGTAGGGTATATGGTCACAGGAGTAGGGTATATGGTCACAGGAGTAGGGTATATGGTCACAGGAGAGGTATGGTCACCACAGGTATATGGTCACAGGGCAGATATATGATCACAGGAGCAGGGTATATGATGGGGAGAAATTATATGGTCACAGGAGCAGGGTATATGGTCTGGGGAGTATATGATCACAGGAGTAGGGGAGCATATATAGAAAGGGTATATGATCACAGGAGCAGGGTATATGGTCACAGGAGTAGGGTATATGGTCACAGGAGCAGGGTATATGGTCACAGGAGCAGGGTATATGATCACAGGAGCAGGGTATATGATCACAGGAGCAGGGTATATGGTCACAGGAGCAGGGTATATGGTCACAGGAGTAGGGTATATGATCACAGGAGTAGGGTATATGGTCACAGGAGCAGGGTATATGATCACAGGAGCAGGGTATATGGTCACAGGAGCAGGGTATATGATCACAGGAGCAAATGTGACTGAAACTGTGATCAGTGAAAGGAACCAGAGTTTATATGTTGCGATATGTATTTGTTAGTGAAATTAGCAAGCACTCCCATGAATTGCACACCCTTCAAGTGTGAACTAGTGAATTACTGTAATACATTATTTTGGAAAGTTAATAAAAAAATATCTGCCCCGAGGTTAACAGTTATGTTAAAAAAAAGACGATACATTTCATCAACATGTTCTTATCTAACTACAGTATGGACAACTAGGATTTATTAATCTTGTGTGTAAATAGCTTAGTGTTAAGATTACCTAGTACTGTATAGTAATTGTAGGACGTATGTAAAGTTAGGTTTGTAGATTAATATTTATATTCTTTGTTTAGGTACCACAGAGAGTAGACACAGATGGAGAGACGAGTGGTGTGGGGTCGTCAGTGGATGAGCCGATCGAGTCATCTACAGAATCTGCTTCAGAGGCACCAGTTTTGACCCCATCTTTCATACAGCCTCGACCATCTTCCTCAAGGGGTCCATCTACTTCTCCAACTGCTGTTAAGGTACAGTAATTGGTTTATTCTGTATTAAAGTTTTTAGATCACATGAAGATTATCCCCTCTAGCATATTTCACCTTAAGATTAACTATCCTAATGTAAACCTAACCGTACCAAATATAACTTAACCTTCCAAGTGACTCACAGGTGAATTACAGATGTATATACAGTCAACCCTCGCTTTACGCGGTCCCACATTCCGCGTTTCCACGTTTACGCGGTACCCTGCCGAAACAGGAATGCTCACATTCCGCGGTGCGTGTACCCCTTTACGCGGAGAGCGGCTGGCGAGCCGCGCCATTTTTGGATTCAAACCTCCCGCCATCTGCCATGTTGTGTAAGCTGCGCGAGCATGGTGCGCACAAGGTCGCCCAGTCATCAAAACATTACCGAGTTCTTCACCCGCCACCCACCACAGCCGTCCCAAGTCAGTGATAGTAATAATTATAGTGAAGATATGGACTTATATGGACTTTGAGGGGTTTGACAAAAAGGCCCTGCAAGCCTCTATGGTGGATAGTGATACAATTGATACAAGTGATACAGGTGAGGGCCAATAATCTGCCCTCTGCCTCGGAACCAACCGCCCATCCCCGTGTGCCCAGCCATCTTTTCTACTAATGTAAGTGTTAGAAAACCTAATATTATTGATATTTCTCTTAATTATTAATTGTTTGTGCATACCATCATCAAGTTAAGATAATATTTTTACTACAACATAGTTGTGTGTCGTCAAAAAGTGGAGTTTGGGGGTCGGCCCGGACTCTACTTCAATTAATCCCATATGTTATGTTATTCACTTTACGCGTTCCTTACTTTCCGCGGCACCCTGTGGGTTACATTAACCGCGTAAAGTGAGGGTTGACTGTATTAATACCAAATGATTCCTGATGTACAGTAGAGGGTGTTGCCTCAGAAGGGTGCTCTTGTATTCTGGTGTTTTGTTTCATGAATTTTGCTGGCTGAAGTTGATATTAATGTGTAGTTATTACCTCATTGGATTAATGAACTTACTGTGTGCGTAATTACAGAAACGGAGAGGAGGTTGGCCAAAAGGACGAAAACGGAAACCAGAGCTTCCGGGAGCCAAGCCACCAAAAGCTCCTCTGACAGCATATGTTCTCTTCCTGAATGAGAGGCGCAAATACTATAAAGAAACTCGTCCTGAATTGAGCTTTGGAGCTGTAAGTAGACAATAATGAATGATAAGAAGCACCCTATTGTTAGCTGGGGACAGAACTCTGATAAATTGTACGAGAACTCAGTAGTGATAGGCAAACATAATCATCCTTCATTTGTGTGGTTTTGTGTTCATTAATGTGAGATAAGATATTAATCTTTAGGAATGATAATTGTAAGGAATGGACATTACCTGATCATTTTAGTTTTGCAAATGACCAAGTTAATGTCAAGTTTTTATTGCCAGGTCACAAAGTTGCTGGGAGCCGAGTGGTCAGCAATGACTGCCGAGCAGAAGGCTGCATTTGTCACGCGGTCTGAGCAAGACAAGAGGCGGTATAGAAATGAATTACAAGCTTACAGACAGTCACATGATTATCAGCTGCTGTTGAGGAAGAAAAGAATTAAAAGTAAGAGTACGGTAGTTGAAATAAATAAATAGAATGTTGCTGTTTAGCTTCTCAATAGACATCAATGTTGTATTATGTTAATGTTATTGTTAAGCTGCTCACCTAAACTCATAATTCATGCATATTGTTCATAGCTCACACTTGTTTTTGACTTGCTCATACTCTTTCTAGCATATTTGCAGAAGATTTGTCAACTTCACATCCTTTACTTTTTTACTATTGTTAAAGAGTTTAATTTGGCTTCTCTGTTATGAAAATAATCCAGCTTATGTAGAGTAAAGGAAAGTAAGATAATCAAGGCAGGTGCACCAAGAACTTCAGCTGCTGTATAGTATAGAAGTAATCATATCATACTGAGAGTCTAGATAACTACTACCGTACCTATTTAACTTGTTCAAGATGAGCCACATGTATGAAGGTAAAAAAATACATATAATTCTTTGCAGATGTCATCAGAAGAGGTGGCACGACAACAGAAGAGTCATCAGACTTCACAGATGAAATTGATGTAAGTGATACTGTAGATGATGACATTACCAGGTACATAATTATACTGTATACCTGTTACACTTTCTGTAATTATCGTCCATCATCTTTTGAATGTTAACGTTCACAATTGGAGGGCATAGAATTCACCTATACAGTTTTTATTTTCAAGGCCTAAACTGGAGCATAACTTCACATGTGAGCACACAAAAGAGTCAGTGCTATATATGTAATGCTTTATCAGGGGTGTTTATCACCATCTATCTTGTAGTGTCCATCAAATAAAATCACAGGGAATAAATTGTATACTAGTACCCAATTTCTGATACATATTGTAAATTTCTTGATTCAATTTTATTTCCTCCGTGATCCTTTTTCAGGCTTTCATTAGACAGACAGGCTTGGATTGGGTTTTGATTTTCTTATTTCCTGTAGGACGACGACAGTGAGGAACTTTACTGCCGTATCTGTGATCAGTTGTTTACTTCTCTTCACAACAAGCGAGAACATCTGTATGGCAAACAACATCTGCAGGTAAATTTATTCTTAGATGTGAAAATTTGTTCATTATCATTTTGAATACAGTACTTATTATATAATTTATTATTGAGTTGGGTTGTTGTAGATGGTGATTGTTGATTAAGAGTGCCTTTTATGTTTGTGTTTTTTATAGCTTGATTAAGACTTATTTATACACATGAAGGGATGTGTTGTAGAGGGGAGAACAGATACATATGTACTAACAGATGCACAGAAACTTCAAATACAGTATAACTCGCATATTATCACTTCCATAAGTATCAGGAGAATAAAAAGAGGAAAAAGTAGATTATCATAACTGGGTCTTTATATTACAGGCCATTACAGGAGAATATCAGCGTGAAAGACTAGCAGAAGAGGAACGTCAGATGGCAGCTGCTGTAGTGTCTGGCAGGGGAGGAGACTGTCTCAACTGTGGGTCTTTTGTTAGTTCCCAGATGCAGTGTTCTCGGGCAGGTGAGATTTGGGTGTTGGCTGTTAATGGCGTCATCTGCATACACGATATTCATTATTCAAATTCCATTTTTCTTTACTAAGAAATTACTTGACTCCTAAGATCACTTTATGTCCACTTCTAGAACTACTTTAATTATATTTGTTTATCTAAAATTAAACAGTAATAGTGTGGATTACAAACTTGGTTTTGATTGTGGATTGGGTGTTAATGTTGCTGCAACCTTTTATTCTTGAAATGACATGGAGGAATCACACTCCTGGTTTAATAATAATATTAATTGTATATTTTGAGCTTGGACCACTTTTTTGTTTCAGTGGATATAACAATAAACCCAAATTTAACCCAATTAAATTTGTCTTTGAACTAAAAAAGTTAGCTAGTGGACTTAGGTAATGTCCTAGCCTCAACTTTTATATATTGTACAGTACTTATCCTTTGTGAGGGGTTCAGACACGATCATTCCACAGTGCATACAAACTTTAAGGGTATACTTTATATGTGTACCTGTATGTTGATAACCGTATATTTCATGTGCAGGGTTGAGTCTTTTGCCACCGGGAGTCTGCCCTACGTGTTGTTCAGGGGGACCAGTTTTACCTCATGCTAAGCAGTCTCCACGACCACATGATGAAGAAGATGACCATGATGGAGATGAAGAAGATGAGGAAGAGGAGGAGGAGGAAGAGGAAGATGATCAGGATGCTGATGAGGAAGGGGAGGTAACAGAAGAGGAAGGAGTAACTAGTGGCATGAGCAGCATGGCAGATGCCCTAGAAGGCGTCATGGCAAAAATGCTAGGTAAGGACAGTAACAACTATGCTTACAGGGTGGTTGGAGGCAAGAGCAGACACAGACTGTTACTCTGTCCATCCCACCCTTCCATTTCCTTCTTGATCTTCCCCAGAGTTTTCCAAGGTGGGTATATGGGGTTGACCTTTACTACCCTAAATTTCGACCAAGGAAAAATAGAAGCTTATTTTGTTAGGAGTTAACCCCTAGGCTTCAGGACGATCACGTCATATGACGTTCACCTGTAGAGCTCGGATCACATCATATGACGTTTTGATCTTTCGCGGGCCTATTTGAATAATAAGGGTGAGCCTGGCTACATTATGTTGCCAAGTGGGTATTTATCTTTCACCCAATCACACATGAGAGCCTCCCAGTCTCTTTTCATTAGCTTTTAAACTTTTGTGATGTAAGAATCTTGCCATTGGACTTGACTCACTTCACCAAGTGTTTCTACCCCAACCCCAAGCTCATATCTAGTATCTTGATTAATTACTGGTGCAGTAATAATTATTGTTAACAGTGTAAATAGTAATAACGTAAAACAAGTGTCCTGTACTTCATACTGCCTACAAATTAGTGTTGTTTACTTCGTACTATTGCATCACACGTACGCGACTTCACAAATATTCTCGATTCTTCCTAACCCCAGTGTTACCAACCTGTGGTAAGGACATGTATTTATTTGCTGTTTATATCATGCATGGCCAATTTGTAAGACTAAACTTGCTTTTTAATAGTTTTTTAAATGTTCCTGAATTTACCCACGAGAGAGGGGGGTGCTAACCATAGCCCGAAGCCCAGGGGTTAAAGCTAACCCATGCAGGAGTGGAAAATGATAATGGTGAGGGTAAGGATATGTTAGGAGAGGTTTTTTTTATAAGGAAGTAAATATACTGATGAAAGATATCCAAGATAAAGATGAGAAAATTAAATTATTTTAGAGATATGAAGGGAGATGGATGAGACAAGAGAACTATTAAAGAGAGGAGTTAAGACCATGTCTACTCCATGCATGTGGGAGTACAGGAGGGATTATAGAAAGATTATTTTGTGTCATGGCTAGTCTTTCCCTATTGCTATTTTCAGCTTTCATCTCTCCTCTGACAATCACATTAATATACTCTTACCATTATCTTTCTAAAAGGTTATCCCACACAAGCATTGAAAATGGCTGTAAAATGATGATGGGTGATGATAATGATGAGTTATCTTTCTTTTATTGATATCAAGGTTTACTTCGTATTGGCAATCAAGAGTGTGAGAACTTTGTGTTAAACCTTTTTTACTTCCTTGTTATAAAGTCACCAGCTTCTACTTAGAACTTTGATAAAATGGGAACCTTGATGCTGCAGTATTTTCTTTTGCTATATCATGTATCTAGCTGAAGTTTATTATCGTGACAGAACGAGAGCAAGAAATCAAGGCCTTAAAGCAGAGTAGTGAAGATGCCCGTGGCCACAACTTGCAACTTGCCACAACCCTCTTACAGTTACGTGAGCAAGAACAACAACTAGACAGGGACCATGAGTCACTTCAGAAAGAAAATGATCAGTTAAAATCAGAGGCAGATTCTCTTTGGATGTTGCCAGCTCTATTTGGAGTGACACCCCTAGAGATGGTCAACATCACGCTACGCCATGACCAACAACAAGAGGCTACGGTGGCATTGCTCGATGATACGTAAAAAAGTTCCTTTAGTCTATAGTGTGGTGTTGTATGTTGGATATTATTATTATTTCATAACATTTATGTGTTAAGTTTATAACAAATTCAGAGAGTGGTGGTTTAACATGTTAAACTCCGTGTGATAAGCCATACTTCATGTTCTGCTGAGGAAAGAGGAGTTTCGTGTTTGAATTTTTGACATTTGAATGTGTTTTGATGAAAATATGCAATTTATTATCTGTTGACTACATATTTTAAATTGTTGAAGATTAATGTTCTTGTGATAATGACTGCAAACAATTTCATAATATCTCATCATTAAGAGATTGTTGACAAACAACCATAAATATATAAAGTTGTTTTACTATACAGATGCAGTACAGTGGACCTTACTTGGGAGTTAGGTGTTTATAATATGCATAGATTATCTAAAAGAAGATAGGTCAATAGCAATCCCCAACAGACATTGTAATTTGTGATAGAACACAGCATTTGAAGGTTGATATTATATTGCTTGTTCATATAGCATTCTCTAACCAGGTTAAGACAAATGTTGTGCGTGAGTTTGTGTGTTAGAGGAAAGTCATTGTGTATTTCAAGGTTGTTACAAAGGAGAGATTAGTCATTGTTAATCATAGTCCCATCTCTTGAGGTATTGTGGGCCTTGCCTTACTATGTATATACCCTTGTACTGTACACAGTAAAATTTCAACACGGAATTTTAAGATTGAGAACAAAAATACTCTTCCATATTTTTTATCATATTTCATATTATGCTTTCACTTAGGAAGTAGCTAAACGTTGTAAGATATTGAGTGATGCATAAGAAAATATTCAACAAATTTATTTTTATCTATAGTTTAACTTGTAATAAGAAGGGCAGTAGTATGCAACATCTTGTGGTAGTGATACATAACAAAATGATGGCACCACACCATGTTTCCCCCAGAGCACCACACCATGTTTCCTTCAGGTAACCACACACCATGTTTCCCACAGGACACCACACACCATGTTTCCCCAGGTTACCACACACCATGTTTTCTCCAGGTCACTAGATCACATTATTGTATCCCGGTTCTTGCCACAATATAACTTACGTATGGAAAAATGCAAGGTTGCATTCTGAGACCTGTAAACCCATGACACTAGTAATTAAACATATGCTCATGAGATCACTGGCCATGGTCGACTCCTTAATTTTTTCTCCTAACAGGATGTATGTACAGTAGTTATATAGATTTTCAGTATAAATTTTATGTTTATTTCTGGATGTTATATTTGTGTTTTGACTTATGTCAACCTGTTAGTCATATTCTGACATCTTCAATGACAGGAAATACTGTAGATATTGTAAGGAACCTTTGTTGATCTACACTCAGGCCAACCAGTGATGAGATGAGGTATTCTCTAGACCAGGGGTTCCCAAGCATTTTCCAGTGCGACCTCGTTTAGTACTGTTGCCTATCCAGTGCGACCCCAAGTCATTACATACAGTATGCCGTATATATAAAGATCCTAAGAGTAAGTATGGACATATTGATATTCGTATTTAACTGTAAAAACAAGTAAGGAAAATGTATTACAAATTGAAAAGTTTAAAAGTAAACACTGGCAGAAACAGACTACAACTCTGTTGTGTTTATTATGTGACATTATATGATCATTTAATGTTCTATACTTGGGGATATAATTACAAGGTTAAGCAACACAACATACAATTTTCTCAGTTACGTCTCTGTCATACTGTACGTATTTTGAATGTGACTTAGTGTGCATCATCATAAAATTAATTTTAATTACAAGTTACATCAGTCATAATTCATATGTAATGTGTGTGCATTATCATTTTATAAATTTTCTGTTAACTGGGGTTATAATTGTGGGATTAAACAACATTGCAGACAATTCTCTAAGTTTAAGTTTGATATATGGTTACGGGGATAATTTTTCATAAACAGCATTGATGAGAAAGCTGCTTCACAGACTTCCAAATTATATCAAACCTTAATTGGTCAATTTTTAACCGCTGAATGCCAATTTGATAACTAACCCAAAACATTGATATGTCATCATAGATGGCAACACTCACCCTTGCCTCGTTGTCAGCCTGTAATTCTGCTATTTCGAGGACAAAAGAGCCACACTGTTTTACATCTGTCTTGAACAGAAACTGAACAAAATCCAAAGAATCAGTTAGCAACTCAAGGAATCTATCATTGAAATTTGCTGCCATTTTTTGTCTGCATCCATGGGAAGTACAGAGTGCATTGAGCTGAGAGCAATTCAAAGGTAGGAGTGTGAATTTTCTGTTGCATAACGTGTTATCAGTGTTTGCCTTCCCTGGACTGACCTAACTTAACACAAGAAGAGTAACTGCATTATTCCCTTGACCATAATTTATGGTCCCGACTTAACGAGACAGCACCTGTCGGCCACATCCTTCAGACCTTGACACCTGGACTATGAGCTTTATGGGACCCATCGACCCCATGACCTATATGCGACCCCTTATGATGCATCTTGCGATGGGGTTGCGGCCCCGTGTTTGGGAACCACTGCTCTACTGTAGACCCACCATGGGCATCACCTGTACCTGTTTTTGGCTCTTGACTACCATGTACACATTTTTTCAGCCATATTTAGTAATCTTCATGTTCAAACACAATACAAGACAATATACTTTAGGGGGCAGGGAAAACACACTTTTATTTGAGTTGCAGGCTGCACTTTTCAGGCATCGTTTGTATGGCTGTAACAAACACCTGTGCAAAATTTCATGCCATTTCATGCATACTTACCCTGCCGCATCGCGAACGACTTTTTGTCAACTTTTAGTGTATACCAAAAATTAGGTGTCATTTAATGTTTTCCAGGATAATGATAAATTTTACATGGGTGACATCGATTTAATTCACATGTTATTTTACAGGTACACCGTATAGAAAATCATTACAAGTTCATATTGAAATTCTTTTTTGTGCGGAACCTTGGCATCATTTTCCTAGACAATAATCTTTGCCTAATATATCCATCTCTCGATTCGTATCCCGTCACTTCAGTGCAAGCTTCAGTCATCACTTTTATGCCTCTCTCGACCGCCTGAGTGCTGTTTGGCCACTTGGGCACCACTAATGGTGTCTCAAGAATGTCATTAACCTGTAGATTTGACAGAGAAGCACTGTAAGGAGGCTCAGTCTTGAGTTCATTCATCCAGTTAATCATGGAATGATAGTTTTTTGCTTGCCACTTTAGTTTCGGAGTCACCACCTTTCTCATGTTGACTACAGGAGGCACATCCTCATTCCCATCTCCATCTTTACCCTCCTCATCAGTATAGTTTAACAAATTCTCGTCAACAGCAGCATCAGAATCTTCCTCCTCTTCTTCAGATCTGCCAGTGCATTCTTCCTTTTGCTGATTCTCCTCTCTAATTTTTCTTATCATTGAGACAGCTTTTTCTCTAACAGTCATGTCCTCATCTGCACACATACCAAGAAGAAGTTGATCTGTGTGGGCGAAGTATGCATTTCTCTGGACAGCCTTCTTCACTATCGTCTCCTCCTCACTATTCAGGTGTTTCATATATAGCAGGGACTGGAATACGTTCCTTGAGCCGTGTGTTACGTAAGGGTGTATCTTGATGTAAAACCACATTGGAGCACTGAACTTTATTATTGTAATGACAATTCTTTTCAACTCATGGCTGGGTCTTGATGTTGCTACATACAGCCTGAGGATTCTACTCCATAAGGTGTTCCACCTTGACACACAGGGAGGACCTGGCTCAATAGCAGCCAAGTCATCTTCAACAACACCTGTGATAACTCCTTTACAAATCCTATACAGGTATTTCTGATCCCAGGACAGATCTTTCTCCACTTCATCATTAAACACAGGGAAATCAGGGAAACTGACTGGCTGGAAGGCGACAACTGGAAGCTCAGACAAAGACTCCTTGATCTGCTTTCCAATGGGACCACGCCAATGCTCAGGACCACTTGGTTTACCATCATAGTGATAAAAAACTGCGCGGAAAGGCAGCTCATTTCCGTGAAGCTGACATATGAAATAATGGAGCGGGTGACCAAGTAACATTTCAAGATGATGAATGACTCCATTTTCTGATCCTACATTTACATTGGTTCCATCACAACCAACACACACAATGGGCTGCTGGGTTAGATTTTTCTCCACCAGAAACTCGTGAATAGTTTTGGCAATCTGCTTTCCGTGTCCAGTCTTGGGAGTCACATGTGTGAGATATTCATTGCCAGGCTCAACCATGATGACATAATGATCTTTCACCATTATCCTCGAACTCCATTTCTCGGTCTTCTCATTCTTTATCATCACACGAGTGGCGGTCTTCTTACCATCAAAATAGAGTGACGTCAAATTATCTAAACTAGTCATCTCAATTTCTTGCCTCTTAAATCGGTATTTTTGTCTCGCATCCCGCAGCTTATGTGGTCCAATAACCTGACTCTTGTCATCCTTTGTGATAATGCCATAGTCAGTTAAGGTGGCAGTAGCAATGGCAGCTCCAGCATAATCACTAATCAAGTATCGGTCACAAGCGGCAGCCAGTGTAGGGAGTCTTGTCCGGTTCTGTGAACTGGTGTCTGTCAGAGCCCTTGGATCAGGGACAAAATGAGGCTGATAATCAATATAGACATAGCACCATACTCATCTGCAACAAGACAACTTAAATGAAATAAGAGATAGAAAAAAAAGTTGATAAACACTGAACAGAACATTGCACCGCCACAGCGGCTGTTTGGCTAGTACTGTAGGTAAATTTAAAAATTTCAGTAGAAAATGCGGCAGACTAAACCTCGACACATCAGCTTCAAATTTGGCATGGAGTCTTAGATATGTATAAGGAACAATGCCTGAAGAGTGCAGCTTTGAGCAAAATTTCACTGCCCCCTAATATACTTAATACAGTACAGTGAGTTCTGCTATAACGCGTGTTTTGACAACGCGAATTGGCTCTAACGCTATTTATAAATAGAGGAACGATATTTGTAAAATGCGAATACATGTTTGCTGTAACTCAATTTTTGCTTACTATTTCTTCAATTTTGTGGTATTAACTGTGAATATGGTAAAGAAGAATATCTCCAAGAAGCGTTCTGGTGATCGCATTCCCGGTGATGATCGTAAAAGAAAGGCTATAACACTTGAAGAGAAGTTCGATGTTATCAACCTCAAAATCACCCTTCTCCCCCATCAAGTTATATTCATATTTTTTGAAGGTAAAGTGTTACATTTACTGTATGGTTTCATTATTAGATATGAATGTAACATTTATTTAGACTGTGCTATCCTTTGTATTAGGCTAACTACTAATTTTTTTTTCGATTTCGAGTAATCTGCACCTAACCCTATTTTCTCCATAAGCCCTGTTATTTCTATTACGCGAATTTCTATAACACGATGTTTTACAAGAACACAACTATCGCGTTATAGCAGAACTGACTGTATTCAAATTAAAAAGGCAGAACAATATTATTTCAGCCGCTATACTAATTATATGGAATAGGAAATTGTTAAGAATGATTTTTTGTTGTGATATTGAATACAGTACATAAACCTTACTTCCCTATAAGAATGAGGTGAACAATTTATGTTTCACACACAATTCAGTAAAAAATTTTGTTTGTACTGTGCTGTACTTGTACCGTACTTGTTTCATATTAAATTTCAATGCATTTCTCTTCAGTTTATTTAAATTAAAAGGAAACTTCTGTTGTTAGTGTACCTGAAATTTGAGATAGGGAGCTGGGATCTCAGTCAAATTGTTGTTAGCTCCCTGAGTGGCTGTGCTTGGAATGCCACTAATTGTGATGGTTCAAACACTTGCAACACACAAAATTTTCCCAAATAGTTTGCTGCAGATATTATGTACACTAGATATGTGAGTTTATGGTGTGGTGCTCTGAGAGGCAGATGTACCGTAAATTTTTTTCATAAGTGCCGTGGCACTGTGAGCCGGATACAGTGTGCTGAAGCATACAGCAGCTGTTGAGAACTATGCTTTTGAGTATACTGTTGTATAATGGAAAATTGTAAAGCATCATATGACTGTGTAAAAATGCCAAGTAACTTACCTCATTCGTATAAAACCTTGCAAAAAGTAAGAGTGAATAACATGTTTAGAGTAAGATTGTCCAAAGATGTTCAGTAACTTGCATGTTTAGGATAAAATTTTCTACTTGCTGCTCTCCTTGAAAGACGAATACAGTATCTCTATTACTACAGTAACAAGAAAAGGGTACTGAAAACTGTTTAAGATGTGGTTATAATTCAGCACATACAGAAAAATACTGTTAAGTTTAATATTTTTAGGAAACCTCAAAGGAATGCAAAAAAACATTTGCCAAAGACTTATATTGTTGTTTTGGTTATCTTGGGTATAAGTTAGTGCAGTATACATTGGTTTTTGTTATGAGAATAGAGCATATACTCTAAAACATGAGGGTTCTTTAAGCAAATGAATTAACTAGTAAAGAAAAGGATAAAAATGAAGTTTGTAAAAAAAAAATAGTAAGCGAATTGTAGAAGAATTAAAAAAAATTCACAACAGAAAAATGAGTTGTTATTCTGACTTGTGAATAGAAATATAAAACTGGGAGATGAAGACTGAGTTTCTTTAGTTTTATCATGATAGTGGTAACTTAGGTCGGTAGACCTATTGCTTTAAGAAAATTTTATACTTTTCTTTTAAAGTTACTAGAAATACTGTACATGTTTCAAGGTGATCAAGCTGCAAAGGGTTTTGACACTTGCTAATTTAGGTTTGATTTCTTCAAAGTATTGATATGATATTATATTATTGTACTTGTTGGACTTGTAATTTTGCTGCACAGTATTATGAAAATGATCATGTCTAGCCTCACCCTTGAGTGTACAGATACAGGACTAAACATTACTATGACTTAGACAATACTATGTTGTGAATTTCCACAATGATTTCTGTCCTGTCCATGTTGTTCATAGGTTTCTCCTTAGGTAAAAACAGCCCTAGAGTAAAGTTTCAGCATCTTGATAACTGTGCAGCCTCAATAGGTAGGTTACACAGGTAAATTAACTGGATTCTCTTTTTCAAAGAAACAAAAATTCATTTAACATTGCAGCAACATCTTAGAATACCAGTTTTTCTGTGATAATGCCTACTTGCAGTGCAGCTGACAGTTGTTCAGGAATTTTGTGTACATAAACAACATGTAGGATTTTGTTTCTTATTTGTACAGGTATTTGGTGATCTTGTACAAGTTAGATTTGCATACTGGTATTGTGATTGTATTATAATACTTCTTGTATGTATTCATAATTCAGTGATAGGTCTTTCTAGTGTAATCCAATTTCCTTTTAAAGCTGTTCATTCATTTTGGTAGATATATTCCAGGTATGTGTTTAACCTGGTATAAATGTTGATTTCCATATTATGGTGTTGTATCTCCTGTTGCATACATTTACATATTTGTTTCATATTTAGTGGTGTTAAAACTTTATGCATCACAGATGGCTTAACTCTTACGCCCCGGGTGACGTCCTAAGAAGAGTCGACTAGTGCTCCCAGGGTGACGTACTAAGACTCGCGCCATTTCCCGCTTGTGCACCAGTGTTTAAATGCCCAGCTCGGGTTATCAGGTTCCAGTGTGACTATTTGCCTGTCACGCCACACGCTCGGCCACAGGGAAGCTTCCTGAATGTAATTACCTAATTTTGTTTCTTTCATTTCCAGTGTTTGTCCATTTTATCATTTTGTATCAAAGTAATATTGCTAAAAGTAGTGTAGTATTACTGGAAAATAATGCTATGATTATGTTATAAATGTATTTATTTATGGAATTATTATTATTTTATTCATTAGTTGCCCTACCAAACACAAAAGACAGCCTGGCGACCAACTGCATGTGTGTTGCAAGCACTTTTTATGAAAAATAATGCAAATAAAATATTCTAAGTGAATTATTTACAGCAAATAAGTACAGTATTATGATCAGTAAATATATGCATTATTGGCCATCTCGGACACAAAGGCAAGCTAAAAATAGCTGGTAAGTGCGTAGGTGACCACGAGCTCAGCTGTCAAAACAACACTGTCCCATTATATCCCTCCCCTCTCCCTCCCTCAGCACTGCCAGGGAAGTATCTGGAGGGTCATTACCGTATATAGTTTTTCTTACTTATTTTTTATTGTTTTATCGTTTAAAAAGGTTAACAATTATTTTTGGACGAGTTATGATTTTTCTTGATTTACCCCCGCGTGGGGGTACTGCCTGTGGCACCCTAACCCGGGGCTTAAGGGTTAAGTTTGAATCAGGAACTTTTTAATTATTATTGACAAATCTACAGTTTTCAACTGCAGGAAACACCATGGTAAAAATGGCTTGCACTAATCATTTGATTAGTCCAAATCACTTCCCATCACAACTGTCATCCAAAAGGAAGAACTGGCTGTAACAGTTACCATTCAATGCAGAAATGTTTTTGAGTTGTGGTGCTACATCAGTTGTACAGTACAGTACACCGAACACATTTTGTCTGTCCATTGTTCTTCAGCCACATTGGAAATCCAGAACTCATCCATTCAGTTTAAGCTGACTCACAATAATGTAAAGATTCTAAGTCACAATACTGTACTTTCTTTGCTGTGGGTAAAAGTACAGTAAGTGCTTCATCTACATTGCCTTTTTTTTTTTTTGCTCATGTATTATTACGTGCATTTATTTTATGATAAAGCCGTTTACTCTTTTGTCTGATCCTAGCACTAATTTTAACTCTGTTAATAACTCAGTTACAGTTTGCTGGTGCATCAATTTTAGCAGTGATGAACTCTCTGCCATGGATTGAGGGGGTAACCTGGTTACAGGTCATTTAGTTTGGTGTTCTCAATTACTGACCTAGAGGACATGGCACAAGTGGAGGGATATCTGATTGGAAATATTAGTCAGGAGTTCTGTTTCAGATTGAACTGAAGTTCATCTTCAGGGATATTTACCTGCATGTTATATCTTCTGATAGGAATTTTATATGCTTTCTTGTGCTCTGTGCAAGAACCATTCTGGGGGTATATTGGCCAGCATTTTTGGATTGGTTATTCAATTGAGCCTAGTTGGATTATGAGGGTTTTCAATATTTTACTTTACCAGTTTGGCTCAGTGTAATTTGCCATGGGTTTGAGTGGGTGGTTTTTGTTTGGTATTTGTAATGCCCATGGACCCTCAAATCTGAACAACCCCTCAGCCACTGTGTTGGACCTGCCACGAATGGTAATTGTTGTAGCCAGTTCTTCTCTTTGTGTAGAGAAGGGATTTAGATTAATTGACTGATAAGCTTGAACCGAACTTCCTTAAGTGTTTCTTGGTACAGTACTGTGGGCTTGATGGGTATAATTCACAAGTCATTTGGTTTGGACCTGCCAATAAAAAAGGATTTCCAGGATCAGTCTGCCATTTATAACCTTCCCACTTTGTCGTGTTTAGATTGTTGGCAAGACGATGTAGAAGTATCAAGAATTTAATCTTTCCTCCTTGGTTTCCTGGTACAGTATAATTAATTGCAAAATGGTTGAAGATGGAAAATACCTGTTGTGGAAATGTTATAATTTTGAGAGAGCTTCACAGTTTGAAGGGGGTGACAGTACTGTATGTTCTCAGGTGAAATCCCAATATAGAAACAGCACCCCTTGTACAATAATGTTTTAGGAGACTATAAAGGATGCAAAATATGGCAACTATATTTAAGTTTACCCCAGCCTAACTATTTGCTCATGCAAGTTACAATATTCGTGTTGTCACAGTAACTAGAGATTATTGTTTAAATAATTGCTCTCTAAATATCCTCATTACTCAGTGTTATAGGGATTGACTTTTGCTTATTCGAGACATGTATCACCATGTCAGATTTTAATTTTCTTTATCACTGTACAAGTTTGTAAGACCTCAATCCTTAATAAAAAGGATTAACTTAATCTTTGACCATGACTTATGTATGGTAACATCTGATAAAGGTAATTAACTTAATTTGGGGCCATGACTTGCAGGTAGTAACTCTTTAATGAAAAATAATTGCTTATTATGGGGATTTGACAGAGTGGTTAGAGAAACTGCACACTGTATACAATAAAGCTCTTGTAAACCTTCCTGGCTACAAGATCAAACTTGTACAGTATCTCAAAGAAAATGCAGAGAATTACTAGTTCAGTTCTGGTGCTCTGTCAAGTGCTGTGCTAATAACTAAGCAGAAGTAGAGGCCAAAGTTACATACTGTACCTTAACAAAACAGCTCTTTGATTGTTAAACATGATGAACAGGAAATCCTTAAAAAGTGATTGCACCCCCTTACAGTATAGGAAAAGGAAGACAATAGGTCATAATATGAATTGTCATCAGCCGTATTTTGGAAGGGAACCATTAAATCTTTTTAGTGTCATCCACAAATTGTTTGTTAAAGAAAAAAATAGTACAGTGTATGTGACTAATAAACATATCTAAGTCAAGACCGTTGAACTACAGATAGTCACAAGCAGACCCGTCCTTTAGGGGGGGCGAACAGGGGCAACTGCCCGGGGCCCCGCGGGGCCCAGCGCTAGACCCAGTGACCTCGGACACATTACCTGTTGACTGGTTAATCTGACCTGACGGCTTACGCCACCATCGCAACCGTGACCTTACCATCCATAGCGACAGTCCCATGGGGGTTGGTGGGGGTGGGTTCCTCTGACCACATAATCTGGGGCCCCGCAGTGGCTGAGTTGCCCCGGGCCCCGCACCCTCCTAGGGACGGCCCTGGTCACAAGTGACAACATTAAGTTAGATAGTTATTTGAATGTAGTCTTTAGTAACTGATCTTAAGTTTGCTAGGTAGTTTGATATATTGTAGTCACCAGTAATTTCTTAGTTAGGTAGATGAATAGTCAACAATTTGTCTTTAGTTTGCTTGTTGGTAGTTGAACAAAGTCTTCACTGATTTAAGTTGGTTAGGCAGATGCATACATTCTTCATCTTGTTTACCCCAATACAGTATATCATGTGTTTATCTCAATATATCGTGTGTTTATCCCAATGTATCGTGTGTTTATCCCAATACTCTACAGTATATAATGAGTGCTACTAACTTCTTACAGAAGCAGGATGGCATTTATAAATGCTCCCCAAACTTATTTCATTGAAAACTATGACCCTGTTCCCTTTTCATGAGTACTCTTCAGCTGTTTAAGGTATGAATGATTTAGATTTGTAGTTGGAAACGACTCTGCCATGGAATCTATTTACGAGAAGTACCAACAACAACACTGAGAAAAAAAGTTTGGAATTAACCTCAAAATTGGAATGGAAGTCATTTATCCTGCCCTCCCCCTCCCACTTAACTCTTGTGTATCTGATGTGCTGTTAATCACTGTGACAACATTGGCTATTTCATTTCCTGTGTCAACCAAACATCTTCCTCTGTCCATTCCTCCATCATGTTCTGTCTTCCTCTGTGAGCTATTTCTTCACCTCAGTAAGCACAATCTTTGATCCCAGTCATTCATCATCTTCCAAACATTACATTTCCTGCATATTCAAGTTTCCTCTATGTAACATAAAGAGGCAAGTTAATTTACTGCTATCTCTATTCATCTTTCCTAAACATTTGTCAGGACAAGAAGTAACAGTAAGGTGTCTGTAATGGTCCTGGATTGTGACAAGTTTAATATATTTGAGAATAGTTTTTTCTTAATACTGATACTGTACCTCAATGTCTGCTGATCATTTTGTTACTTATATGGTCAAGGATAAGTAACCCATTTATTACTGTAAACTTTTATTATAAAATGTTACGTCAAATTTAGATATAAAAGTAATATTATATTAATGTTTACAATTATTTAATCTCAAAACATATCATGTACAATAATGTCTTGTTCTTCATGGATGAGTAATTTGTAGAAATTAATGCAGGTACAGTTGCGGTCAAAAGTAATCATCCACCCCTCTTACTACCATACCCATGAGCTCAAGGCCTTTCTACACGACAGGTCACAAGTGGGCAGGGAAAAGCAAGGGGTGGTGAACCCGGGTAAGGTAGGAGGGCACAAGTCAAGGGTCACATACATAGTGAGAGTATATGTAGTCTTAGAATTATCTTCTAACACCAGTGTCTGGATTGGTGGATGTAACTTGATGTTGACGGCCTTAATGACCCTGGCAGTTGATAGTCCTAAAGCCCAAACAACCAACCAACCAGGAGGGCGGGTGTCTGGGGTGGTGTCATATGGAATTAACTATCCCTTAGTTATCTATGCATTTACTTGAGATTCTGGGGAGGAATGCAAGTGAGCTTTTGGCAGGTAATGTCATTAGGGATGAAAGGCATCTGGCTTCCATGAAGGAAAGCCCCTGATATGACAACATAAGAGAAGAGAAGGCGTGGCTTGCTCACCACCAGTAACACTAAACTACTGTAGGTTGTTACTTGACCAATTCCACCTCTCGCCACTACCATTCTTGAAATTAAAATATTAATCGATAGAAAAAATTAAGAATGAATTGTTGGATAGATTGTGACCTGTCCACCTTGTTAACATGTTTATTAGAGTTATGAAAATCAATGAGAGGTGGTAGTGGCAATGGTGTTAGGCCATTGGATGGACGCTAAAGAACGTTGATTGGTGATTCGCGGGTAAATTATTGGTTTGGGCGTGGCTGGCTACGTGTCAGAAATTGCAAGGGAGGTTGGGGTCACTGTGAAACAATGGTTCACTTGCTGGGAGGAGTCTGTAAAATTGGCTGGCATTTGATATACTGTATTAAAATGACCAATTTTGGGTGTGTAATGTAAAAAAAACATACTTGTACTCTTAATTAATATAAATAATATAATGTGCTATCCTCCCTTATATTCAATATTTCTCCTCGTTAACATTACTATAAATATATAATTACCATTGTTTACAACCTGAAAAAATGGTAAATAAGGAGATGGATGGCACATTATCAATCAAAAGGAGTACGGTATTGACCTCATATCTGAGGGTTGGCGACCACAGTCCTCCACTCTAAACATTCTCCGGCTGTTTTTACCAATTTTCTAACATTTTGTATCTCTCTGGGGACCCAGTTTTAAATTTCATTCATCCATCTATCCCAGTCTGCCTTCCCCTGGCCTTCCTACCCTCAACTTTGCCCATTAATATTTGTTATTATTCCCTCATCCCTAATTATATGACCAAAGTATGGCACATTATGATAATCATAAAATAAGGATTCTCATCTATTACTCTTTCAAGCATGTAAACCTAAGATAATATGGTAAAGAAAAACAATTACAGTATTACCCCACTTAACGCGTTTTATCATATATGCGGTGCCTCGCCAGAGCTGAACTTTCACTTAACACGGATTTTTTCCACATATACACGGTGAGTGTCCGGCTCGAGACGCTATTTTTAGATTTGCCCCACCCGCCACCCTGCCTGTTTTAGCTCATAAAATTCATACAAATTGCCCGGTCAGAATATAATTTACATTGCTGGAATTCTTATAATTTGGTGATCATTTTGAATATAAACATCATATATTTTGCATTAAACATACAAATTTTAGATAAAAAATTTTCTCTAGGTAACTATGTTATCTTTTGTGCAAAATATATGACATTTATATTCAAAATATTCCTGGTCTTACAAGGAATCCAGCAATGTCAATTGTATTATCCTAACTTTAGTTTGAGGTATTATTTATTAAAATTTAGTGGTTTTCCCCCAAAAATTTCTCAGAGAGGGAAGAGCCGGCAGTGTAGTGTGAGAGGGGGAGGGAGTTGAGTCCATTATTTTAATGGACATTAACTTGGCGACTGTATTTCTCTATTTCTCTTAAGTATTAATTGTGTGCATGTACCATCATAAAATTAAGATGTTATTTTTACTACAACATAGGTATGTGCCTTCAAAAAGTGGAGTTTGGGGGTCGGGCCGGTTTCTATTGGAATTAATCCCATATGTTCTGTTGTTCACTTAACGCGGATTTCACTTAACACGGGACCCTCTGGGTTCTATTGACCGCGTTAAGTGGGGTACAACTGTACATCCATCCTTCCCTTCCTTCTTTTATGAATTTCCTTGCTTCTTCAATCCCCTCCTTCACTCTGAGCATTTTGTATTGCATACCACCATCCCCACCAAACAAATGGCCCTCCTCCAAGTCGACCATTCCCCCTCTCTACCCCACGTGACTTACCATGCAGAAAGGACCCGGCCAGGCACAGGAGTTAGGTAGCGGAGAGAATGATTACTTTTGACTGCTGCAACTGTACATATAAAATACGGATAGCATTGCACTGTACATTTACAAAGGTTTAGATTTACCTCTCCAGGTATACAGTGGTCCCTCGGTTAACGAGCACAATCCGTTCCAGCAGGTTGCTCGTTAACCGAAAAACTCGTTAACTGAAACCATTGTTTCAATGGGTTTTTGGGTAATTGGTTGCAGCTCACCGAAAATTGCCTAAATTCAACAAAAAAGGTAGAAAAGTACACTTACTTTGAGGTGTGTATGTAGAAGGTTCCTGGATGATGATAATGATGATGATGGGAATTAGAATGGGGGTGGAGGAGAAGGGAGAAGAGAAGGCATTGGGGTGGAAGAGAAGTCACCCCATGGCGCCATTTCACCCATAAAATTTTAGTTCTCGGTGTAATTCAAGATTATTTTCTTTAAATCAACACTGCACTGCATTATATATTGTCAATATGTAAAATAAAATTCAAAATGACCAATAATTTGCTTGTAAACAAAAAAAGCGTTTAGTTGAAGAGAATCTCAAGCAAGATGTTACCAACACTGAAAAGAGAGACTAACGCCTGTTTGGTGTGTTAACAGGCTGGATGGTGCGCCAGAAACTAGTTTCTTTACCTTCACTTATGTTCAATAATTGTTAAAATGACTAAAAAAGTTAATATTAAACATTTAAAATTATTGAATAGCATAAACTTCTTGATATTTACTAAAACTGTAAGGAATATAAGCCCTAGAACCGATAACTGTATTGGCGGACTAATACTACAGCTGGTGGACTGCCAAATGCAAGCGAAAACATGTTGAGGTCGGGTCGTAAGAAACTCGTTAATCGAGGGATTGCTCGTTAACCGAAGTTAAAAATCTTATGGAAGGTAAATCATTAACTGAGGCTCTCGTTAACCGAGGGATCACTGTACCATAATATATACTACATCAATGGGTATATATTGCCCTATGTAACTTCAGATTGTCAGACATACTAACATAAAAAAAGCTGAACTGAGAACTAAACAACAACTGTATAGTAATTTTTTCTTTACCTGACAGTACTAGGCAAAGAAGCCCCAACCCCTTCTCCAAAAGTGTGAATTTGTTTGTGACTTCGATGTTAAATAATTGTTGTTTTAAACTTTTTTTTACACATATCTTAAGAGTAAATGTTTTCAAGCAGTTAAATCTTTACATACATTAAATTTGGCATTAAAATGAGCCAGAACTGGGTATTCTTAACAATTATATATGGATATATTTAATTACAGTATATTAATCAAACATTATGTTGAGCCAATGAGCAGCAAAGGGGGGTGGGGCTTGTACTGTCATTTAAAAAAAAAAATTACTATGTCCACTACCTGGCGATGCCTATAGCGACTGTCATGAATGAACTACAGTATACAGCTCCTTGTTCTCAGTTCATGTAATTCACAATATACTGTAGAAAAAACTATATACTGTATATAAAAACACATAATGGCCAACCTAGCCAATATCAGAGATCATAAAATATGATAAACATACTATATTGCAATGAATATGCCATGTCAAATATGAGCCTTATCAAAGTCAGGGAGTTTTGGAATATCATAGTGAATGACCTTTGATAAGACTGCCAGTGATAACCATCTAATCATGAGAGTCAATCTTACCAAACTGCCAATGAGGAACATGGTGATAAGGGATCAGTAATTGTGCCTCTCCATGATGTATGGTGGGTCAAAAGTTGTACTGTACTCCCTCCTATAGTTAATATGATGTTCCACTTTAGTGCTATATTATGCCTGCAACAAGTTAACAAAAATCTTGCATAACACTGAAACCATAAAAGCTAGTACCTTTAACATTGACAGTATCACTGATAAGTACAGTATTTTGGAATGATGAATATTCTAAAAATACAGTAATCAAAAGATCTGTCCACTAAAATTAATATTAATGCATGGAAACCAGTGTTAACAGATAACAGAGTGTGTATGTCATATTATTTTCAACAAAAATCCTATTTGGTGATTCATATCTATGGGTCAGACATATTACTACATGTAACTTATCATACAAGACATAAGAACTGTAACTAACAAACTTACATCAAATATCATTGTAACATGGTCACTGGTAAATATGAGTCCTACCTATAAGATTCTGTATAATAAAACTAGTTATCACAAAGTGATTTACGTCATGTCATAAATTGAAGTGTAAAATAGGGATGTTAAAGATGAAGTGTAGAAATAAGTGTCATTAAGATGAAATATTATAATTCCCATTGAAAATTTAATGTTATGTTGTATAAATCCCCTCCAAATTTGGTCAAAACATCAGGCACTTGGAAGCATGTGTGTGTCAGCTATTCCTGCTGTGCTATTTTCTTCAGTTCGTGCTTGAGGAGCTTGCCAGTAGCATTCTTAGGCAACTGGTCAACAAACTTGATGCCTCCAGCCAGCTGCTTGTGAGGGGCTACACGGCCCTGCATGAAAGCCTGCAGCTCATCCTCAGTCACCTGACCACGACGGACCACAAATGCCTGTGGCACTTCCCCAGCACGTTCATCATCCACACCAACAATACCCACTTCGGCCACGCCCGGATGACCCAGCAGCACGTCCTCCAGCTCTGAAGGTGACACCTGCAAGAGTTGCACCAGAGTGAGATACTGGTTGTTAGGAGTACATGACTCATACCAAAGAGTAGTTTCATAGGAAGGTATGTTTGGATTAATGTGGTTTTTACATGACTAATCCCTTTCTGAATACGTATAGTATTTATTTTGTAAAAAGCTTTACAACTATGGATTATTGTTTAATAATCTTATAGGATTGAAAGTTTATATATATATATATATATATATATATATATATATATATATATATATATATATATATATATATATATATATATATATATATATATATATATATATATATATATATATATTATTTCGTCTTTATTTCTGATGGTAGGGTGTGTCAATTTAGGGGGTGAACTGGCTAAATTGAAAATCGAGTAATTTGGTAGCAATTTATTGTAGTCTTTAAGCATGCAAAACAATATTCTGGCATAAATTTTTTTTTATAATAAGTCCTACCTACATCAAATGGATTTTTAAATGTACATATTTGTGAATTTATAACATAACCAGCGTTTGCACACATGTTACTGTTTCAAGTTTCAAATTATTATATTTTATTATCCGTAGTCTATTTGAAAGTAACCAATGCCTTCATACTCTCTTTGCTTTGGTTTCTTGTCATCAGTAGTCTGCTTGCTATTTGTGCTTTGATGTAACCTTCTCGCCTCTCGTGGCTGTAAACATGGCCCGCTGCTTCTGTGACCATTTTCACACATCTCTCCACACTTTGAGTGTGGGAAGGCCACTTCGGCACCTGCATTGGAGTCTCTTTAAGGTTTCTCAATTCTTGGCTAGTTAGACTTGTTGTCAATGGTGGCTCTAAGACTTCCAAACTCAAGTCAACCAATTCTGACAATTTGGTGGCATTGACGTTTATTGGGGGAACTTTTCTTGAATGAAACGAACAGTCTCCCAACTGGTCGTCATCTATTAGCGTTCCTCTAATCTTTAGAATGACTTCTACAGCCTCGGTTCGGAGATTGGTACATTGACTGCAAAGCATTGCTTGCAAAACTGCTTCTGATCGAGCATACCAAGCGGACCTTCTTGCCACAGGTAACACGATGTCCCTCACTACCTTCCTCTGTGTTCTTACTAGCTGCAATTGAAACAAAAGGTGATTGGGCCCATCCACCCACATAGGATTAAGTTTCACACTAAACCACTGGGGAAGATAAACTCCAATAATAAATTCAACAATTAACCTCAAATTCTTCAGCACTTTGCCCTTCAATTCGTGTTTGGAAATCCAAATCCTGCAGAAACGAAGAGCTGTAGTTAACCAATGGCTGTGACTGACAGGTCCAATCTTCAAGAGAGCCAATGACTGAGGCACTTCTCCTGATCTTATTGCTTGGGCAATACGATAAGCATAGGATTGATCTGTGCTGAGATCTTTGATGACTCCTTCAGACAACGCCGGAAGGGGAGGGCCAACTTCGACCTTTGGAAAGGTTGTATTTATTTCTAGTTGTGTTGCTTCATCCAGCATGATGCCAAGGGGACCTGACCACTTGTTGTTGCTCTTTGTAGGACCATCAAGTTCCTGGATGAGATGACGAAGAGGTAGCTCGCCTGTATGTAAATCACATACAATCCAAACAAGTCTTCTTCCTAGTTTTTTCTCTAAATGCGTCATTACACCCCCCTGCCATCCGGTGTTCACTGCAGTTGAATCTCCACCAACAGCCTGCAGTGAACTGCCAAGTCCTCTCTCCTGAACCCAACATAAAATATGATCAGCAATGACCTCTGCATGTTTCTTCCCTTCTACTTCAGTTTCGGGAGCAAAGTGAAACAAAAACCGACCACCAGGCTCAGAACAGACAGAGTAGTGTTCTTCTTTGATGAGACCTGGAAACTTTCTGTTCACTCCCTCTACTTCTAGCAAAACTTTTGTGTCATCTATTCTTCCATCAAACAAAAGACAGGAGAGCCCTCCCTCGCTTAAATCTTTTTCATGCTGATCAGATATTTCCTTCATTATTTTTTCTTGTGCTCTTCTAATTTTATTATGATCTATCACCAAAGATACATCCTCTCGGCTGATGAGGCCTGCATCTATCCAAGCGGCAGTTGCAATTTCTGCAGCCTCACGAAGTCCAGCATGGTGGCGAATACTAGCTAAAGCAATGTTTGAAATATTTCTTGTGTTGTATTTCATTTTCTTTGGTAAAGGTTCAGATGGCTCTTTGGAACTATCATCTGATGTTGCTTCCTGTTCATCAGAAGAACTATCAAAGAAGTGATAAACATCTTGACACAGCTCTTCCTCTCTTTGGATGGCTTCTTCACTCTTCATTTTCTTCTTTTGTTCCCTCTCTCGGATTTGTTCTCTCTTCTTGGCATTAGCAATCTGCTTCTTTGTTTCTGAATAATCTATTGAACCCATTTGCATACTTCCTTGGCCTTCTGCCTTTGTCCTCTGTGCCTTTATAAATTCAAGCTCTAAAACAGGGATCTTCTTTTCACGAGGACAACCACAATCAATGTGGGAATTATTTTCTCTCTTACCTGAGTGAGAACAGTTGGATTCAGAACATAATTGTATGGAGCACTTGCAGGTCAAAATGTCAAACAGAGTATCAAGTGTGTGCAGAAATTCATTTTTCCTGGCCAAGTTTCCTTTACCAAGTGATGTTTCAACTGCTTTGTGCCATAATTTCGTTAGTTTTAGCTCAATAGTTCGACACTGATTAATCACAGGTGGTTTGAATAGTGCATTAGCTTTTGTCCATTGATGCAGAAGAGGGACTATCATGTCATTTATGAGTTCTTTATCTGTATAGTTCCTTCTGTCCTTTGCATTTTTTTCTCGAAGGAGTAACCCTAATCTTAGCATGTCTCTCACTGTTGGAAGTTCTGATACAGGAAGCTCCTTCCCTTTACCAACTAGCAGGCTCAAGTGGGTTGACAACTGACTTCTTGTCTTCAATTTTGACATCTTCACACTATCTGACAAATAGAAAAATATTTCAATGTTTCATAATTCAATTGTTGTTTCAAAAAATATCAATTTGTTTATCAAAAATGCTGTAACAGAAATAACATAATAATTTCTTAGAACATAATGTTTTATACAATGATATAAGTAACTGCGACAATCAATATGCCCTACTTACAATAATTAAAATGTAGAATTCGTCTGGTAGAGTAGGTGCAAGTGCAATGAGAGCAAACCACCGTCTATGATATCTAGAAGGAGAGTGAGCCGGGCGCCTTATCCTCACGCTTGGTACAAGTCAAAACAAGAATTAAACTGTCCCACACGGAGAGCCTGTTCATGTTCATGTTCTGACATGCATATTGTACACAAGCTATAGAACCATAAAATACTCCATAATCCATATGCTTACATGAGATTAGTTAATATCAAGTGAATAATTCTAATCAAGTCTCATTAATTTGTTGAAATACTGATATTTGAAACTTTAAGGTATAATTGATGTAGGTGAGGGTTATTTCAATTCATTTTTGTTTGCTAATCTCAAGTTTAGACATAAAGAGGCACAATATTTTGACTACCAAATTTGATTTTTATCATGTTGACAAAATTGACACACCCTAATATATATATACAGTATATATATAATTTAGGAAGGATATACTGTATATGCTTATATATATTTTACAAAAAGATATAGAGTACTGTACTAACACATTCTAAATAGATCTATACTATTGTGTGTGTGTGTTGTACCTGCATTCCCTTGACCTTGATGAGCTCCTTCATGCGGTCAATGATGGTGAAGTTGCCCTCGTCATCATAGGTGGCCAAGTCACCAGTCTTGACCCAGCCATCCATATCCATGACCTCCTTTGTGGCTTGGGGGTTGTTGTGGTACCCTGTCATCCTCTGTGCAGGGTAAAAGGTTCTTTGTTAATAAAATTATTTAAAAGAATATATGTACAGTGTTGCAGATAGACTGCAGTTGCTGAGACTGTCTTAACTGCAAGTTAAAAAGCTTTATTTTTTCTTAAGGGACAATCCTTCGAGCAAAAATAATTAGTACTGTAGTTGATAATTACTACCCTCAATACCAGGAAATTATTACTGTATTCAGACATTCTTCCATCAATGTACAGTCAGAAGCAGTAATTGCTACCCAACCACCCCCCCCAGTAGCTGGAGCCACGGCAAATGAAGACCTGGCAATTGGACAAACCCTTCTCCCTACCCCCATCCCCTGTCTAAATGTTACCAGGTAGTCCTGGCTGACAATGTTGCATTGTGTCAATAGTGGCCTTCACTGGTTGTGGCTCAAGCAACTGGGGGGTAGCAATTACAACTCCTGGCTGTACCCACACACATATAAAGCACTGTATATATGCACACACACATATAAATATACACCCTGTACAGTAATATCTCCTTTAGCCAGAATCCCTCAAACCCGGAACTCTCCGATAGCCAGAATTGAAATTTTTCTTGGAAAATAGTTCGTAAAGCCCGAATTTTCCGTAAAATTTTGGCTTTGGGAAAGATTTACCGAGGGGCACATTTTCCGGAAAATTCTGAGAAAATTTTCCAGCTACCCAGAAAATTCCAGGAATGGGGGAGGTTTTTTTTCGGGTTTGAGAGATGAAAATCAGGCACATTTTCGGGAAATTTGGAGAAAATTTTTCCAGTACCCTGAAAATTCTGGGGATGGGGGATATTTTTCCAGGTCCGAGAGATGATGTAATGGGCAACTTCTGGAACTTCTGAGAAAATTTTTCCATTACAAGGAAACTTCCAGGGCTGAGGGATTTTTTCCGGCTTTGAGAGAGTCGTCTTGTTACCCAGGAGTCTCTCATTCCCGGAAGTGCTCTGCACCAATTTTTCTGGCTAACGTAGATATCCCTGTACGGTATATATACAATATACAGCTACAAGTTACTTACAGCAGGTGTTTGCACATACAGTTCACCCTTGGCACCGGAAGGAAGAGTTGCACCAGTGTCCAGGTCGACTATTTTGGCACGAGTGTTGGGAAGCAGTTTACCACAAGAGCCCAACTTCTCCTCCCCACAAATAGTCATGTGGGAGCAAGAAATCTCTGTCATGCCGTAAACTGTAGCAGGGTAGACACAGAAGGAGAAAACTCTGTACAGGTATTTAACACCAGCTAAATATTTTATTAATATCTCAGCACAGGTGTGTGTAATAAGAAATTTATCATAGTTCAGGAAATGAGTGTTACCAATAGATTCAAATCCATCATGGGAGACAGAAACAAACAACAGGTTTGCCTAAGTTACCTTCCTGGAAGAAAAGTGGATTAGATGCTTTTTCCTTGAGCATGGTAGCTATATTGGGCAGGACTGGGGCAGAACCACACATAATAGATTTAACACTGGCCAAGTCTGCTGGTGACACAGCTGGAGACATGGCAATGAACTGCAACAGTGATGGGACGACGTGCAGACTCGAGACCTGAGGCACCCAAAATGATTAGCTTAAGTATAGGGTACATATTTACAGTACAGGAGTGGCGTGTGTTTAAGTAACCTTTATTATTGGGTGAATGTCTTATAAATTAAAATTTTTAATGATTAAGGAATAGTGATGTACAGTATACTGTATTAATTATCAATGCTTTTGGAACTTATCTGGGTATTTATGTACTACTGTACTAGCTGGGAATATTGCTTTTGAAGGTTCCCCGGACTTTTAATACTGTATACAGTACAGAATTTAAATTTGCTTATACCGGTACTTTGTAATTGTCAATAAACTAGTAGTGAAAACCAAAAATAAGTAGTGGTGCTAACAATGTACAGTGTACACCCCAATACCATTCCATAAACAAAATATGAGTAACAATTGGATGGCTCTATTTTTGCCAAAGCACTTGGTCACTTTCATGTCTAAATTTCAGCTTTCTAGCTCAAACAGTGCCTGCAATATATTCTGGATAAGCAAGCAAGAAAGAAAATTAACTAGAGCAACCCCTTAATACAGTACTCTATTTTGCAAGTGATGCATGTGGCATCCAGAGACAGAATGGGGAAGGGGGCTAGTGTACAACATACTCATCAGACTTTGAAACATTTAGTAATAAGGCATCCTAATAACAGTTGACAGCATGTCTTACTTTATGCTTCTTGAGTAGTGTGACGTAGCTCTGAGGGTCAAACTTGGGCAGCGTAATAATCTTGGTACCACATTTTAAGCCAGAACTCATGGTTACCATCATCCCATAGATGTGGAAGAAGGGTAACAGACCTATTAGCACATCCTGGTGGTCTCCTGTAGATCAGGTCAAAGGTGATGGGGTCAGCAGAGATCAATAGATCAGATGAAGATTTCATGTCAAATATCAGGCTAGGTTAAATTATATAAGCTCAAATTAAATCAAGACATATGATGTAATAAATAACATTAAAATTAGCGTACAAAGATTGGAAAGGGAAAAATATTGCACCTAAACACAACGGTGGGTAGTTTCATCATCATTTTATGGCCATTTTCCACACTTGCATGGGAGAACTGTGGTTACCTGATGGCAGCTCTCCTTGATGCATGGTCTTTTGCAGTCTCTCTTGTCAGGTTCCTAACTCTTTATGTCATTTTTTAGAACCTCTCACCATGTCATATGTCCTACCCCTGGCTCTCCTCCCCTCCACATTTAGGCTCATGTGCCTCTTGACCCAACCAGTCTCATCTATACTCTCCACATGTCCAGACCAGGCAGACCATCTCAGCCTGCCTCTACGCAGCATTTCGCCAATACAGGGTACTCACAATACCCAGCCGCCCTCTTAGCTCTGAACAGGGCCTCCTGTCTTTCAGTGTCATATTACACATCCACCTCACCATTCTCATTTCAGCTCTCTCATCTACTTATGTCATACTTTTTAACTGTCATATAACATAACATCACACTTCTCACCAGCCACATACATTCTTCCCTTTACTTGGAAGAAAGGTCCTCTTGCCATCAATAAAGGCAGCAGCACAAGCAGCTCCCTAAAGGCAGTATTGATATGCTGTAATACAGCATATCAATACTGCCTTTAAGGAGCTGCTGTATCTTAACATAAGTTTAAAATCACCTTCTGCATTGGTGATTACAGCAGTGTAGGGGGTGTGGAACATATTAATTATGTTGGAGATGGCGATTTGGGATAAGCACACGCCTTTGGGTTTGCCTGTAGTGCCGCTTGAGTAAGGGAGGCTGGCCACCGTCTCTCCAGGGACCTGTAAATGTTGACACACGTCAGTCAGTTCATTTGAGAGAAAGTAGGAGGATTATGTTATTATGTAATCAACATGTTCAATAAGGAATGGGTAGGCTGACATCATGTTATTACTGCATTTCAACAACTAAGGTTTTAAGTGCGTAATAAGGTTAGTCATTACACTAGTTTGTCAAAATTTATGAGATACAACTTTCTGTACAGGGGATGGGACTGAGGGTAATTTTAACGTAGGAGTAGGTCTGGTTGAAGCAACTTTAAAGGTTATCCTTAGACACCCATGTTGGGGTCAGCTTTGTAATCAACTTCCCCCGGCTTAATCATTTCCACTGGAAACAGTAAAGGTTGATATTACAATACAGTATTATTATTATAATTATTATAAAGAAAAAATATTACAAAGTGCAGTACTTCCTGGTGATTATGTTTCTTTTGTATAATTTTAAATTCCTTACAAATTACCCCATATAGTACTGTATCTAATTTTGCTTTATTTACTTTAACCTCCTCACTGTTGGCTGTTGGCAAGTACAGGCTCTAGTATGCATCTGAAGTTCTGGGCCTGCGCTAGTGTTTGTCAAGTCTAGTCTTGAATGGGCTCACACTCAATGCCATCACAACATTCTCTACCAGATAATTCTTCTATTTCCATTGACTTTTCAATTCATTTGAGATTCTTCTTACTGTATATAAACTTCCTAATGAATTCAAATAAGTCCAGTAACCCAACATAAATAAGGTCCTAATTATTAACCACATCTTGACCTCTAATAGGATCGTAATGCCGAACTCAATTTTAAGACAACTTCATCAGAGAAAAACCCACTGCCGTAAAAACCCTCACCAGGAAATTCTTGTGTGGGACAGTTTTCTGGTTAGGGTAGGTTGTGAATTTTTTTTCTTTCTTTGGTGGGGATTTCATCCTTGCATCCCCTTACTTACATCAACTTGGTGAGCAAATGGAATGTTGTCACTGGAAATAATTTCTCTCAGGTTAGCTCTGCCATTCTTGGAAGTGCCGTTCACGAGGACATGGATGTCCTGCTGGAGGTGCAGCAAAGTAGCATCTGCCAGTGGCTCCATCATGGCGTCCACCACCAGCACCCCCGCCCCACTGTCACTCAGATGTGTTGCCACTTCCCCTGTTCCAGGTAAACTAATGTTGTGAATTGACACACCTATGGCATGTTGCAGGTACAGTACAGTATTGAAATACAGGTAATGTTATGGAGTAATCACTGGAATAGTTTTAAGCTTTATTTTATTAATTCTGTCTGTCTTATATATATATATATATATATATATATATATATATATATATATGCTGATAACCACAAGGAAAGAAGAAAACACGAAGTTCCCAAGCGCTTTCGTGCTCTAGTCTGTACTCACCCCTGAAGATGTGAATTACACGAGAGCGCTTGGGAACTTCGTGTTTTCTTCTTTCCTTGTGGTTATCAGCATATACCTAGATCACGCGCACCTACAGTGATTTGCTTGCATATATATATATATATATATATATATATATATATATATATATATATATATATATATATATATATATATATATATATATATATATATATATATATATATATATATATATATATATATATATATATATACAGTGACCCCTCCGCTTTAACCGTTAACGAAATTTTCGTTAACGAACTGCTTCCATAAGGATCCCTCACGCTTTCGGTTAACGAATTTTAACCAGCTTTGTTCGCAGACCAATACATTAATCGGTTCTAGGGCTTAAATTCCTTACTATTTTAGTAAATATCAAGAAGTTTATACTATTCAATAATTTTAAAAGTTTAATATTCAATTTTTTGGTTATTTTAACAATTATTGAACATAATTGAAGGTAAAGTGACTAGTTTAATGCGTGGCATCCAGCCTCTTAACACAGCAAACAGGCGTTAGTCTATTCACTGGAGCATGAGACTTTTCAACTTTTCGGTTAACGAACGACCTTCTGGAACGGATTGAGTTTGTTAACAGAGGGGTCACTGTATATATATACACAGTGGTTCCTCGGTTAACGCGCACAATCCGTTCTAGAAGGTTGCTCGTTAACTGAAAAACTCGTAAACCGAAACCATTGTTTCAATGGGTTTTTGGGTAATTGGTTCCAGCTCACCGAAAATTGTCTAAATTCAACAAAAAAGGTAGAAAAGTACACTTACTTTGAGGTGTGTATGTAGAAGGCTCCTGGATGATGATGATGATGGGAATTAGAATGGGGGTGGAGGAGAAGGGAGAAGAGAAGGCATTGGGGTGGAAGAGAAGTCACCCATGGCGCCATTTCACCCATAAAATTTTAGTTCACTTGGTGTAATTCAAGATTATTTTCTTTAAATCAACACTGCACTGCATTATGTATTGTCAGTGTGTAAAATAAATTTCAAAATGACCAATAATTTGCTTGCAAACACAGAAAAAAAGCATTTAGTTGAAGAGAGTCTCAAGCAAGATGTTAACTCCACTGAAAAGACAGAGAGACTGGCACCTGTTTGGTGTGTTGACAGGCTGGATGGCGTGCATAAAACTAGTTTCCTTACCTTCAATTATGTTTAATAATTGTTAAAATGACAAAAAAATTTAATATTAAACTTTTAAAATTATTGAATAGTATAAAGGTCTTGATATTTACTAAAACGGTAAGGAATATAAGCCCTAGAACCGATTACTGTATTGGCGCACTAATACTACAGCTGGTGGACCTACAAATGCAAGCGAAAACATGTTGAGGTTCGACTCGTAAGAAACTCGTTAATCGAGGGATTGCTCGTTAACCGAAGTTAAGAATCTTATGGAAGGTAACTCGTTAACCGAGGGACCACTGTATATATATATATATATATATATATATATATATATATATATATATATATATATATATATATATATATATATATATATATATATATATATATATATATATATATATATATATATATATATATATATATATATATATCCACCTGGAGTGTAGGTGGGGTTGATGGTGGTGATGGTGGCACCAACATGAGTAGTGCCATAGAATATGATGGGGTACTCTGGGCTGTTAGGTGATAAGATGGCCACCATCAGCTTGCCGTTATCTGTGGTTGGGGCCGTTCCATCACCAGCTATCTTCTGCAGCAGTCCACCAAACTTCATGACAGCATCCACAATCTGGCCATAAGTGTAACTCCTGCCTGTCACCCCACATTCCTGTAGACAGGACAACTCTGGGTTAGGTGTTGTTCCTTACTGGTAAATACTCCTCTCACTGTTATCCAGCTGTTAGTAAATATTCCTACCTTATGAAAATTCTATTAAAAATGATCAGAATCACATGAAGATTAGCCCCCAGCTTATTTTAATTGATGATTAACCACCCTAACACTACCTAAGGGAATAGGTCAGATTAGGTTAGGTTAGTATTAGGGTGGTTAATCTTCAGGTGAAATAAGCTAGATGGGGGCGGATAATCTTCAGGTGATCTAAAGACAATTTCTCCAAAAAGTTGTACTGTACTCACAATGGCAGTTTTATGTGACCACTTGGAGACATTGGAGAAAATAGAAGAGGTGACAGGAGTGTAGGTAAGGTCCACGTCTGGGAGTTGTGACGCCACTATGTTCTGTGAACTCTCGGTTGTTGCACTGCTCGAAGGAGAGTGGATGTGGTGAAATATTCCTTAAACTTACTTGCATATCAGTCAGCACAGTGTAACATGATCTCTTCACTATGGTGATGCCACTTTTAATACTGTATTTTATTTGGCTAACGCCAGACGATTTTATTCAGCAGAGAGGATGCCCTGTACACAAGTGGTTAAGGAACTTTTACAACCAACACACAATATTTGACAGTACAGTAATTGGTTATTTAGTTTCAAAACCTAAAAATGTATTTAGTTCTCCTTATTTTCCAAACTCAGTCAGGAGCAATAATTATTATGAACTCAGTGAATGAATACTCAATCTAAATCATACATTTCTAATTTAAACAGAGTAGAATGTAAACGTCATCATAATTAATCGCTAATATCTCTAACTTTTGGCTTAGTTGTGGTAAGTTAGATTTAGAGTATGGTGAAGGGTTGAGTAGCTGAACAGTCAAAGCTGTCAGTACTGTATAAACAACTGTCAACATTGTGTCATTTTATAATCACTACATTGTCATACAGTCTTTTTCAGTCACTCACTCACACAGGTGACCGCTGAAGCTATATGCTGGACTAACCTAGCAGGGAGAGCTGATGATGGGCTCCTTGTCTTAGACTTGGTGGTGATGGCACGGGCATGGGAAGGAGCCTGGGCTTGGATAAACTTGAAGGTATGGTTCTTGAGGGAGGTGAGTCTCATGGTGTGGACACGAGCAGCAGAGAGGAGTGAAGAAGTCAGGGTTCTCATTTTGTTCTTCGGTGTAGTTTTGGGATCTTAGAGAAAAAAATCAGACTTAGAATTCGATATTCCTTTTATAAGCTGGCTTTACAAAGCTTTTTTTTCAGATGTTTAATCGTCTGGACTCAATGGGTGTGTCTGTCTTGTAACTTGAAGAGGAAAGGTGTGAATATTCCCAGTCTCTTCATTCTAACTGTGGCATTCTGATGGAGCAGCTGTCTTTAGTACCTCCAAGATCCCCTGTGACATGTCTCACCCCCTCCCCCACCCTTCACCACCCTGGCGAGTCTCCTTGTCACCTTCACTAAACTCCTCCCATACCAGATAAACTAAGGCATAGGTGAGTCATTGAAGGGTTAATCAGTGTATAAGACCTTAAAACTAATCACATCATATCAGAGACTCTCTCCAGCTTCCATATAAAAGTCATTCCCTTTGGATCACTGTATAGTAAGGAACTCAAGTGTTTGGCTGCTTCAACGAGTTTGGAGCCGAATTCATTCAAGAACATAAGACCACATAGTATTATCTTAAGATCCACAAGTTTTTCACCCGGTTTTCACAATATAATACTCAAGGGCCAGGTTCTGATCCTGTCAATACATCTGGGAGTTCTTAATACTAGCTGGGATCATCTGAAAATTATACACTTCAGTTTATTTCACCTGATGATTCAACACCTTAACATTACCTGGGGGTTAGGTTAGCATTAGGGTGGTTAATCTTAAGGTGAAATAAATGGGAGCTAATCTTCACATGATGCTAATATTGAGTATTGTACCTTGTAGGCCTACAGAGTGGGATCTGTGTGTCAAAGAAGGGGTGACATAAGGTACCATCTGATAAAGAAGTGATAGAGTGGGAATATTTTTTGCCTCATCATGATTCGGGAACAAATGATCAATTCTGCATGCGATCAAGTTAATATGGCAGGGTTCATTTATTGGTAGTTATAAAGTTATGTCTGAATTCAATGTATAGCCATTTCAACAGTATGCCATGACGTGTGTCTACCAAGAGGGGATTTTCCATCCTTAATTTCAGGAAGACGAGGTCAAGGATTTAGTTAATTATGAACCATTACCTGATTTCAAGGTTTAAATTTATTGTGGGTGACGGCCATGTCTAGATAGTGGACGGAGGAGCCCAGAATTACAAAGGGTGAGATTGAAGATAACATAACATCAGTCTTGTTATCTTTCTTTCTTAGTGATAACTCGAATGGATAAACACAGAGTACAAAATCTTATCATATTCATAACATGTTGTGTTGGATTAAATTTTTTATCCAGATACTATACATGTAAGCCTAGTTTGAAGAGTGGAGCGGTCTGGGGAAGGATTTTTTCTTTTAATGACATCCAAATACGGCAAACTCACCAGAAGGGATGTGGCTTGTCACAACATTATTAGAAGAACAAGAGAACATTATTTAGTTAGCAAGTAGTTTTCCCAAAGTGTGGGGAACTTGAGGGTACAACGTAAGGAGATGTTGTATAATATGATTATGCACTAGACCACCACAAACGTATGAATCATATAACAGTATAGTCTAACAAGGAAGATATAGCACGAAATATTTGACTTTCAGTATATACTGTAATTGTATTTCGACATAAAGATTAGAATAGTGTATGTGTTTACAAAGTAACCATGGCCCAGGACCATCAGTGGATTGGCATGATGTAACACGATGCTTTGATCCCACACCATACTAAGATGCTTCGATCCCACACCATACTAAGATGCTTTGATCACACACCACACTAGATTCTTCAATCCCACACCATACTAAAATGCTTTGATCCCACACCACACTATACTGTATGTGGGTTATATGAACATCAAAATGGTTTAGCTTAAGTAGTGTCTGGAACTTGATATGTTTACTGTTCTTTATAGGTAATTCAAGTGTTATCAGTGTTCTCAAGTGTTACACCTGGATATGCCAAGGTCAATGCCTTCTGTCGCCTTAACCTCTTTTCGATAATTACCGGGAGTTCCCAGCACTTCATACTTTGTTTAAAACTAGCACAGTGCTTCATGATCATAAGTGGTAATGGAAGGTAAACCCAGACTTGAGTGGACATTAGCCTGATACACCCAGACCTTTGTGTTCACTGTAATGGTACACCCAGACCTTATTGGACATGAGTACAATGAACTCAGCCTATCATTACAAGTTACTGGAATTCTCATACACTTCATGAAAACACTGTTACAGTATCCCATTTGGCCTAACTTATCTATATACAGTAAAATGTTACCTCGGGGAGGATATGTTAGGTTAGGTTGCATTAGGTTAGGCTACGTAGGTTAGGTCATGTTAGATCAGATTAGGTTTGGCTATGTTAGATTAGTTAATCTTAAGGTGAAATAACCTGGGGTGTCTAATTTTAAGGTGGTTCAAAATCTGATTGTATGATTCTAGCAAGGATGGAGTGTCAGGCAGAAAGTGGGAAAAGTACTCAAGTAAAAAGAAAAGTACAATCACTGGAAAGCCAAGGAAGAAAAGATTGGAAGTGCAAGAGGGAGCACTAAAAATACAGGGATAGAACTCAGGGTAGGCAAGTAGGAAGATTTTTCACTTCTGCATCTTAGGGTACTTCAGGACAGAGCCATAGCAAGCCTTGATGGCACCCTGGACAGAACTTGCATTTGTCCCCCCCCCCTGCAAATAATCATTGATGAATTTAATTATAATTACAGTAATGTAATTTTTCACACCGGAACATAAAAGTGATGGGATATCAAAACACCCTTCAGCTTCGCATCTGTTAGCAATATGAAACAATATTACCCATATGATATAGTTATGTATATTTATTGGATTTGCTGCCAAATGAAGTTCTATAAATCAATAAAATAAGAAGTAGAAAATTTTTAAATGTAATTTTGGCATCCCCCTCTCTTTGGTGCCCAGGACGGCTGCCCCTTCTACAACCCCCCACCCCGCTTCAGGAGATAGACAACCCTTGAATGAAGGAGGTCAATAAGTCCACTCCATTCAACTAAGTTAACTGGTTAATGTCTCCGAATACAGTATTTTTAATGCTGATGATCAAAATATCCAGAAATAACTGTCTGCCATGTACTGAAGGTTAATTTCTAAATATCCTCAACGTACTGTAGTCTGAATTGTGTTCCCCTAGGTCAAGTGTCAATGTACAATAAGATAAGATTTCATATTGAACTGTACAAAAGGAGCACCTGAATATTAGCCCCTAGCCTATTTCATCTCAATACTAATTTAACCTAACTTATCCCCCGGTAACATTAGGGTATTTAATCATCAGGTAAAATAATCTGCAGTTAATCTACAAGTGATTCAAACAAAGATCTGTATTTTAAAAATTTACTTAACGTTGCAGTGGTGAAGGGTCTAATCCAAGTTAAAGTAAATTTTGACTTCACGGATATTTGGTGCGAGATGTACACTTTCCTTTTGAATAACTGTGTTGTGCAAAAAGACCCATATATGGGACAAATACAATTTTCAATAGACACAAAGAGAAGATTCTTCATTTTGTTGTTTTTGTTATCTAAATAAAATATTAACAATATATTATGGATACAGCATTCATATTTTGTAGGACAAAATTCTTATTTTTTGAGCTGAGGGTCAGATTTATATCTATTTTTTTTTTTAGACTTGAGAACCCTATTTTATTCAATATTTTATCTTTTGAACAGCACCTGTAACTGTTCCCACCACATTTTGTTTAGCAAGTCAATAGGACTGTCTTAATGCCTTTGTCTGCTTGCATTAGCTTCCAACCATTGTAAAATGAAGGGCTCTCTTGCAGTAACGCATCTCAGTGTTTATATTGGTAAAGATTCGTTGGGGACCGTAATAGGAAATTTATAACCTTTTCTTGTTTTTCACGGTGATTTAAAAGAAAATGACCTTTATTTTCGTTGCTGACATATATTTATAGAGATATGACCCACTACCAGTGACAATGGTTTCTTACTAAGTAGGCAGGCTTAGAAAATGAGTGAAAGTGTGGGGTTAAAACGCTAATTAAACAATTTAGATATATTCAGGAGCCAGTTCATGCCCAGTACTTGCCAACAGTGTGTAACAGAGACAGGACCGACTGCCCAAGGGGCTAACGAACCGATCAGTGTTGAAGAGGATAAATGGAAAAAAAAGGAGGGAATCAAACCCTTGGGAACCTAACCTAACCTAAAATACCGGTAATACAGTACTTATTTTTACAAAGATCTTACCTTATGTAACTGATGGAAGAGCATAAAATGATTGTGTGTGTCGTTTTGTACATAACTAGAAGTGTTTACTTCTGTACAAGATGTAAACGGTGACTGGATAAAACCCCAACGGACAAAACCCCAGTCTCATATAAAAAAAACTTATGTTTAGGTTAGGTTAGGTTAGTGTTGACAAAAGACAACCCCGTTGGGGTTTTAGCATGGAACCGATGTAAACAATATCAGCCTACAACAAAATTGACATATTTTTAGTTCAAAGTATTATTTCTATTAAGAATTATGCATGCACAAGTATTTCATCTAGAAATATTCATTCATGTTTTGGCTTCCTCGTGACAAAAACACAGAAAAAAAACAAAAAAAACAATCACTTTATGCTCCTCCATTAGGATTTTTTGTAGGTTAAGAAAGGTTAGGTCAGGGTATTAATTTCCCATTGTGGTCAATAACGAATCTTTACCTTTCTATCATCAAAAAAAAATAATGACAACGGGGCTGGAATAATGCTATACTGTACCCTGTACTTAAATAATAAACCTACACTATTCAAGGGTCACACAGATATCACCTTCAAGTACAGTATATGACAATCAGCAAACATCGACTCATATCCCGGAAGTGCGTACGGTAAGTTCGCTGTCACCCATATTTCTTATTTTGATTAATTAATTACTCCTTTGGGGTGCTGGCACACGCAAACACTGGTCGTCATGTGGGGAGGGGTAAGTAGTGACCCCCAGCTGCTGTAATATGGAATATGAACGTAGGGCTCTGCTAAAATTGGCATAAATGTCTATATCGTCTAAATCTATCACACCTAACCTAACCTATCCGTTAATGTAGGTCAGGTTTGACTGATAAACACATTCGACTTCCTTTGAAGTAACCTTTTGGCTTCCTCAGATAATATTGTTTACTCCATGTGGTCTAAGGTATGATATATAACACCTACATGGTAATGCAGGTGGTTTCATATCCTTTCCATTTTGCAATTTAGATGTTTATTCAGATTTTTTAACCACTAAACTTCTCTGACCTTTAAATTAACATATCAAAGTACAAAAAAGTACAGTTACCATCTGCTTAAGTTAAAAATACAGTAATTTACCAGTTTTAGAAAGAGTATTCCTACCATTAGTCAGCCATAAATATCTGGCAAGTTTTTGCGTTATCATCGTCGTTATATAATGTGTATTTGACAACATGGTGTTTTTAATCATATTTTATTGTACATGCGATGAATTCCAAATAAGATCAGATAAAATCAGTAAAATAATCGCTGTGAGAGTCAATCCCATTTCATAACATACCCCATAAAATACGTTTTCTTCACCCTGCAAATGCTGCAACTTCTCAGAATGGGGAGTGGGTTTATCACTAAGAGCAGAGACGTTACCGACAACAATTCTGGCTCGAATGTTATGTACACTAATACTGACACGTTCCTTGATAAGAGAGAAGAGTTTGAAACACTACTAAGAGTACACCAACCAGATATTGTAATTTTACTTTTATCCTGTTAACGCTCATAGGAGCGTTATTGGTTTGTTGCTGGTGAAATAAACCCTCAACGTTGACGCGTACCATATAATTCGGTCAAAACCTGTTAAAGAACATTTCACATATAACAAATGCTGTTATCTCAGGACACATCATATGAATAATACAATCAATATACAGTACATAGCCTGTTAACATCTTAAATATAACTCGCATGTTATAACTATTGATACAGGAGACAATTGGTATAATATGATCAAATTACAGTACACAAATATAATAATTAAAGTTATTTAGAGTTTCTTAGCAGATTCTAATACTTTGTGGGGTTCAAGATGTTTGGTTCACACTCAGGATGGAATGGAGAAAGGAAACTCACAATGTGCTCTCTGTATACATGTTGTATTGGATGTACAATGCAGCTTGGTGCTGGGAAGGCAGCATGGTTACAAGCGTGATGTAGAGAGAGCTGGTTGGTGAGGATGCTCAGAGAAGGACAGCTTGTGGGTCGCCATGCTCTCCAGCGGGAGAGAGGACCGCCAGGCAGGCGGAGGAGGTGTTGCTGGCTGCGGCTGTAGGTAGAAAGAGAGAGATGTTTTTGAAGAGTTCAAGTGGTGTAAAATTAAATTAAAGGGAGGGGACTTACTTATCGTCGGGTGTATCTACAGATCCCCAAACTGTAGCCCACTAAATCAAAGGAACTTAAGAATCTTAATAAACAACGCGGCGATGCTCAACCCTAGCCTCCTCCGTATCATGGAGAACTTTAACTATGGCGACATCGAATGAAGAAACGAGTCCACCCCGAATGACTTGAATAACCCTGCTACTCTGTTTGTAGAAACTCTGAGAGAAAATTTTCTGTTCCAACATGTTAGGGACCCGACACATTACAGAGGGGAGCAAACACCCAAGCAACTCGACCTCATCATAACAAACGAGGAGGGTGTGGTGGTCAAACTGGAATACCTTGCCCCAGTTGGCACCAGTCACCATATAGTGTTGTCATTCAGATTTAACTGTTACCTAGTTCAGGATAAGGCCAAGTCGAGGTGCAAATATTACCCCACAAGGCGTCACAGCTCAAGATTAAAGAAGCCGCAAGTCCAGAAAGCTGTGAGGGCAAACTTTTTCAGAGTGAGGGTTGTGAACTCTTGGAACAATCTGCCAGAGAGTGTTGTGACGGCACCGAGTGTGAGCTCTTTCAAGACAAGACTTGACCAACACTGGAGCGGGTTCAGGTACATTCAGGAGCCGGTGCATGCCCAGTATTTGCCAACAGTGCGTGACAGAGACGTGACCGATCGCCCGGGCGGCTAGCGAGCCGATCTTTTGATGAAGAGGACAAATGAAAAGGAAAAGTAATCAGAGACGTGACCGGTCGCCCAAGCGGCTAACGAGCCGATGTTTTGTTGAAGATAAAAGAAAAAGAAAAGTAATCAAAGACGTGACCGATCGCCTAAGCAGCTAGCGAGCTGACCAGTGGTGAAGAGGATAAAAGTAAAAAAAAAAGAAAAAGGGCAAACTTGACCAACACTGGCGCAGGTACAGATGCATTCCGGAACCAGTACATGTCCAATACTTACAAACAGACAACAGTGTGTTGTACTGCGCACATCATTGTCATTCTTGAAAAACCCCTTTAATTCATCTTATGCTATATAACATTCAAATCCACCGCGCTTGTAGAATCTCAGAGAACGGGAAACATTTATAAAGGATAACTCGCCTACTCAATGTTACTTAATCATTTGTTGAATTGTACCCAGGTAGGTAGTAGGTAGCAGGCAGCTACCAAACAGGGAGGTACTACTGCCTGGGAAGATATTGGAAGCATAATGTGTTGTCTAATGGTAGACCCTGCTGCCATATGGCATCACGAATATTGTGACCAAGTCCTAGGTTGCTGATCTGACTTTCTGCCTCATTTACACACAATTGCAGGGTCTCAGTTGTTTCTCTTACAGTTGACAACACAACTTACAGTACATACTGTACTTATAGCGTTTCTCACAATTGATTTTTTATTATCATTATTACAGTGTTGTTATTGTTATTATTATTTTATTTTACCTTTTATTATAAGTTTTATTTACTATGAATTACTGTATTATTATTATTATTAAATTTTCGCCCCCCAGGCCCGATGTGGGTCAGTGACCTGTACCCGGGTGGGCTAATCTCCTTAAAAAAAACCCTGTTATATAATATCGCTCAATTAATTTCCCCACTAACTGTCAAACTCGAACTGTATACTAGTATGTAAGTTCGGAGTAAAATATGTATTTATAAGACATGAGGTTACAATATACAGGAAGGTGTTTATGTGAGAACCATAAGAAATCAAAGTGAAAATTAAAGATTGGAAACTGTAGGCCTACGTCGGTGGGAGGAGCGGAGGGCATCGGCTTTCAGACTTGCTTGCTCCTTTCATCAACCCAGGTCAGTGAAATTCATCGGATTGTATTCAGTCCTAAAACAAGACTTATAGCAGTTATAATACCTTAAACCTTTGCTTGATGTAGAAAGTGAAATAGTAATGTTAGGGTGTGTGATAACGGCCCATCAGGCATTATTTCTCAGACGCGCTTGCTCCTTTCATCAACCCAGGTCCCCGCGCGCTCTGACTCACCAGAACGACGGCCATTACGCCCGTAAGCGTCCCTCCATGTGAGATGACTACCCCCAGCTATGCTAATCCACTGTGAACCTGTGGATTCCCAGCATACCACCACACATGAGTGGAAATACTTGGAGCGACCTATAATACCAGGCGTAGAAACAGTTCTGGTATGTCTCTTGGTGAATCCCTAGTCTCTACCCACCGAGGGCGGTGTGCGAACGAGGTGCCTCATATGGGTACCTAGAAATTACAAGGAGTCCCATACTTGCAGGTATGGAGTGTAACAGGTGTGGAGGTGATGCTACAGGGAGGTGAGAGGATGCTACCATGTATGATAACCTAAGGTGCTATATTCCCTACGGGTGGAGCCGTCTGACGTGTTGAGTGTTATTGTAAGAAGGGATGATCGAGATAAGGAGGTCGCTGAGTGTTACACAGTAAGTATGTGGATGACACGCAATTAATGTAAGACGTCTGTTGTCGAGCAGGGTAACCAACATCATCGTTGTTCTTCTGAGGAAGGCCAACTCACTTGTATCTTAACAGAATGCAGTATGTTTTATAAGAAATATATTAGTTATGGTTTCACCCTTCTTTCCCCTTATCGATCTGGTCAATGAAAAACCTAACCCAATGCCTAGTTCACTCTGCCCGCTACCTAGCGAGCTACATACTGCCCATAGGGGGACTGGTGGCAGCAACCTTTAAAATGAAGACTATAGTTAAGTTATCCCCTTAGAATTAGTGACCCCAGAATCTGGCAGTATAGTGTCATAGATATGACTAACAGGCTGCTGTAACAGCCCAACGGCTAACAAGCTGACAAGTAGCGAATAGGATAAAGTTAAGTATGAAGAACGCCTGTAACAGTCTTTAGATTTCCTTGAAGAGTTTATGTCAGGTGCTCTTATCAAAACAAATGATAAGAATATAATTATTTTTCATTTCTTATCAGATTGTAATTTTTTCCCAGGATTAACTTGATGACTAGTTATCCCAGGGTAGGGCTCGTATATAATTGTTCATTATACGAATTAGAAGAACCCCTAATCATTAAGAAGGGCCACTTTGTCTATCGTAAGGGCAAAGTTGTGGCCATAAAAGGCGTCAGAGCTCGTGTTTGGCAACACCAAGGTGAGCACTTTCCATCAGTAGTAGCAAGCAGAAGGCAAGGTAAGTGCATCAATCATAATAATAAAAGTAATAATAATAACGGTAAAAGTGTAGACAACGGCTACCACCAGAAGTTGTTTGTTGATTTTCTTTATTTTTGTTGTACTTACTGTTTTGATGATTTTAAGTATATTAAAAGAAACAACAACTTTCTATTATGATTTAATTTTTTTTACTCTATCCTGTTTCACAATTCTCCTCCCGGTGCCTTTTTTGATGTTTACCTCGCTGAATCCCTCTTCAAGAGACTTTTCCTATAAATGATGGTGAACGCTTCCACGAATTCCTCCTCACCATTGCCGATGTATATCAACCTCAATATTAAGGTAAGTTGTTTAACACATAAATTAACACGATAATGCATAGAACCTAATAGAACCTGACCTACTACACCCAACCTTTTGCTATGTTAGGTCAGGTTCTATCTAATATCTAATGTACTATAGGACTAGGCGTGTGTGTGTGTGTGTGTCTGTTCTGGGCAGCCGAAACGGCACAATCGTTTTTCATCAAACTTGGTGGAAAAATCAAAAAAATTTGTAGAGTGGAACAAACCTGCTCCCATGTCGATGGCTTCTTTAGGAAGGCATTAGTTAACAATTTTATTTAAGATGAAAAACGATGCAAGTGTACGGCCTTGGCGCACCATAATTAACCATGCAAGTATACGGACTTGACACACCCTCATTCGCTGTCACGAGCGTTCAAGCTCTCACAAGGGCACGAACGTGCCCGCGATCACTTGCTGGTTTCTATGCATTGTTGTTTCCATTTTTGTGTTCTATATGATATTAGTGTGTAGACAAATTTTCAGCCAATTCGGACAATTCCCTCTGGTGGTCGCAACTATCTACACCTTCACCATATTATTATTATTATTACACCTTTTCACATATCCGTTGAGACATTGTTACATAACTATTTGACAAATTTCATAACGGAATGACAGAACACATATCGAATGACAATCTAAAATAACTGTTGGTGGTATGTCATTCTCCAATTGTTACATTCTCAAACTATGTGTAGACTGTCGGTTTATTGTTCACGTCTGTCAACTTCATAACTTATGTCAGTCTCTTCCGTTAGCATGAACCAACAGTTATTTTAGATTGTCATTCGATATGTGTTCAGTCATTCCGTTATGAAATTTGTCAAATAGTTATGTAACAATGTCTCAACGGATATGTGAAAAGGTGTATTATTATTTTGGAAAAAGTGTGTGGACAGATACTTTTTTGAGATACTGTGTAGTGGATTCCTCCCCTACAAACGCTTGTTGCTGAGTAGCCGACCCCGCGAATTCTCCAGTGTATGCCTCGTGGTCTAGGTCAACCAGCGCCGCCTTACATGACGGAGGTCAACTATTAAGCCACGCCTACCTCCGCTATATAAGATCTCACCTCGTGGTGACCTACCTCTTTCTACCTACAGCCAGTCTTCAAGCAACACCTCCTCCTCCGCCTGCCTGGCGGCCCTCGCTCCCGCCGGAGAGCATGGCGACCCACAAGCTGTCCTCCTCTGAGCACCCTCACCAACCAGCTTTCTCTACATCACGCTTGTAACCACGCTGCCACTTCCCAGCACCAAGCTGCACTGTACATCCAATACAACATGTATACAGAGAGCACATTGTGAGTTTCCTTTCTCCATCCCATCCTGAGTGTGAACCCAAACATCAAGTACCCCACAGTATCGATATCGCTTCGTGTGTGACTCAGCAGAATATAATTCTGCTAAAATATCGCTAGTAAAATGTAGGTAAAGTAATTAAATACATCTACTATTTATTTCTGCGTATTCTATATGGTATTTTTGCCATGAAAAAGCATATTTCCTTAAGTCGGTAATTTACCGACAGTCGGAACAGTGACGTCACGGTGTGGGGTTAAATTCCGGGGTTCAGGTTGTTTGGTTCACACTCAGGATGGAATGGAGAAAGGAAACTCACAATGTGCTCTCTGTATACATGTTGTATTGGATGTACAATGCAGCTTGGTGCTGGGTAGGCAGCATGGTTACAAGCGTGATGTAGAGAGAGCTGGTTGGTGAGGGTGCTCAGAGGAGGACAGCTTGTGGGTCGCCATGCTCTCCAGCGGGAGAGAGGACCGCCAGGCAGGCGGAGGAGGTGTTGCTGGCTGCGGCTGTAGCTATAAGAAGAGAGAGGTCACCACGAGGTCAGGTCTTTTATAGCGGAGGTAGGCGTGGGTAGATAGTTGACCTCCGTGATGTATGGCGGCGCTGGTTGACCTAGACCACGAGGCATACACTGGGGAATTCGCGGGGTCGGCTACTCAGCGACAAACAGCGGTTGTAGGGGAGAAATCCACTACAATACCATGTTACAATGTGTAAAATAAGGTAATGTATATATTTCTTGTGCTTAGTTATACTTCTAAATGTTAATGTATTTGTATTTTTTATGTAGTGTCAAAATAAAATTGTTGGAATGTTTTGGTTATTTTTTTATTCAGTATTATCGAAAAGTAATACAAATTACAATTGATAAAATACGAATCTAATGTAATCTCATATAACACTCTGAATGGTGTATAATGCAGTGTTTATTATTCAGAAATTTATAAAACTAATGACAGGAACAATGAAATTCACTGAGTATGAAGACTACTCTCATATAATCACTGTATCTGGGATCTTCGTTACCCCTCACCACACATTATATTATAGAAAATAGTAATATTACATAATGTTCTCGCAACCAATCACAACGCGAGCAGCTGAACCAATCAGCGTGTTCGGAAATCCAGTCAGCCTTGTAGGGGAGTCGTCTGGCAGCCACGCTCAGTCACCACACCACCACTCATCCTGTGGACAACTTCACTAGTGAGGGGAGACTCCAGACACGGGTTGGCTCTCAGCAACTTAACCAGTGAGTGTGCTTACCTCATTTGATAGTCTTCCTTGCTCCAGCTAGTGTGTGGATTCAGCGCTGTGTGTGTGTATAGATTCTAAGCTTCATTGATATATGACAAGAAAGTATAAGAGTAGGTGACGCCACAGGTTAGGCAATTGGAGATCCAATTACGGTACTATATTTTGTTGAGGACGACTTCTACTGTAATATAAATGTAGTTGCTTAATAAATAACCGTTAATTTTCTATTTCAATTGGTAACGACGTTTGTCACAGAGATGTGCATTTGTGAAAAAGAAGAGCTGAGATTGATGAATGTTTAGTTTTATTAGTTTATTTTTCTTAATGTGAACAGTTCTGCGATGATGTTAATGCAAAAATGCCAGAATCTTAAATAATTACGTTTACTGCTGAAGCATAAGTGCAACTGTTGTACTGTGTATTGTGTTTCATTGGCTTTTATGAATGCAATTAACAAAAAGATTACTGGTCCCTGCCCTTCGGCATTTCAACTTCCCCGAGTGGAGCGCCTGATAAAATTATATAATCGGAGTTGCCAATGCATAAAAATACTGTATGCTTATTACGTCATATTAGTCTTGGACAGGTCTCTGCTTTTCTTTATAACACTAATCGAAGTCTTATTCTTTACCAATATCACCGTTAAAGACAAATAATATAATAAAACGAAGTATTGTGTGGGGTTATGAGATATTGGTTCACACTCAGGATGGGATGGAGAAAGGAAACTCACAATGTGCTCTCTGTATACATGTTGTATTGGATGTACAATGCAGCTTGGTGCTGGGAAGGCAGCATGGTTAAAAGCGTGATGTAGAGAGAGCTGGTTGGTGAGGATGCCAGATTTTACAGATTGCCCACAAGGGCGGTCCGACTAATTACCCAAATGTAGCCGCAATGAAGTCAAATAATGGTCCCACATGAATAAATCGGACTGCCAACCACTTCTCGACTAGTATTTGGTGTCACAAAGTCACAAAAAATTGGAAAACTTACTTTAAACTGAGTTAATAGATTGCGTGCTTGTACCGAGGGAGTGAGTAATTCCCCAAATGTACCCAAATGTAGTCGCAATGAAGTCAAATGATGGTCCGACATAAATAAATCGGGCTGTGAATCACTTCTCGATTATTATTTGGTGTCATAAAGTCACAAAAAATTGGTAAACTTAATTTAATCTGAGTTGTGTTAGGTTAGGTTAGATTAGGTTAGGTTAGGTACATGCACTTGATCTATTAACTCAGATTAGATTAAGTTTACCAATTTTTTGTGACTTCGTGACACCAAATACTAGTCGAGAAGTGATTGGCAGTCCGATTTATTTATGTAGGACCATCATTTGACTTCATTGCGGCTACATTTGGGTAATTAGTCGGACCCCCATGAGGGGGCTAGTTTATTGGGCACCCCCTTACATCCTGTGCAAGGTGAAGCGCAGAAGCGTTTACAGTGCCCAACTGGGAAGCATGCGGAGTTCATGCTTGCCTTTATGACTCATGCATTAAGGGCGTAAAAGGCCTGAAGGGTCATGGGTTTTGTCAGCAAGTTACATAAAGTGACAATGATGAGTGTGGGGGGGGGGGAATTTTCGGTACAATTTATCTGTTTATGGCAAAGTGTGGCAGGTCCCTAATAATGTCAAGTGCCAGGCCTGTCACTAGGAGGAGGGATATCTGGTCAGGGAGGGAAGAGGTGCCACCCCTGTAGGGGGAGGTCATAGGGCAAATGAGGATGTGGTGAAAGAGGATGTGAGAGTCTGTTGACCACAAAGTTTACAAACAGTGCGGCCAGGCCCAGGGTTGCCAATGTACTAGGCGTGGCAAAGTACAGTGGGGGTGGAGGTGATATGGTGTGGTGGGGCAGGTACAGTAGGGGTGGAGGGAGGAACATAGGCATTGACAACATTGAGGGACACACCTTTTAGTGTAATTGTGATGGTGTGTGCGTCGACATGTCGGTGGGGTACAGGTAGCCGGGGGTGGTGGGGTTATGGTGATATTGGTTCACACTCAGGATGGGATGGAGAAAGGAAACTCACAATGTGCTCACTGTATACATATTGTATTGGATGTACAATGCAGCTTGGTGCTGGGTAGGTAACATGGTAATAAGTGTTTGTCGCTGAGTAGCCGACCCCGCGAATTCCCCGGTGTATGCCTCGTGGTCTAGGTCAACCAGCGCCGCCTTACATGACGGAGGTCAACTATTAAGCCACGCCTACCTCCGCTATATAAGACCTGACCTCGTGGTGACCTACCTCTCTTCTTCTAGCTACAGCCGCATCAAGCAACACCACCTCCTCCGTCGCTGCCTGGCGGCCCTTGCTCCCGCCGGCGAGCATGGCGACCTACAAGCTGTCCTCCTCTGAGCACCCTCACCAACCAGCTCTCTCTACTCAACGCTTGTAACCATGCTCCCTTCCCAGCACCAAGCTGCATTGTACATCCAATACAACATGTATACAGAGAGCACATTGTGAGTTTCCTGTCTCCATCTCCATCTCCATCCTGAGTCCAAACAAACATAACGTACCCCACATGGGCACGCGGCTTGAGGGACGCCAAGGTCGCTGGCGGGAGCGGCAGCCACCCGGCTGGCGCGGAGGAGGTGTTGCTTGCTGGTGGCACTGTGTAGAAAGAGAGGCTGGTCACAGCGGTGTCAGGCCTTATAAGGCGGGGGGAGGCGTGGGTAGATAGTTGACCCCTGCTCCGTGGGCGGCGCTGGAGGCGTAGGCTGGGGAATTCGAGAAGGTTCAGTGCTTGTAGGGGAGGAATCTACTACAATACTCCCCTTCCCCTCCGGGCGCGGTGGGAGGCTGGAGGTTGGCAGAGTTGCGTGCCACATGTGAGGCAAAACAGGCTGTGCATGCCACATGTGGGACATAACGGCGAGGGCGTAGATGAGCCGGCCGCTAGGGGGGGGGCAACTCTGTCTAGATACACGAGATCTGTGGGAGAAAAGAGAGAGAAGGAGGGTTGTGGAGGCGATGAATGTTGTGCTTTACTCGCGACAGGTACAGAGTCCTCAGATGCGCCTGCTGGGGTGTGTGGGCGTGGGTCAGGAGCAGGGGCTGCGTCAGCAGGAAGAGGGTCCATGACAGCAGCAGGGTCCACGACAGCAGCAGGGGGTACCTGAGGGAGAAAAGAGGTGGTGTGTGGGTCTGCGTCAGGAGCGGCAGGTGGTACTGCTGGGCTGGGGGCGGCGTCTGAGGCAGGACGGGTGTGTTGGGGTCGGTAGGACGTGGTGCTTGGGGCAAGAAGAGGAGCGGCTGTCTGCTTAGAGTAGCAGAGCTGCTCTAGGGTATCTAACCTGCGGTGTAGAGACAGTAGTTGTAGAGCCGATGAGAGCTGCCCCTGCGTGGATAAGCCAGTCTCCCATGTTGCTTGAAGACTGGGAGAGTGATCAGTTTCTCCTCCATCCTGTGTGAGTGCGAATCTCTGGGGGTCACCAATTGTGGTGTTATGAGATATTGGTTCACACTCAGGTTGAGATGGAGAAAGGAAACTCACAATGTGCTCACTGTATACATATTGTATTGGATGTACAATGCAGCTTGTTGCTGGATAGGCAGCATGGTAGCAAGCGTTGAGTAGAGAGAGCTGGTTGGTGAGGGTGCCCAGACTGAGGACACGCAGCTTGAGGGACGCCATGGTCGCCGGCGGGAGCGGGAGCCTGCAGGCTGGAGCGGAGGAGATGGTGTTGCTTGCTGGTGGCCGTGGGTAGAAAGAGGCTGGTCACAGCGGTGTCAGGTCTTATAAGGTGGGGGTAGGTGTGGGTTGATAGTTGACCCCCGCTCCGTCAGGCGGCACTGGAGGCGTAGGCTGGGGAATTTGAGAAGGTTCGGCTACTCAGCTACAAATGGCGCTTGTAGGGGAGGAATCCACTACAATTGTACCTTAGCCTTTGAAGTGCAGTAATGCATAATAATTAACCTCAGGAACTTCAATTATGAACTCTCTTGTGAAAGCTAAATTCATTTACCACATTGTGCAGTACCATTATTTTACTTAAATATTTTTTTTCCTTTCTTTATCCTACAGCACTATGGCTTGGCTGAGGGATGATTTCCTGTTGTGGGTGCCCAGAGTGTTTACCTACGTTGCTTTCTCTGCCATTGTGGCCATCACACTAGTATGGCTTTTTAAGAGGCAACAAAAGGTATGTTGTGGTGATTTTAGGGTAAATTTGCTTTGTCACACCGCTCACTTTTAGCAAGTAAAAAATATATTTTTCTCGTGTATTTGTGTGTGTTTAGACCGAATATGACCTTCATTTTTGGCGGAAATTAGCCCGGTTTTTTTTAGCGATTTTTTTTCGTTTGACGTTTTCCGAAAAAGTGGCTAAGCGACTAAAAAATACACAAAAAACACTAGAAAACAAAAACCTAGCCTAACCTGACTCTCACCATATGATGGAATCACCTATTTCTTACCTTATTGGCCTGGTTCTTGTTCGTCGTTGCACTCTGGGATTCTTACACAATGCCACATATGTTGATCTTTGCGATATTTACATTCAGTCTTGCTCCTAGTACACTTTACTGAGGTTGGAAGAACACCATGCGATCGAAAAAATGCTATAGTTTCTACGTTTTTTTTCCAAAAACTCGCAATCAGCTCCATATACTTTAAGTGACACCTATCGCAGACTTCCATGGTCGGAACTGAACTTGAATTTCAAAATATGAGAGACCCAAAATAAAACTCGATTTTGATTGGGCCAAATTTACTCTGAATTAAACCCAAAATAATTTTAATTGGTTCCAAAAGCAAAAACGCTTTTGATTGGCTGCGTGACGTGTACGGGTACACATGTGTGTCATAATTTATGAAGCAGACACGAGAGACAAGCAGTGTTGGGTGAGAGGCAGACGATAATGGCGGGAGGTTAATGGAAGAAAATAGAAATTTTTTTGGAAAAGCTATCTCCGTTATCATACATTTCCGCCGGTAATTTAATAGATGAAAATTATCTTATAATAAGACGTCTTATTCGAATATGATAATAGATTAGTGGTAGGAATGAACGGTGTGTAAACGCAATAATACCGATTTTAGATTTACCGTATTAAGGGTTTTCTGAGTTGGCACGATACTCTTTTTTGGAATCTGGGTGTATATGTTTTAAAAAGTCATTTCTACTGTAGTTAAAATTTGGGTTTACACTGAGTTTTAAGTCCGCAGATTGTGGACCACTGGACTGTCTGTAAATGTCTTCTTCACAATTATTCTAAATAACAGTATCAATTTAACTTTAAACAACTCTGCACCTACTATAGGTTTATATCGTTTAAGTTGGGGAGAGGAGAGTGCATTTTGTTTAGGTAATGTACCATTGTAATTTAGATTTCATTTTGATATCCAACTTTGTGCTCATGTTTTTCTTTTCATATCTGCTTAAGGTGACAAGCAAATAAATCACCTGAAGTTTCACCCCCAAGATTTTTTAACTAACCCCTAGATTATAACTTAACACTTTGAATGAGATGACCTGTTCCCTTGAGTACAGTGACAATTATATTCAGGGTGTCACCGTATTCAAGGGGTTAAGATTAACTACTTAATCTAACCCAACCTAACCCCACCCAACCCAACCCAACCCAACCCCTCAGGTAACATTAGGGTGTTTAATTATCAGGTGAACTAAGTTGGGAGGCTAATGTTCATGTGATTCAATTAAACATGTAATTTTTTTGATAATGCTGTGTAGAATTTTTATTTAATTTTTTCATTGTAATTTCTGTGTTATTATTTTGCTTTACACTAAATTGAAAATACCTGGACTAAACTGTCCTGTATTACAGTACTGGTACATTAAAAAAATTTAAGAAGCAAAAAATTGATACATTACATTGAAACTGTCTTAAGTTTCATGATGCATTTCTCACTGAACAGATTTGGCTTATAGAACAGATCCCAGGACCCAAGGGTCTGCCAATTCTTGGGAATGCATTAGATGTAAACGTGGAGCCTCGAGGTAAGTCAAGTCTAGTGATGTTAAACCTTCCCTCCTGACACACTGCCTCCTTCCCTCTGTACTCTTGTACTGTATAGTGCAATGAAGTTTATAATTCTAAATTCGTTACACAGTTTTAACAAAATAAGGGATAAATGAATGCAGATGTAGGTTAAATTGTAATTGATTACACTAGTTAAAATACAATACAGTATAGTATGTCTATTCCCATCACAGTATATTTAGTATGCAAATGCAACACATTCCTCACGACTGGTATATTACTGTACTTAGTTGGACCACTTGCCAACTGTGTATCAGGATTAATAACCTATCACTCAGGTGCAGATATAATATACTTTTTACTTTTACTTACTTTTATCCTCTTCACCACTGATCGGCTCGTTAGCCGCTTGGGCGATCGGTCACGTCACTCATTACTTTTCCTTTTCATTTAACCTCTTACCAAAAGATCGGCTCGCTAGCCGCCCGGGCGATTGGTCATGTCTCTGTCACGCACTGTTGGCAAATACTGGGCATGCACCGGCTCCTTAATGTACCTGAACCTGCTCCAGTGTTGGCCAAGTCTTGTCTTGAGAGAGCTCGCACTCGGTGCCGTCACAACACTCTCTGGTAGATTGTTCCAAGAGTTTACAATCCTCACTCCGAAAAAGTTTGCCCTCACAGTTTTCTGGACTTGCGGATTCTTCAATCTTGAGCTGTGACCCCTTGTGGGGCGAGCGTCCGCCAGCTCCAAGTAAGGACACTCGCCCCAGTAGTGCCCCCTGAGATGCTTATACACCTCAACTAGGTCACCCCTTGCCCGTCTGTAATATAAGCTAGACAAGTTCAGGCGCTCCAATCTCTCAGGGTAGCTGAGGTGCCGAATTGCAGGCACCAGTCTGGTGGCTCTCCTTTGAACATTTTCAACCAACTGACAGTCCCTAGCATATCTCGGGGACCAGACGGGGTGACAGTACTCCAGATGAGGAAGCACTTCACTCTTGAAGATCGTTACGAGGTGACGGACCTTCTAGATATCTGAACAACCTTTTTATAAGACCCAATAATTTATTTGCCTGGTTTACCTTCTTCTCGCAATGGCCCGAGAAATTCAGCTTATTGTCAACATACACACCTAGGTCCTTCTCACATTCAGTCTCAACTAGTGCAGTTTCTTCATCCCATTGGGACATACGATACGCCTCCTTACCGTTGGTACGCCCAAGGTGCATTCTCTTACACTTAGTGACATTGATTCTCAGCAGCCATTCCTTCGACCATTCCTGGAGTCCACAGAGGTCCTTCTGCAGCTCTTCACAATCAGCTTGGTTCTTAATTTCCCGACATAACTTAGCGTAATTGGCAAACATTTGTATGGAGGAGTGCACAACGTCAGGCATGTCATTTATTAAACAAACAAACAACAGCGGTCCCAATACACTGCCCTGTGGTACCCTACTTGTGACAGGTACGGATGACGATTTCGTGCCATTAATCACCACACACTGCTTGGGGTCATGTAGAAAGTCTTCTATCCATGCTAGGACATTTCCCCGAATTCCGTACCCTTCCAGTTTGATTTTCAGCCTTTCATGGGGTACACTGTCGAAAGCCTTGGCAAAATCTAGATAAATACCCTGTATTGTCGATATTACTATCCTGTTCCAGAATATGGGTCCAAATATCTAATACCTTGAGCAATTGTGTTAAGCAGGAGCGCCCCGGCATAAAACCGGGTTGGCAATCCTTTACAAGGTTGTTACGTATTAGATGTTCCATTGCGGCATCTCTGATAATACTCTCAAGTACTTTACATATTATGCTGGTTAGGCTCACCGGTCCATAGTTGTTCGTGGAGTGCCGATGGCCCTTCTTGAAGATAGGACTCACATAAGCCACTTTCCATTCACTGGGGACCATTTGTTCATCCAGGCATTTACAAAACAGGATCTTCAGTTACTAAGTTAAGCCTCATAAGTCACAGTCAGTCAGAATCAACATTACAAAGGAATCGACAAGCTGAGTGGCTCTAATTTTGAGGTTCAAGACTTCACAGAACACTGGGGTCACCACCACTGACAAGATTAGAAGAGGGATGTGGGTAAGGAGGGAGATGGGGAGAGTGTGTGAAGAAGTGAAAGTGTGTTAGAGTACCATGTGTGTTTGAGTACCACGTGCCCGAGTGGCTAACGAGCCGATCATTTGGTGAAGAGGACAAAGAAAAAGAAAAGTAACAGAGACGTGACCGATCGCCCAAGCGGCTAACGAGCCGATCAGTGGTGAAGAGGATAAAAGTAAGTAAAATTGTTGGAGTACTGGGTGTGAATTATTATTTATTGTACTGTTTTATATAAAATATTACTGTTAAGACATACTGTAAAGATATATGAATAATGTACTGTACTGTACAGTACTTCAAAATACTGCCTCTCATAACTCAAATACTATATTTTTATGGCTCAATATGTTCATAGGTACGTTGTTAACTACTTTATTAGTAAAATCTCTTAAGAATTACATAGGCACAATACATGTCACATTGCTGGTCAGTACTGGAATTATACCAGTACAGTATGCTGGTCCATCTACAGCAGCCAGCAGGACTAGTGGAATAGCTTCTATGAAACTTCTATATGAATGATTAAAATTGCAACCTTGGGAAAAATAGTGAACTTATCATACATGAGTAATAATTCAATTTCCCGCTTACAATGGTTTTTGACGTTAATGTGTACAGAATAATTTCTTTATGAGTAAGTTATCAAAGTAGTATTCATGATTTTTTTAAGAAATACAGTAATCATAATTGCAGTTGATTACATTATTGTACCCATGTAATTGACTCATGCTTGCAACATATCCTTGGCACTTGTAGTAAATAATTTGGTTTGCATTATTCATTTGCAACTTTATTCTTGTATTTAAATATTTTAACTTTTACTAAATGCTATAATAGAACAGTGTGTAATGAGGCTCAGGATACATGCACAGAAAACAACACACCAACTTCATACAGTAACTACCTGCTATGTAATATTTATTTTCCTAAGCTGTGGTAGAAAAGAACAGGACCCAATAAGCTACAGGTTAGGAATAACATGTACTGGTACTTTACAGTATTTACTCAACCAAATTATCTGACTACAGCTGTATCTCAGTTTGGATCCCTACACCATAAATACCACAGGTTACACATATACAATCTGTTGGTCATATAACTGTGAGACGTTAGTGATAAACTACTGTATTGTTTGTCACCGTGAGATTTTGTACTGTACAGCATTCCTTTCACCACTGCTTCCACTAAAGATGATTATTTTTTATCATAATGGATATACAGTACTGTATTACCTTTTGTGCAATTTACAGAATTTTTCCTGTTGGTATGTGAATATTGTGACTTCGGCAACATTGCAAGGATCTGGATTGGTCCATTGCCATATATTTTGGTATCAGAGGCCAAGAGTGCAGAGGTAATATTTGTCAACAGAGTGAGGTTCTGGTCTTGTGTTACACATCCTGGTTGTAACATATAATTTGGACACACAGAAAATCTTCATTGTTCATCCTACAGTCATTGTGCCAAACATTGTGTCTTAACTTCAAACATTCTACATCTGACAACTGATTCCATAAAAGGTCTTATCTTTTTTGATAGTGTACAGTTTGGCTTTGTGATACAGTACTGTATACAGTATATGTCCATGTACAGTATTCTTTGTCTTATAGAAGTACTGTACAAGGTACCATCATGTTTATGTTTACATTAGCATTCAGTTTGAATTTCTTTTTCTAAAATTTCTTTAAACAAAAATTTTGTGGATCATTTGGTAATGTTCATCACCTGTGTATTACTGTGGGATCATTATGTTTGAGCCCCTTGTATTACTTTTTAATTTTTGCAGTAATAAAGAATCGTTGTTTTTTGACATCACAGCAACATAAGATTAAATAAATACAGTTCAGTATATAAAAAAATATCACCCAGGTGTCCCATCTGCTGTAAATTTACATCAGTCACACTAGTTCTGGCGGCACTTACTCCTACTGCTGTCCTTCCTCATTATTTTCTGTCTAGACATTGTGTAAGCTTTCCTTAATACTGTAACTGTATCATATATTGGTTCTACAGCTTTAAATACTGTAATACACATTCACACTGTTCATCATCTCGTCATCAAAACATTATCTTGCTTATACAGTACAGTACTCTACTGTAATGTTCAAATTGAAGTTGTGATTCAGATAACCCAGTTTGTCCAGACTATCTCTCACTGCTCCTATTGTGACTACTTATTATTACATCTTAATATGTATATCAACAAGCTTAATTAATTTTTTAAAATTTTTATCCTCTTCACCACTGATCGTCTCGTTAGTCGTTTGGGTGATCGGTCACGTCTCTGTTACACACTGTTGGTAAGTACTGGGTATGCACCGGCTCCTGAATGTACCTGAACCTGCACCAGTGTTGGCCAAGTCTGATCTTGAAAGAGCTCACACTCGGTGCCATCACAACACTTTCTGGTAGATTGTTCCAAGAGTTCACAACTCTCTCGCTCCGAAAAAGTTTGCCCTCACAGTTTTCTGGACTTGCAGCTTCTTCAATCTTGAGCTGTGAGCCCTTGTGGGGCGTGCGTCCGCCAGTTCCAAGTAAGAACACTCAACTGAGTAGTGCCCCTTGAGATGCTTATACACCTCAATTAGGTCGCCCCTTGCCCGTCTGTAGTATAAGCTAGGCAAGTTCAGGCAATCTCTCAGGGTAGCTGAGGTGCCGAAGTGCAGGCACTAGTCTCGTGGCCCTCCTTTGAACATTTTCAACCAACTGACAGTCACCAGACGGGGTGACAGTACTCCAGATGAGGAAGCACTTCACTCTTGAAGATCGTTTCAAGGGACGGACCGTCTAGATATCTGAACAACCTTCTTATAAGACCCAATAATTTATTTTCCTGATTTACCTTCTTCTCGCAATGGCCCGAGAACTTCAGCTCATTGTCAACATACACACCCAGGTCCTTCTCACATACAGACTCAAATAGTTCAGTTTCTTCATCCCGTTGGGACATATGATACGCCTCCTTACCGTTGGTACGCCCCAGGTTTATCCTCGTGACATTGAATCTCAGCAGCCATTTCTTCGACCATTCTTGGAGCCCACAGAGGTCCTTCTGCAGTTCTTCACAGTCCGCTTGGTTCTTGATTTCCCGAAATAACTTGGCCTCATCGGCAAATATTTGTATGGAGGAGTGTACAACGTCAGGCACGTCATTTATGAAACAAACAAACAACAGCGGGCCCAATACACTGCCCTGTGGTACCCCACTTGTGACAGGTACGGATGACGATTTCGTGCCATTAATCACCACACACTGCTTGCTGTCATGTAGAAAGTCTTCTATCCACGCTATGACATTTCCCCGAATTCCATACCCTTCCCGTTTGATTTTCAGCTTTTCGTGGGGTACACCGTCGAAAGCCTTGGCAAAATCTAGGTAAATATTGTCAATATTACCACCCCGTTCCAGAATATGGGTCCAATATCCAATACCTTGAGCAATTGTGTTAAGCAGGAGCTCCCAGGCATAAAACCGGGTTGGCAATCCTTTACAAGGTTGTTACGTATTAGATGTTCCATTGCGGCATCTCTGATAATACTCTCAAGTACTTTACATATTATGCTGGTCAGGCTCACCGGTCTATAGTTGTCCGTGGAATGACGATCGCCCTTCTTGAAGATAGGACTCACATGAGCCACTTTCCATTCACTGGGGACCATTTGTTCATCCAGACATTTACAAAACAGGATCTTCAGGGGCTCGGCAAGCTCGTTGCACAACTCTTTTAGCACTCTAGGATGCACCATGTCAGGGCCGGGACTCTTATGAACTTTAGCTTTGACAGTTTATTTCTAATACCCTCTTCTGTGAACACAATGTAGGTCAGTGCTGTGTCGAACAGTCTGTCCTCAAACGCAGGAAGGTTAATCGCATCCTCTCTTGTGAACACCGAGGAAAAGAGGCTGTTCAATGCCTCAGCTTTATCCTGGTCAGAATCTGCGTAACTACCATCCAACAGCCTCACGTCTGATACTCTTACTCGCGTTTTTAATTTTGACTTTTCATAGCGGTAAAACGCCTTTGGGTTTGACTTGACCTCACTTGCAACCACCCTCTGGAACTCCTTTTCAGCCCTTCTACATTCTATCTTTGCTTGGTTTCTGACTCTTGCATACATCCTCCTGTCCTGCTCATCATTTGACCCAACCCACGTCTTGAATTTCTGGGTTTTCTTCTTAATTTTGTCAACCGCCACGTGGTTCATGTGTAGGGATCCCCTCATATTCCTAGAGGCACTGGGTTTGGTCTTGGGTATATATTTATCGATCAAATGGGTCACTTTACTAGTTATGATATTTTGTGTTCTTGTGCCTTAATGAGTCAGGCCAGTGGATACCCCTCATCTCTTCCCTCATCCCGTTGTAATTCCCCTTGTAATATTTGCACCTTGTCCTGGCCTTATCTTGAACTAGGTAACAGTTAAATCTGAATGACAACACTATATGGTGACTGGTGCCAACTGGGGCAAGGCGTTCCAGTTTGGCCACCATACCCTCCTCGTTTGTTATGACGAGGTCTAGTGGCTTGGGTGTTTGCTCCCCTCTGTAATGTGTCGGGTCTCTAACATGTTGGAACAGAAAATTATCTCTCAGAGTTTCTACAAAAAGAGTAGCAGGGTTATTCAAGTCATTTGGGGTGAACTCGTTTCTCCAGTCGATGTCACTATAGTTTAAGTCCCCCATGATAAGGAGGTGGCTAGGGTTGAGCATCGCTGCGGTGTTTATTAAGGCTCTTAAGTTCCTTTGATTTAGTGGGCCACAGTTTGGGGATCTGTAGATACACCCAACAATAAGTAAGTCCCCTCCCTTCCCTTTAGTTTAATTTTACACCACTTGGACTCTTCAAAAACATCCTCTCCCTGTACCCTCGCCTGGCTGGCTCTAAGGTCTTGCCTAGCATAGATAACCACTCCCCTCTTGCAAGTTTCTTGAGAAGATCATAGATGGAATGCATTACGTATTTTGTCAAGTCAATCATAATCAGTAGCAGTACTGGTTTATTGTATTAATAATTCTTAGATTCATTGGTTATTTGGAGAGCAGACTGGTCAACACCAAGGTGGGAGAAATATTGTCTATAATTGGTCATAAACACCGCATTCTGAACATGGGATTGGTCTCCTTGATTGTAGTATCGACTCTTGTGTATTTGAAATTTTCTCATGCTATAAGTAAAAATAGTCACTGAACATAAGAAAATAAGGAGTCTGCAATAGGCCGGTTGGCCTGTGCATGGCAGCTCCTGTCGAGAGTTACTACCACTCTCTATCATCCATGAATCTATCTAGCCTCCTTTTGAAACTTTCCAGAGTTCCCGCACTTACTACAAAGTTGCTAAGCTTGTTCCACTCGTCCACCACCCTATTTGTGAACCAGTTTCTTCCTATCTCCCTCCTAAACCTAAACTTATCCAACTTGAATCCGTTGCTCCGAGTCCTATCCTGCTTGGATATTATAAGAACTTTATCTATATCCCCTTCATTGATTCCTTTCACCCACTTAAATACTTCTATCATATCTCCCCGCACTCTTCGTCTTTCTAGGGAATGCAAGTTAAGTTTCTTTAACCTATCCTGATATGGAAGGCTTCTAAGTCCCGGAATCATTTTTGTCATTCTTCGCTGCACCGACTCTAGTGAATTTATATCCATTCTATAATAGGGGCACCAGAACTGAACCGCATAATCGAGGTGCGGCCTGACTAGCGCAAGATATAGTTGCAACAAGACCTCTGCACTCTTGTTACTTACACTTCTAGATATAAAACCCAATACTCTGTTTGCCTTATTTCGAACATTAACGCACTGTTTTCTAGGCCGTAGGTCCGGGCTTACAAGTACCCCTAGGTCTCTTTCACAAATCGACTTCTCTAGGTTGATGTTGTTAAGGCCGTATACATTATAAGTATTTGTTCTTCCAATATTAAGTACGCTGCACTTGCTGGTGTTGAATTTCATTTGCCATTTCTCAGACCACCCCTGAACCAAAGTGAGGCAAGAAGTGGAAAGTGAAGAGTTGTGAGCAGGATCAGATATAGGGAATGATGGGTGGTGGGCAGGACAGTAAAGGGAGGTGAACTGCCAAGAAATAAACAGTGAAGGGTGGTGTGTTGGGCAGGAGGTTGGCATGAAAGGGAAGAAGTTGAACAGTGAGGGGTGGTTGGAAGGGCAGGAAATGGTCAGTGATGAGTAATGGTTAGGCCAGGAGATGGGCAGTGAAAGATAATGGGTAAAGCACAAGGTACACCATACCCCTCCCATTTGGGACACTTACACCCCAGAGGGAGGAAGGTGTGCACCCTCACCCTCCCAACATTTACATTCTCACTCTGATATACCAGTACAGGTACCGGTAATAGGAAAAGTAAGATGAGACAAAGGTATAAAAATACCTGAATTTCCTTAAATGGTGGTAAGCATATACTGTACTGTATTGTACTGTACTTAGGTGTAGGAATGCTAGCAACTCCTTAAGCCAGGGGTCTCAAAATCATTTGCTATATATATATATACAGTGAATCCTCACTTTACGCGGTTAATTCAACCCACGGCGGCCCGCGTAAAGTGTACAACATAACATATGGGATTAATTGAAATAGAGACCGGCCCGACCCCCAAACTCCACTTTTTCAGACACAATACCTACGTTGTAGTAAAAATAACTTCTTAATTTTATGATGGTATGCACACACAATTAATAATTAAGAGAAATATCAATAATATCAGGTTTTTTAACACTTACATTAGTAGAAAAGATGGCCGGGCACACGGGGATGGGGGGTTGGTTCCGAGGCAGAGGGCAGATTATTGGCCCTCACCTGTATCACTTGTATCAATTGTATCACTATCCACCACAGAGGCTTGCAGGACCTCTTTGTCAAACCCCTCAAAGTCCATATAAGTCCATATCCTCACGATCATTATCACTATCACTGACTTGGGCCGGCTGTGGTGGGTGGCGGGTGAAGAACTCGGTAATGTTTTGATGACTGGGCGACCTTGTGCGCACCCTGCTCGCGCCGCTCTCCGCGTAAAAGGGTACACACACCGCGGAAAGTGAGCATTCCGATTTCGGCAGGGTAACGTGGAAACGCGTAAAGTGGGACCGCGTAAAGCTTTACGCGGTTTCACTTTCCGCGATTTCTCATTTACGCGGTGCCTCGCCAGAACCGAACTTTCACTTTCCGCGGTGCATCTACTCATATATGCGGGAAGCGGCACGGGCAGGATGCGCACAAGGTCACCCAGTCATCAAAACATTGCCGAGTTCTTCACCCGCCACCCACCACAGCTGGCCCAAGTCAGTGATAATGAGGATATGGACTTTAAGGGGTTTGACAAGAGGCCCAGCAAGCCTCTGTGGTAGATAGTGATACAATTGATTCAAGTGATACAGGTGAGGGCCAATAATCTGCCCTCTGCCTCGGAACCAACCTCCCATCCCCGTGTGCCGAGCCATCTTTTCTACTAATGTAAGTGTTAAAAACCTAATATTATTGATATTTCTCTTAAATATTAATTGTGTGCATACCATCATAAAATTAAGATGTTATTTTTACTACAACGTATGTACTGTGTTGGAAAAAGGGTAGTTTGGGGGTCGACCCAGTCTCTATTGGAATTAATCCCATATGTTCTGTTGTTCACTTTACGCGGTTTTCACTTTCCGCGGTACCCTGTGGGTTCAATTGACCTTGTAAATCGGGGTACTACTGTGTGTGTATATATATATATATATATATATATATATATATATATATATATATATATATATATATATATATATATATATATATATATATATATATATATATATATATATATATATATATATATATATATATATATATACACACAGTATATATATATATATATATATATATATATATATATATATATATATATATATATATATATATATATATATATATATATATATATATACACACACATAAAATCACACGGGAAAATGGAAACAACGGAGTACCTATATATATATATATATATTGCATACACTCATAATAATTTAATGATATTTATAAGTTGAAAGATAGTAGCATATACAGAAAACAATATTATCAAGTCTACAGGTAACTAGCATTTTAGCTACAGTGAAATAATACTGCGCTGTGCTCATGTCCAACTTATGCGTGAGCCTCCATCCTTCAGTTCCCAAGGTCATCTTAGTCAGGTTGCACTTAAATAAATTTCAACTTGGTTTTCAGCATGGTTATATGCAATACAATATTACATTATCTGAAAGAAAAATTACATAATCTATAAGCTGATTTGTGAGTGAGAAAGAAGTTTAATTGTACATGAGAGGGGCTTGCAGTGTGTGTCAGAAATGCCATTCATTTTATTGTTCTGTGATCTGTACTGTATTGACAATGACATTTCTGCAGGATAATATTTATGATGGCTGTCATTGTAACAGTTGTTTTAGAGGTTTTTCAGGCTGTAATTGGAGGAACCTCTATCATGCGTGGTGAGCTATGGAGGGTGTGGCTCGGTACTCATCCCATGATTATAATCAGCAAGTGCCACCATGCTGAGGTATTGCTTATAATATGCTCATATCTTGTTTCCTGACATGCCTTCATCAAATTATGCCTACTGCCTTGTTTACTGCTTTATTTCAGTTAATTGTACAGTATAGTATACAAAACAGGGATCTACCTCAGAATTTCCAGTAGTGTGTGAAAAATGGTGAAGGGCTGATGTACAAGGCCAATGTACAATTAAAATACAGTACTGTATAACACTAAATAAAACTCAAGGTGTAAGTTAAAATATCATGTTAAATTTGAGTACAACTGAGCCTCATGCCTTGGATAGACTTGGTAGATTATAAACAATGACCAAGAATTAGTTTTAGACTTCCATACTACAGTCCTCATTGATGCTCAGCACAACCTGACTCATTCAGACTGTCGTGCACATTGATCCAGTACTGTAATTACAAGCTAATAAAAGAGATATCATACTGGTTGATGAATGCTTTTACACATAGCTATAATGATGTGTGTGTGTGTGTGTGTAAAACTATTAAAGATTTTTAAATATATTACTTTGCATGATGAAGGTTTGTTTAAACTTATATCTAAATTTGAAACTCAAAACAAAAATAGGATGCTAGATCAGGATCAAGAATTAAAAAAAAAGTAAGGAAAATGAAGAAATTAAAATGTATTAGAATGTCAAAGATGAAATAGATACCAAGAGGAACCAAAATCACACATGTGGTGGTTTCAGGATTACAGTGATTACAATTGCAACTAATGTACAATTCAGGATGCTTTTTTACTTTTATCCTCTTCACCACTGATCGGCTCATTAGCCGCTTGGGCGATCGGTCACATCTCTGTTAAGCACTGTTGGCAAGTACTGGGCATGCACCAGCTCCTGAATGCAAGGTAGGTAGATTCCAGGTAGCGTCACGCAGGCCCATAGGAAATCACTAATTGGCAACTTTACTCTTGAATTCGCCAAACCACGCCCCCTTTGTCACTTCATGCGTTTGTAATATTGTGGTATTATCTGTATAGATTCTTTCTCTAATCAAAATATACGAACATAAAATGTTATTAATCAGATATATATTTAACAATATGTAATATACAGTGTATATTGCCGTGTAAATTATACAATAAGAAAATGTTTGACGAAATTTACAATAAAACGAGAACTCTGGTCGAATTGTAAAATATTCAATACATTTCCTTCCATTTTAATTTTATTCTGGCATTCTGGCTATTCCCAGCAGTATGGTAACTGTTGCTTGACTTCATTAACTGGTTCTGACTGAAGCATCAACTGTTAATGCAGAAAATAAGTAAACACGTTTTATTTTACTCTAATTGATATACAAAAAGAAGTGTGATGGTTTAAGAGTTACCGTACACACAACCATATCATATCCTTAATAATGTAAATAATACTCGATGTATGAAGAATGGACGTGAGTGCGGCTTTAAAGAAAGCTTTACATTGTCTACTGCTAAATGGTAATTTAAACATTCAGATTTAAAATGCACTGAACATAACGTATGCCACGCCTGAATGTACCTGAACCTGCTCCAGTGATTTTTGTTACTCAGGCAGTAAATCTCAGCATGGTGGGCACTGTATAGTGTGTCACCAGTACAGTACAGTACAGTACAGTATATGCCTCAACCCTTGCATATACAACATTACATTAAAAATGTAACATTTGATAAATTTCAGATATGAAGTGAAATCAATAGATATCAGTCAGTTTGAAAGACAAAGAGGTTTTATTTATACTCATTCCAGGGACATATACATTAAAATGCCCACAAGAAAGGTGCCAGCTTATATCAGGATATTTTTAAATAGATATCAGGACTTAAATATAATGCAAGTTATATTAACAAAGTGATATATTTTGGTGATGGAGGTTTGAATTACAGTATTAGTGATTTTGATGGTGATGGTTTTAGAAATGGGATGTGCTGGTGGATTAAGTGATGATTGCTGTGTCAGTTGAAATCTTTCAAGGATTTATTTTGTTTTAGACTATTCGTTTATGCACTTGTTTTGTTTTCATTCCAGAAATTTTCCAGCTGATATGTGGTGGAAGTTATATGTGGAGTCTACGCACCTCTATCTTTCGAGTTTGGGCAGGACCTGTCCCCATAGTGCAGTTGCTGCGGTGTAGGCCAGTAGAGGTAGTGCACAGAGTGGCTCCCCTAACGTTGTGCCTAGCATAATAAGCATACCCATGAAGAATAGAGTGTTGGCACTTGGTCGAAATTTTTTGATTGATCATCAATTTACTCAAACCAACAAGTGGTCAGTCACTTATCAATAATAATAATAATAATAAACGGTTTTTTGAAAAAGTTCTGCAGCCCGAAGGCTGAAAATATACATTAGACATAAATGACTTATTACATACTTTGGTGGTTTAACAAAAGCCTTTATTAGAGAAAGGTGAAGGAACATACAGTGAACATACAAATTAATGTTTACAGCGGAGGTCATGTAGATCATGTGAGCTGAGGTGTTGAACAGCAGACACGTAGTGTAGTAACTCCCTCACAGATGGCGTTATGAGGGGCATCACGTGGAGTAGTAGTTCCCTCACAGGTGGTGTTGTGGGGTACGTTATGTGTGGGTTCACACCCAGGATGGGATGGAGAAAGGAAACTCACAATGTGCTCTCTGTATACATGTTGTATTGGATGTACAATGCAGCTTGGTGCTGGGAAGTGGCAGCGTGGTTACAAGCGTGATGTAGAGAAAGCTGGTTGGTGAAGATGCTCAGAGAAGGACAGCTTGTGGGTCGCCATGCTCGCCAGCGGGAGCGAGGGCCGCCAGGCAGGCGGAGGAGGTGTTGCTTGCTGGTTGGTGTAGGTAGAAAGAGAGAGCTGGTTGGTGAGGATGCTCAGAGGAGGACAGCTTGTGGGTCGCCATGCTCACCGGCGGGAGCGAGGGCTGCCAGGCAGCGGCGGAGGAGGAGGTGTAGCTTGCTGCGGCTGTAGCTAGAAGAAGAGAGAGGTAGGTCACCACGAGGTCAGGTCTTATATAGCGGAGATAGGTGTGGCTTAATAGTTGACCTCCGTCATGTAAGGCGGCGCTGGTTGACCTAGACCACGAGGCATACACTGGGGAATTCGCGGGGTCGGCTACTCAGCGACAAACAGCGTTTGTAGGGGAGAAATCCACTACAATACTCCCCCTTCCCTCCAGGCGGCGTAGGAGACTTGTTGTCTGCAGGGTTGCATAGCACATGTGAGGCAGAACGGGCGGTGCATGCCACATGTGAGCCATAACGGCGATGGCGTGGATGAGCCGGCCGCTAGTGGAGGCAACTGTCTAGACACACAAGATCTGTGGGAGAAGAGAGGGAGAAAGAGGGTTGTGGAGGTGATGAATGTTGTGTTTTCCTCACGGCAGGTACAGAGTCGTCAGATGCACCTGCTGGGGTGTGTGGGCCTGGGTCAGGAGCAGGGGCTGCGTCAGCAGAAGCGGATGAGGGCTCGTGACAGCAGCTGGGTCCACGACAGCAGCAGGGTGCAGGACAGTAGCAGGGAGTACCTGAGGGAGAAAAGAGGGGTGTGTTGGTCCGCACTCAGGCGCATGGGCCGCGTCGGGAGCAGGGGTTGCATCAGGAGGAGCGGCAGGGGGTACTGCTGGGCCAGGGGAGGCGTCTGAGGCAGGACGGGTGTGCTGGGGTCGGTAGGACGTGGTGCTTGGGGCAGGAAGAGGAGCTGGTGTCTGCTTAGAGAAGCAGTGCTGCTCTAGGATGTCTAACCTGCGGTGTAGAGACAGTAGCTGTAGAGCCGATGAGAGCTGCCTCTGTGTGGATAAGCCAGTCTTCCATGTTGCTTGAAGACTGGGAGCGTGATCGGTTTCTCCTCCATCCTGTGTGAGTGCGAATCTCCGGGGGTCACCATTTGTGGGGTACGGGTGGTTTGGGTTCACACTCAGGATGGGATGGAGAAAGGAAACTCACAATGTGCTCTCTGTATACATGTTGTGTTGGATGTACAATGCAGCTTGGTGCTGGGAAGTGGCAGCGTGGTTACAGGCGTAATGTAGAGAGAGCTGGTTGGTGAGGATGCTTAGAGAAGGACAGCTTGTGGGTTGCCATGCTCGCCGGCGGGAACGAGGGCCGCTAGGCAGCGGCGGAGGAGGAGGAGGTGTTGCTTGCTGGTTGGTGTAGGTAGAAAGAGAGAGCTGGTTGGTGAGGATGCTCAGAGGAGGACAGCTTGTGGGTCGCCATGCTCGCCGGCGGGAGCAAGGGCTGCCAGGCAGCGGCGGAGGAGGAGGTGTAGCTTGCTGCGGCTGTAGCTAGAAGAAGAGAGAGGTAGGTCACCACGAGGTCAGGTCTTATATAGCGGAGGTAGGCGTGGCTTAATAGTTGACCTCCGTCTTATAAGGCGGCGTTGGTTGACCTAGACCACAAGGCATCCACTGGGGAATTCGCGGGGTCGGCTACTCAGCGACAAACAGCATTTGTAGGGGAGAAATCCACTACAGTGTTATGAGGGGCTTGACGTGGTGTAGTAATTCCCTCACAGATGGTGTTATGAGGGGCCTGATGATGTAGTAATTCCCTCACAGATGGTGTATGAGGGGCCTGATGTGGTGTAATAATTCCCTCACAGATGGTGTTATGAGGACCATCACATGGCGTAGTAATTCCCTCACGGATGATGATATGCGGGGCATCATGTGGTGTAGTAATTCCCTCACAGATGGTGTTATGAGGAACCTCACATGATGCTGTAGCAACTCATTCACTATGTGGTGTCGTAACATCATGGGGACACCACCTCACTTACTCAAGTGAGTGAGGTGTGGTACCAGGCCTCCCCATTGTGGAGTCTCAGGGGAATTATCACTGGGTACCTGGGACCTCACTGTGTGAAGGTTAGCTTGGGTACGACTCAGCTGTTTCTGTTGAGTTGTTTTTCACTGACTTAAGCACTGTTCACCACTATTCAACACTGGTTCCATTCCTTTCCCAAATGAAATAGTAACTTCTGGTAAGAACGTATTGATATTCTGGTGGGGTGGAGGGTTCAGGGGAGGTAGTTGGTATGGGCCAACATAATAGTTGACGTGGCTGCTGCTAGATCAGCGCCAGGTGCGTCTTGACCCGTCTTGACCCACAGTATAGTCTCGGTTTACGCGGATTTGGTTTATTCGTTTGGTCATTTATGTCGCACCTTGCCAGACCGACAATTTTTATTTACACGGTTCATTCCATCATTTACGTGGGAAGTGGCACGGGCAGGGTGCGCACGAGGTCGCCCAGTCAACAAAACATTACCGAGTTCTTCACCCGCCACCCACCACAGCTGGCCCAAGTCAGTGATAATGAGGATATGGACTTTAAGGGGTTTGACAAGAGGCCCTGCAAGCCTCTGTGGTAGATAGTGATACAGTTGATACAGGTGAGGGCCAATAATCTGCCCTCTGCCTCGGAACCAACCTCCCATCCCCGTGTGCCCAGCCATCTTTTCTACTAACGTAAGTGTTAAAAACCTAATATTATTGATATTTCTCTTTAATATTAATTGTGTGCATACCATCATAAAATTAAGATGTTATTTTTACTACAACGTATGTACTGTGTTGGAAAAAGGGTAGTTTGGGGGTCGGCCCAGTCTCTATTTCAATTAATCCCATATGTTCTGTTATTTCGTTTACGCGTTTCTCGTTTTACGCGGACCTCCACGGGTTATATTGACCACGTAAATGAAGACTGTACTGTACTGGATAATTTGCTACAGACCTTTTGTACATGTAGGTAGAGCAGTTCCTTTAACTGATTATTTAAATTTGCATGGAAGACGAGACAAATCTTTTACATATGTCAAATGAAAAGAAACAGAGACTTACCTCAGTAATCAAAGATGCACACTATAAATCACAATCTAAATTCTAATATGGAAAGTTTTACTGTACTGTTAACTAACTGTTCATGGGTGTTAAGTAACCACTACTACAACTCAGTAATGTAAACATCATGGGGCATGAACTTTCTGCATGTTTACAACCAATGCAATTAGACAAATCTCCTCTGGTTAATTCATCCTTTCCTTCAGCCTTAAAATGAGAGGCATCTATGTGTCTTTGGTGTACATCTGACGTTGTGAATGCTGTGCAGTAACCCAAACAATCAGGATCAAGTGGAACAGATTTTGATGAACCTTAGTACAGTGCAGGTACTCCTGTATGAATATAAACTGACAATTTCACCAATGTGAATGGTAATTACTGTAGTACTGTATCTTCAGGCTACTGTATATATATATATTGGAGAATTGTGGCTTCTTTATGGTTCTCTGTGCATATGTACTTCTGGTTTTGGTAATGTCACATGATAACTTAGTCAATAATGAATATTAATGAGCTTTGCTGTCTAGTATGGACATACCCCAATAAGTTCTTGGATAATTTTTTTTTTCTGTGTGTGTGTGTGCGTGTGCACACACACACACACACACACACACCTGACTATATACTGTAAATGCATGAACGTGAAGAGGTGGTCAGTGATATTTTGTTCACATCCCTTAAGGATTGACAGTGTGGTAAATGTAAACAACTTTACACACTAATGAGTGTAATGAACCTTGGAACCAGAAACCCTACATATCAGAGGTACAATACATACAGTACTGTACTTATGTACAGTATGGTCCCAAAGGCTATACAGTAATGTACTGTAATGACAAATTATCACATATTAGTACATAAAACAAAGTACATACCACTTATCCTAAGAGCCCAAATTAAACATTGGTACAAGTTTAGACGTGGTAATAAGTAGTATATAAAATAATTATGTTTAACACATACACAATAGGTTGCAGGCATTGTGAAGAACTTGTGTATGTTAGATGAGGAGGGTGGGGTGTGGCTGCCTTAGTTCATATACTGTACTGTAGTACATCTCTGTTTCTAAATACAGTAAAATCCAAGTTAGAAAGGTTTGGCTCCTTTTGTTCTCCTCTTTTAGAGTTGTTCCAGCGGGTGTGTGGGCTAACTCACATATGGGGTTGGCAGCTGCAGTTCGTCCGGGCCTGGCTGGGGATGCGTCCCTTCCTTTTATTCTACCATGCACCCAGTGTTGAGGTACACTGCCTTCCATGCTAATTTTATGTCATGTGTTCTTTGTTATTTTGCTATAAACTGGTACTTCTGGTCCCTATACATTACTGTATACAGTAATGATTTAAATTTTGATTCATTGGTGTTTCATACTGATACACATGCTTTTGAGGAAGATTGGTCTGAGGGGCACTGGAGGAGAACATTCAAGCCGATCACTGGTGAAGAGGATAAAAGTAAAAAGTAAAGTAAATGAGATTTGTTGATATGAAATACAGTACCAATGTTGCTTAAAATGTGTTTCTGAGAGTACCCGTAGACTCCCCCAGGTTTTTCGAGGACAGAATCTATTTCTCAACATTTTTCCCTGATAGGTTGATGTATCAGATTGCAGGAATTTGTCATAATTTTCTTGTGTTTTCATGTCTAAAAATGTACCAAGTTTTGAACCAGTAAAACTGATAGATTTTGAGTTACAGCCACTTCTTGCAGGGTTGTGGCTCATATAGTTGGTGTTGTATCCTTTCATTTATCCCTGTGAAATGGTTGTGGTATAAAGGTTATCACCATTCTTCTTCCGCAGCTTCAATTAATAAACTGGTTCACAGATCTATCACTGCAAGAGAGGAAGACTTTGCTTCTTTGTCTGTTCTGTTATGTAGCCATGGTGAGCTCTAAGTTGTGAAAAATCGTTTGTGTATCATTAAACAATGTTAGGAACATGTAGTAACTTGAAAATAAAGGTGCATTCATAACACACAAGTACTGTATTGACAAATGAGAAACATTTACAATATATTAAAAGTGAACATTTCTCTCCAGCACATCACTAGAGGCCACTTGAACCTGAGAATGAAGGTTGCTGACCAATAAAAACTAAGGATTCCTTTGTCTCATTTCAGTCTCTTGATGCCATATGTAAGGTTTAGAATTGAAATACCCGGTACTGTAAACACTTTATGCAGTATATTCAGCACTGTATACACAAAATTTTAATTATTGAGCATATACACTGAACATTTAATAACTCATAATACAGCCTCTCCCCTACTTACGACGGGGTTAGGGACCCAATTCCAGGTCATAAGTCAAATTGGTCGTAAGTCGAAAATGCGAAAATAATACATAGAAAATCTAAAATAGGTGTCTCTTTTTCTTCTCACCACCACAAAACTCTCACTTTTAAGCATGCCAGCCATTTTAAATGGAATTACAAACGAAAATTTTGTCAGTACACAGCGCAATCACTAAAGTCGGGACTCGAAAATATGTAATCTGAAAATTTTTTGGTAGGACTGGGGCGGTCGTGTGTCCGGGTGGTCGTAAGTCGGGTAGGTCGTAAGTTGAGAGTTTACTAACCATCTAGGAGTATAGCCTATTCTTTTTATTAAGAGTTTTGATTGGCTGGGATTTCAGATCAAATGTTCCTAATGCCCTGGATTAGTCTCATCATTCCCCTCTGAATGCTTTCTAGGGATTCTATATCCATTCTGTAGTACGGTGACCAAAACTGAACTGCATAATCCAATTGAGGTCTGACAAGTGCAAGATGTAGTTTTAGGGTAACCTCGCTACTCTTGTAACTAACACTCCTTTGTATGAACCCAAGTACTTTATTAGCTTTGTTTTGAGCAAATACGCATTGTTGCCTTCGTTTAAGATCCCTACTTATCATTATTCCTCAATCTCTCTGTCGGATATCTCTATATCAACGTCTTCATCTGATATCTGGTTTCTCTGTTTACATCTCCTAGGATAAGTACAGTAGTACTTTACATTTTTCCACATTAAATTTCATCTTCTGCCATTTTTCAGACCATGCAAAATTTTTTTTTAGATCTTCCTATAGTTTTGCGGAGTCCTCGTCAGATTTAATTTCCCGCCCTATTTTAGTGTCATCAGCAAATTTACTTTTGTTGCTGTCTATGCATATATCTGTGTCGTTTATGTACAGAGTATATGAGAAATAGTAATGGTCCAGGTATTGAGCCTTGGGGTACTCCACTAGTAGTAATGTTACCCCAATGAGATATAGTGCCAATAATGCTGACTAGCTGTTTCCTGTCCTCTAACCATGCCCTAATCCTGTTTGGAATATCTCCTCCAATTCCAAGAGCTTCCACTTTACATATTAGTTTTTCATGGGGAACCTTGTTGAAGGCTTTGCTTAAGTTGAGGTAAACTGCATCATAATCGTGTCCATCATCCACTGATTCGAACACAGTTGAAAAGAATGATAATAGATTTGTCAGACATGAATGCCCACTTGTGAGGCCATGTTGGGAATCATTGATCAACTTGTGCTTCTCCAGGTGATTTCGAATCGAGTTTGAAATTATTGCTCCCAGTAATTTGCCTACAATTGATGTTAAACTATTTGGACAGTGTTAGAGGATAGTGATTTATCTCCCTTCTTGAAAATTGCATGTACAGAGTTTAATTAAACGAATAGAATAGTCTGTTCTATGTTTTAAATTTTTTATATTTTATTAAAAATTAATGGTACTAAATGTAATTGTACTGAACAGTATATAAAATTGTACAATGATAAATTAGAATTACCTAGTACTGTACTGCACTTGGAAAAATAATGATTTTCTTAATATTGTACTATACTATTCAGTAAGTCTCTACTGAGTACCAATCACTAAATCTTTATTAAGTACCATTCAGTAAGTCTTTATTGAGTACCATTCACAAAGTAATGATTACCATCCACAAAGTCGTAGCTCCTGCAACAGACAACTTTTGTGATATTGGTTCAGTACCAACTGAGGTTGAATGTATGAAGAGTGTCGTCTGATGGGATCTATTGAACACCGCAGGTTTGCTCCAAAAGTAACACGGTACTCATGGGCGATGAACCACAAGGGGAACCAATTATCCATCAGTGATTCTCAAAGTGATGTTCCATATTCAAGTACTGTACACCATTGTTGGGCACCTGGAAGAAACAGTATGGAGAAACTCATCCCTGTAACCATTTTCTTCACTCTTAATGCATGGATAAATTTACTCTCTTTTTTCTTTTGTTTTTTGTTGTTTTGTTGTGGGTGCTTCATCTGCTAGTGTTACAGTACTTGCCCTGTTCAGTCTCTAGTTGACATTTCTTTTTATTTTGTTCTTTGGTGCTGTTATTATTGTTGTTCCTTTAACCTTTATTGTTGTTGCTTCTGCTAGCTCATCTGTTTCTTACAATCCCATTTTCTTTCTTTTTTTTATACTACACTGTCTGAACAGCATTCTGAGAATACCCTGTATTATATATTGGGTAGTGACCAGGTATTGGGATTAGAATGTTCCCAAATTATTACATCTATGGAGGCAATTTAGCTTTTAAAAATATGAGAAGGTGTTAGATTTCCAAACCTATTGTGTTTTCTCTCTCATTAAATAGTTTTGAGTTTTAATGCAGGTGAATAGTTATATCCAGTTTCTCTAATAAGTACTTTTACTTTTTATCCTCTTCGCCACTGATCGGCTTGTTAGCCGCTTGGGCGATCGGTCACGTCTCTTTTCATTTATATTCTTCACCAAAAGATCGGCTCGCTAGCCGCCCGGGCGATCGGTCACGTCTCTGTCACGCACTGTTGGCAAATACTGGGCATGCACCGGCTCCTGAATGTACCTGAACCCGCTCCAGTGTTGGTCAAGTCTTCTCTTGAAAGAGCTCACACTCGGTGCCGTCACAACACTCTCTGGTAGATTGTTCCAAGAGTTTACAACCCTCACTCCGAAAAAGTTTGCCCTCACGGTTTTCTGGACTTGCGGCTTCTTCAATCTTGAGCTGTGACCCCTTGTGGGGCGAGTGTCCGCCAGCTCCAAGTAAGGACACTCAACTGAGTAGTGCCCCCTGAGATGCTTATAAACCTCAACTAGGTCCCCCCTTGCCCGTCTGTAGTATAAGCTAGGCAAGTTCAGGCGCTCCAATCTCTCAGGGTAGCTGAGGTGCCGAAGTGCAGGCACCAGTTTGGTGGCCCTCCTTTGAACATTTTCAACCAACTGACAGTCCCTAGCATATCTCGGGGACCAGATGGGGTGACAGTACTCCAGATGGGGAAGCACTTCACTCCTGAAGATCGTCACGAGGGACGGACCGTCTAGATATCTGAACGACCTTCTTATAAGACCCAATAATTTATTTGCCTGATTTACCTTCTTCTCACAATGGCCCGAGAACTTCAGCTCATTGTCAACATACACACCTAGGTCCTTCTCACATTCAGTCTCAACTAGTGCAGTTTCTTCATCCCATTGGGACATACGATACGCCTCCTTACCGTTGGTACGCCCAAGGTGCATTCTCTTACACTTAGTGACATTGATTCTCAGCAGCCATTCCTTCGACCATTCCTGGAGCCCACAGAGGTCCTTCTGCAGCTCTTCACAGTCCGCTTGGTTCTTAATTTCCCGAAATAACTTGCCATCATCGGCAAACATTTGTATGGAGGAGTGTACAACGTCAGGCATATCATTTATGAAACAAACAAACAACAGCGGGCCCAATACACTACCCTGCGGTACCCCACTTGTTACAGGTACAGATGACGATTTCGTGCCATTAATCACCACACATTGCTTGCGGTCATGTAGAAAGTCTTCTATCCACGCTAGGACATTTCCCCGAATTCCGTACCCTTCCAGTTTGATTTTCAGCCTTTCGTGGGGTACACTGTCGAAAGCCTTGGCAAAATCTAGGTAAATATTGTCGATATTACCACCCCGTTCTAGAATATGGGTCCAAATATCCAATACCTTGAGCAATTGTGTCAAGCAAGAGCGCCCCGGCATAAAACCGTGTTGGCAATCTTTTACAAGGTTGTTTCGTAGTAGATGTTCCATCGCTGCATCTCTGATAATACTCTCAAGTACTTTACATATTATGCTGGTCAGGCTCACCGGTCTATAGTTGTTCGTGGAGTGACTATCGCCCTTCTTGAAGATAGGACTCACATAAGCCACTTTCCATTCACTGGGGACCATTTGTTCATCCAGGCATTTACAAAACAGAATCTTCAGGGGCTCTGCAAGCTCGTTGCACAGCTCTCTTAGCACTAGGATGCACCATGTCAGGTACCTACAGTATTAATGTTAGGTTACCTCACAGGAATCAGTTCAAGGATGTAGAATGTAATACGGTATGTCTTTAATGTTCAACCAGTGAAAGTAACTAACTGCAATACTGTATATTTTCTATAAGAAATAATATAACTTCTCTATCAACTCTTAATTGGCTAAGTGGGATGTCGGATCACTTGAAGAATTTCCACTCCAGCTTACTTTGCCTAACTATTAACCACAATCATGATTATAGGGAGCTGAGGTTAGGTTAGGTTAGCTAAGCATTAGGGTGTTTAATCTATAGGTGAAATAAGCTTGGGTGGAGACTCTTCAGGTGATCTGGAATATCTTGCATTATAAAAGAATCCATAGCTCATTGTAAGTTATATAAAGTTTTTCATTTTGTAATATCTTTGTACAGAAGTGCTGACTGCTAGTGAAAGTAGTTATTGTTATTGATTCTGTGCAGTATTGCAATACTTGAGCTAATAATTGAAAGGAGTTTATGAATACTATTGTATACAGTATCTTACAGGCTTGTGTCTTATATATAAAACCTGTACCTGTACGAGTATATGGTCAGGGAAGTGTCAGAATAGATGTTTTCATGATTATGCATATAAGAAATACTGTACTGTATTGTAGTTGAAATGTGAATACATAACTGTAATTTTGAATTTACTGTAACAGGAATATAGTATTTATTGATTTCCTTATTTTGCCTGAATATATTAGCTTGAAATTTCATTAATTTCATTAATAGATTAGATGGAATAAGACTTAGAAAACAGGTTGAGTCATGACTACAAATGCATGAGTTATTTTATTCAGGTAATCCTAAGCAGTCAGAAACACCTGGACAAGAGCCTGGACTACACTTTCCTCCACCCTTGGCTTGGCACTGGGCTTCTCACCTCCACAGGTTATTAATTTTATACTCATTCTGTGTCTGGTACTGTATTAAGGCACCTGTACGAGGATGTATAAACTATAACTTAAATTTTATATTTTCATATTTCCTTTCATACAAAATCAGTTACGATATATAAGAACCTTAACAGGTACCTGTATATGATTACTTACTGTATTAAAAAAATTTTGTGCCTAATACTGGTACATGTATTGTCCACTTGTCCTCTTAATAGAATCTTTCTTAAATACTTCATCCTTTCAGGTGCCCAAAACTAAAAGTGTTCTCTGATTTACAGGAAGTAAATGGCATTCCCGCAGGAAGCTTCTGACTCCTGCCTTCCACTTCAAGATCCTGGATGACTTTGTTGAGGTGTTCAACAACCAGAGCAACAAGATGATTCACAAGTTACTGAAAAAGGCAGATGGGAAGCCTTTTGACATCTTCCCCTTCATTACTCTCTGTACCCTTGATGTTATATGTGGTAAGATTGTCTTAGTTGTTTAGAAAGACCCACAATACAGTATGTACTGTATTCTAATATGAATACTGTACAGAATAATTTTTTTGATTAACCCAATTTTTTCTACTCTCAGTTTTAATCTTATTGACAAGTTGTCTTTATTTCTACTTCTACTAATTAGCCAGAATATTCTTGAGACATTTATTTGAAAATTTACCTTATTTGCCTAATGGCCATTCACTAGAGGTGGCCATGAAAAGGAAAGGAGGCCAGTGGACACTGTGGGATCCCCTCATTGACTCCACAGCGTGTGCTGGTAGACTGTTCCATGGGTCTACCACACTATGTGTGAAAAAACTACTTCCCTATATTCGTTCTGCATGATAACCTGGCAAGCTTGTAATTATGTCCTCTCATGTGAGTGGTGCTTGACATCACAAAGAAATGGCCCAGGTTCACGTTTCCATCCCTCTCAGGATTTTGAATATTTTAATGATAGCCTAAATGTTCTGTTGTGCCTTGTCTGAAGGGTTGTTAGTCCTAAGGCCCTCAGTCTACTTGGATAATCAATATGACAGTTCTGGAATCATCTTAATTGGTCTGTGTTGTACCTGTTCCAAGGATTTTAGATCTTTCTGGAAGTAGGATTTCCAAGCCCGTATACAGTAATTCAGACTAGGATACACTTGAGATTTGTACAGTTGAAGGAACATTTTCATATCTTTGTATTCAAAGTTATGCTTTATAATTCCCAAATCTTGGTTTGCTTTTCTCACTGCTGCTGCATGATCTATCACAATGCCTAAATATTTCTCCTTGTCGACAGTATCCAAGAAAATGTTATTAACACAATACGTACAGTACAGGGTTGTAGCTGTAATCAGGGTTTTTATATCCTGGTAAGAGCAGATTACTTTATTGGCTAGGTATTTACTCGTATTACATGTGGTACATATATAAATTTGTACAACTGATGTAACACATGTCTTTTGTTGCTGAGGACCAAAATCATAATTTTAAGATCTTCCTTATGACAAAATTAAAGCTCAGAAAATAAGACTTAGTGAACTTACCTAGAGTTCCATGTTTTACTTTTTTACTATTATCCTCTTCACCACTGATCGGCTTGTTCGCCACTTGGGCGATCGGTCACGTCTTTGTTACTTTTCTTTTTCTTTTGTCCTCTTCACCAAACGATCGGCTCGTTAGCCGCTTGGGCGATCGGTCACGTCTCTGTTACGCACTGTTGGCAAGTACTGGGCATGCACCGGCTCCTGAATGTACCTGAACCTGCTCCAGTGTTGGCCAAGTCTGATCTTGAAAGAGCTCACACTCGGTGCCATCACAACACTTTCTGGTAGATTGTTCCAAGAGTTCACAACTCTCACTCCAAAAAAGTTTGCCCTCACAGTTTTCTGGACTTGCGGCTTCTTCAACCTTGAGCTGTGACCCCTTGTGGGGCGAGCATCCGCCAGCTCGACTGAGTAGTGCCCCTTGAGATGCTAATACACCTCAATTTGGTCACCCCTTGCCCGTCTGTAGTATAAGCTAGGCAAGTTCAGGCGCTCCAGTTTCTCAGGGTAGCTGAGGTGCCGAAATGCAGACTGGTGTACCTCCTTTGAACATTTTCAACCAACTGACAGTCCCTAGTTTATCTGGTCCCCAAGATATGCTAGGGACTGTCAGTTGGTGACAGTACTCCAGATGGGGAAGCACTTCACTCTTGAAGATCATTACGAGGGACGGACCGTCTAGATATCTGAACGACCTTCTTATAACACCCAATAATTTATTTGCCTGATTTACCTTCTCGCAATGGCCCGAGAACTTCAGCTCATTGTCAACATACACACCTAAGTCCTTCTCGCATTCAGTCTCAAATAGTGCAATTTCTTCATCACATTGGGACATATGATACGCCTCCTTACCGTTGGTACGCCCCAGGTTCATCCTCTTACACTTCGTGACAGTGAATCTCAGCAGCCATTTCTTCGATCATTCTTGGAGCCCACAGAGGTCCTTCTGCAGCTCTTCACAGTCCATTTGGTTCTTGATTTCCCGAAATAACTTGACATTATCAGCAAACAATGCATTACATTCCTTCAGTTTATTTTGCGGTAAATATAAAGTGATGTCTAAAGATTGGCACATAACAAAACAAAGGATTGTTTCACATGAATATCAAATGCACAAACTAACAGAAAATACTGATATTATAATTTTTATTTCACAGTTTCTCTGAATTTTACCTTTTTTATACCATTAAGTTTAGATATGACTGTTTTACTAACTTGGGCTCCTAGGAAGGGCAGGAGTACTATACTGTACTGTATAAGACATTTAAAAAGTACAAGTTAGTTACCATACAACCCCAGCATTTTAGAATTGGTCACTGTATCAAAGTGATTTTTTTCTCAGTTACCTTAATTGGTTTTCCTCGTGCTCACTGTGTTATTTCATCACACAGAAACAGCAATGGGGAACAACATAAATATCCAAGACAATAGTGAGTCAGACTATGTTCAAGCTGTATACAGGCAAGTATCATCAAGAGAACAGGACTTTTTAACAAAATTTACAAGTAATTCATGATATCAAACCAAAAAAACAAAATTCATACTGTATTTAATAATCTATTCTTATTATATACAGTAGAGCCATAATTTTTCTTAGAAAAAAAAAATTCATTTTTGATTACCAGTAACACTTGTTATAATGCAAAGCATAATTATATTTCTTTTAAGATTAAACTGACAGGAATCGACAGCCTCTTCATATAATGTATTTTCATCTAGGATTGGTGCACTTGTTCAGTACCGTCAAGCACGACCTTGGTTGCATCCCAACATTCTCTTCAAGCTCCTTGGGTATGCAAAGGAGCAGGATGCATGTCTTAAACTCCTCCATGACTTCTCATACAAGACTATTAGAAGCAGACGCAAAGAATACCAGCAAATGAAGAAGAACACAACGTTTAATGAAGATGAAATAATTGGTAGGAGAAGATGATGGAAATTTTTAATTGTGTTTAGCTGTAGAGCATTGTAGTATCTTTACCACACTCTGGAGAGATTAATGTCTCTAGCATACTCAGGAAATACTGGTATCTTTTTCACACTCAGAATAGATTAATATCCATTGTACACTCAGGAGAGATAAAGTTGTTTTTTTCACACCAGGAAAAAAGAAACGTTTGGCATTCTTGGACCTGTTATTGGAGTATTCTGAGCAACATACTGCATTGTCGGACGTGGACATCCGTGAGGAGGTTGACACCTTCATGTTTGAAGGCCACGACACTACAGCAGCTGCCATCAACTGGTCGCTTTACTTGATTGGCTGTTATCCAGGGATCCAGGTAGAGCAATGATTACGAGCATTTAGTTACAGAGTCATTAATATAATGTATTTTGAATAACACATTAACTCATCTGAAAGATGGTGAGATTATTAAGTGCAAAACTTATATTCTTTGGTATTGGTATGGAAACAGTTTATTTAGCCAGAAAAATACAGGTACAGATTGGATAATAATAACAATATTAACATGGCTGAGCCAGTTGAGAACCTGAGCTTTCTTGATGTAAGTTCCTATCAGGTACCATCATCATTATACCTATTATCTTTGTCATCACTATCATTATGTTCATTACCACCTTCACCATCACCACCAGGGGAAGTCAAACACTTGGTGTATAAAATATACTGTCTTCTAGAAATTTGGTATACAGTACTACAGGGTTACAAGGAGGATGTCTGTATTACATGCCAATCACCCTTCAAGACCCCTCCACCATGTCAATCCATCATTTAAGTAATCCACAATCGGAAGTTACACGTGGTGATACTAAGCCTTGGTTAGGTGGCGTGATCGGGGTATGTGACTACAACTGGCTGTTATCATTATAAGGAAGGAAGTTGAACTCCGACACTACAGTGTGTCGAAACCATAGCCGTTTGAGGAAATAGGATAGATATGTATTGTATATGTATATGTTACATAATCAGGTATACAGTTCATTATTGCATACTGTTTATGGGATACTCTTCCTCCAAAAATGTCTTTACAATTGTTGATATTTTGTAAAACCAAAACTTATTAATTTAGATATCATTAGTTGTGCCTGTAAATCACCAGGGCAATAGGCTGTGCTCTCTTCTTCAGGCTCGTGTGCATGAGGAACTTGATTCCATCTTTGGTGACTCTGACCGCCCGGTGACCATGGCTGATCTTCGTGAGATGAAGCTGACAGAGAACTGCATCAAAGAGGCTCTTAGACTTTTTCCATCTGTGCCTTTTCTGGCCAGGGAGTTGAAGGAGGAGGCCGTCATTGGTATGAACTTCATTATTTGTTTTAAACTGAGACTGGAAGATATACAGTGCAGTATATTAATTGAGATTTAAAACAGTAATAATTAGTGAGCCGATGCAATAGTACCTACTGCTTTACAGAGTACAATACATATCCTGAAATTTCTTAGATTGTCAAGTTAGTTTAAAAATAATAATTAATTTAGGTTTGAGATGACTTTCTTGTCTTTAATATTTATAAAAATATACTCAACAATACTGTACTACAGTATTTCAGGGATTTCTTTCTAAATTCCTAAACATAACGATTATGCCCGACAGACAATTACCGTATTCCTGTGGGCACAACTGTTATGATTGTGACTTACCAACTGCACCGTGACCCAGAACAGTTCCCCAACCCAGAAGTATTTGACCCAGATCGCTTTTTACCAGAGAACGTCAGCAAGCGTCATCCATATGCCTATGTTCCCTTTAGTGCTGGGCCCAGAAACTGTATTGGTAAGTTTGTGAAATGATATTTGTCATTCATAACATCACCAATTCATATTTCTCTTACCTGTTCATGTTCTAGAATAATATTTGGGTAGATTAGATTAGTATCATAAAACATTATTAGTTTCTGTTTTACACAAACAGCACTGACTTTTCAAGTAACAGAGATTAGGATTATTGAAGACCATTCTACTTGTACCAACCTGTTTTTTATGTGGAAAAGACTCATAGGAATAAATCACTTTTGTTGTTTTTCACTGTTACTATAAATATGTAACTGTAATTTTTAATTATATTTTCTGCAATAGAATGTAGGTGACCATATAAAACAATCAGAGTACAGTACTGTCCTTATATCTGAGGAATGGCGACTACAATACCTCCACTCTTAATGTTTTCAGGTTGTTTTTACCAATCCCTTGAGATTTTGCATCTCTCTGGGCAACCCAGTTTTTAACAACATTCATCCATCCCAGTCTCTGCTTTCCCCTGACCTTCCTACCCTCAACTTTGCCCATTAATATTTTTGTTAATATCCTCTCATCCCTAATTATATGATCAAAGTATCTTGTTTTCCTGTTTCCGTAAGTCTCAAGTATTTCTCTTGAAGTTTTTGCCAACCTTAGCACTGCTTCATTTGTTTTCCTCTCGGTATAACTTATTGTCCTGAAGCACCACATTTCAAATGCCTTTTAACTCTTTCTGGTGTCTGCTGAAAGTGTCCTGACCATATATTGTATAGCATTCCACCTTATTTTTCTCAAATTGAAGTTAATGTCCCATTTTATTAGGTATTTTAGATTATTAAATGCTGTTTTTGCTTGACCTATTCTTATGATTTCTTTCCATCCAATTACTTTGAGACTGTCAACTGAACTGCTGTTTTATACAGCATCATTAGTATCTAGGCTGTGATTGATAATTAATATTTTCTAAAGTTATGGCCCTTGTTCAGCTTAGAAATTTTGGCAGGAATATATACACCACCATCTGTGGTACTGTACTATATAGTCATATTAATTCACCTTTTTAACTCATAAAAATTTCCTCACCGAATTGACTTTAAAAACATTTTCACACATTTTCTTCTAGGCCAGAAGTTTGCAATTATGGAGGAAAAAATTCTGCTGAGCAGCATTCTTCGTAAGTTCCGTGCAGAGAGCGTCACCCGTAGAGAGGACCTCAGGTTACTCGGAGAACTCATTCTCCGACCAGAAAATGGAAACACTGTTAAACTTTTCCCTCGAGAATAAGTCATATGTACAATGAATTCATGTAACTTGGGGAGAATATGGGTGAAATGTAGAGGAAATGGAAATCAGGGATAACAATAAGCATGAATAGTTTTCACACAACTCTTTTGTAGATTAAACCTGACCTAAAAGCATGTCTCAAATGTGGATACTGTACATGTCAAACGGTGGTTTGGAGAGGAAGTGGATACCAGCACTTTCACAGTGTTTAAATGTCTGCTTTAAAATAATATTGTATAAGAGTACAATACAGCAAAAAGAAATATTACAGAATATATATATATATATATATATATATATATATATATATATATATATATATATATATATATATATATATATATATATATATATATATATATATATATATATATATATATATATATATAAAGTATTGTAAATGGAGAAATATTGAAATGTTTGTTATATTTTGGAATTAAAGCTCAACTTTTACTCATAGTTTAGGTATAATTTGTCATTGTTATAAATTTTTAGTCCTTGTATGAATGTGTTTTACTGTATGGTACTGTATATGGTCCCAAAAAGGGTGTGAGCAGCAAAACTGTTGCAGCTGTTGTCTTAAGTGTTCATTATAAACTGACATAACAGAAGGGGCATAGATTGTGGAGGGGATTCTTCCCCCTCTACAATTGAGTTGGAATATTTCTTATATAATTATCTCCCCCCCCCCTACAAGTAATGTAATTCTTAATAAAACCATTGCAATTTCAATTTCCCAAACTTAGTTCAAATTTCCCACTTACTGGAGCTTGTGTCTCAAGCTGAAATCGAGGGGAGTGCTCCGAGATTCTCAATTTTCATTAGCTGGCTGATTCCATCATCTTGAGGGGACATCCAGTGAGACTCCAGGGATTTAAAATAAACAAAAAAGAGTTAGTTTTGTGTGCAAGTTGCCCAGAAGAGAATGCCATTTGTAAGTTTGAGTTTTTTATAATAGTTTTTAATAGTTTTAAGTACAAAAGTAATTGGTAATTGTCAAGCTTTTATTAAAAAATACCAACAAGGTCTTACCAGGCCTGACTTCCCATCCTCTGAGATGTGATAGCTCATGACATTGGAGTCTACCTGTAAGTGCTTCTGGTCATACCTAATATGGCAGTCCCAGCAAGTCAGTTCTGCAAAAAACATTATGCTTTCTAAAATTATATAAAAAATATACAGAAATTTGTTATGGCTCTGTTCAGAGGTGCATTTCAAGTTTCAGAAGTCATCCCCCCCTTCAATCACAACAAATCTATGCCAATGAATGCCAGAATATTTGATTGACTATTATTTAACCCTTAAAGCCCGGGTGACGTTCCTTTGCGTCCACCATAGCGACCTTGGGTGACGTTCCTGTGTGTCCTTAATTTTCGATGCTTAGTTTGAATGTCCAGGCAGGACGAAGTACTTTGTACAGGATATTTGTTTACTTGGCAACTCAACTCACATGTAATCTTTGTCTCAAGTCTTGTGGTCCAGTAACCCACCACCAACTATCATAATGGATGCACATTCTTTGATTTCTCGTGACCCGCCATGCTCCTCCACACCATCGACAGTAGTGCTATTCAACAATACAGTTGTTTGATTTGAGTAGCATTGATGTAGTATCGTGTGACGAAGAAAATGATGGGTAGGAAACAGACCCAGATGATGTGTAGTTTGTTGAGGCGGCCAGTGGTGAGGACAGTCATACAGACACCCCATAAGTGAAGTTGGCATCATGGGCACTGTGGTGACCTTGGACATAGAGGACCACATGCAGAGCAGCAACAACAGTACACTTGGAATGACTGCACTAATTTTATGCCTGAAATAACAGTTTTCGAAAGAAGATTAATAAAAATGATAATTTGCTGAAATAAGTCAGCCTGGGGGAGTCCAGCAGGCCTTACGTCACCCAGGGCATAAGGGTTAATATGTTAGTAGATGTGTTAGTATACTACAAAAAGAATATGTTGAATTTTTAAAGCTTTTCAGTAGTTTACTGAAGTATCCTCGGGAAAAAAGAAAAGAAAAAGGAAGAATACAATTCTGAGGGTAGAATTGCACTATTTTACTATTTTCAAAGGTAAGGAACAGGATCACATGAAGTTTGACCCCTAGCTTATTTTGTCTGATAATTAAGCCCTTCAGCATGATGATATTCTAATTAAAGGCCTGAAGTTATATTCAAGGAATGAAGTCATTGTACTCGGGGGTGAATACATATTGCTAAAGGAGAGTTAGGTTAGGTTAGGCTTGATCAGGTTAAGTTAGCATTACGGTTTTTAGTAATCAGGTGAAAAAAAGCTATTTAATTTAACCCACTTATACTGTACAAATATTACATAGGTAACCTACACGAATCCAGGAAAAAAGGTCACAAGAAAAAGTCAGAAAAAAAGGCACGGAAAAAACCTAATCTAACTTAACCTAACCTACGTGCAATGCCATCATATATATAATGTATTGTCAATATAGCCCAAAGGCGAAGTGGCCAGCAATCCCCAAGCCTATATGTACAAGTCATGTGACTTTTTCCGTTCATAACCTGCACACCTCTCACTACAGCCCTGTGATTACATATTACTACTTCAATTAATAATAATAATGGGTCACCTGAAGAATGTCTACCCCTGTTATTATTATAATTATTAATATCAATATTATTTTATAGATGATGTTTTTGTTTGTTACACTAGGTCCGTCTCCCCAGGCCATAACATGTTCACTCCTCACGCGGCGTCCCTGTAGTTGTCTTATGTCTCTGACTCATTACACAGGTGCGTAAATATTTCGGGAATATAAATTTTATTTAATATTTTAGATAAATAACTGTTTAAGATAACCTGAATTGAATGGCTAGATGCCTAAATGTTACAGTATATTTAATAATTATGTAATTTTTCTTTGCCAAACTTATCATGTACGTTGCTGGAACCAACAAGTAATGGGAATTAGTAATTATCAGGGCGATCACTACTACCGGGGTGTATTTCATCTTTTGAAATGTAACCATTCTTTAATAGTTTAGAATTTGTAAAGGTTCGTCAGTGACTATATTAGGAAATTAAGGTAATTGCTGAAAGTATTACAATCAGAAGTTGTTTGGTTTTTGTAAGTTTTTCCACAGATGTTCTTTATCATTATAGTAAGTATTTTAGAGTTAAATATTTAGTATTGGCCAACACCTACTTATGTATTGAGTCTTGGTATTGTTTTACTTTTGGACATGGCGCGCCCCAAAGCTTAAAACTACTGAAACATTTAGATCTCATTATTTTGAGTCTTTTGAACCTCATTTATATTAGTTGGAAATGAAAAGGATAGGTTAGGTTAGTTTAATCCAAGCCTACCAGGGGTCAGAGGGCAGAGCCCCGGCTAGAGGTTTGGTTTGGTTAGGTTAGACGACTCGTTTTCGTGTTTTCCCCCACTCAAAACCCCGACTTCCCAGGCGCGACCTCATTATCGATGGGGGAGGGCAAAAACGAGCAATTTCCTCCAAAAATGAAGGTCAGGTTCGTTTAAAACACACTAAAATACATGTACACTAGAAAAACATTGGTCAACCCCTAGGGACTCGTGTCCAGAAGTAAACATTTACCTGAGTCTTACATAAGGAGAAAGAGAAAAAAAATAAAAACCATTTTTTATAAGTGTTTCCATGGGAAATATATATTTTCCGAGTATTTTAACCGATGAAATTACCAACAATACTACTTGTTCAATTTCATTCAGCTTTTTACACAGATTTTCTTACCACTATATTAAGTATTTTAAGAGGCAACATTTACTAGGACCTAGTACAACCTGACCTAACCAACCAAAGAAATCCACCCAACCATCCCTAACTTCCTAGCTGGGGGAAATTTAGGTCAGCCTATGTTTTTATTTTTTAATGCTTTAAATTATTTTGATCTTGCCTAACCTAACCTAGCCACAGAACCCAGGAACTATATCTAACCTAGCCTAAATTCCTAAGATTCCCCGGATGATCCAAACTAAATAATACTGGGGGTTGCTTGACATGACAATATTCGTATTATTATTATTTCAGCAATTTTGCTTTAGTAGCTCTCTTTATCTAAACAGCATAGATTTTTTCAAGCAGTGATGTCAATGATTTATTGTTTATAAGATAAAAGCCAACTAGACGTTCCAAATCTGACATAATTTCCTATAGGATTGAAAAGTTTTATTCTGTTATCTTACCTTATTGGAATAGTTGGTGGGTAGAAAGAAGCTGTTGCAAGGAGAAAATGATGGAATTGCTAGAAAATGGTAGATAACAGAACAAAACTTACAAAAGTGAATATTTTGGTGTAGGGTAATATTTTTGTTGTAAAAAAAAAAAGATAAAACAATGAAGCATACTTAACTCTAATGACTAACCCCCTATGGTTTTTCTAACTTAGATTGGTTCATTTTATTAACGAATGTTCCTGAACTTGGCAACTGATATGATCCAAGTACAGTATAAACGATGAGCACTCGTAGCATTAATGTACCAGCTGTAGGTGTATATTTACTACAAGGGAATAAGTTGCAAAAATTGTATTACAGAAAATGTTATTCTTGTGCACTTTTTGCCAATTCCACGAGGTAAGAAGACATTTATCTTGCATGGTGAAGTATATTACGGTACATGTTAACTAAGAACATGAGGTTTTATATATAGAAGATAAATGCTTTATTACCCCATGAAAATTCCGTTTATGACAAGGATTTACATTTTGTACAATAATATTTTTGCTATATTTTTCATCCTGAAGAATAATCTATGTCAGCACACCACAGCACCATGTTCACTGTGTACATGGTGAAGAATGTTTCCAGAAACTCAGTAGCTACTGCTCTATTATACAGGGTATATTCATTGGATATAAGATGAACCAGTCTAACTTACTTATTCTATCTTAGGTTAGTTAGCTTAGTTTAGTTTGGTTCATTATATCTCCAATTAATCATATACAGTACTCTTACAGTATAGTAATACTGTACTGTACAGTATGGCAGTACTGTAGGTGGTAACTTGTTCCTCTGTATAAGTGTTCATGTGTTTGAAAAACTGTTCAGGAGGAAATCGCTGCCAGTAATCTTACAAAATGTGCTAATCCACGTAATTTCTTGAAATTGCCAAAATAATATTACAGACTTTAGCAAAACAGTTATCCTCTTCTATACAATATTGTGTAGTAGTTAAGTAAAAGGGTCTTGGTTAACCAGCTACCTAACAAAAAATACCTAGAGGAAACCATTTCTTACCTTAAGAATAGAGCAAATCAGGTTGACGTATAGAAAATTTTGTAATCATGATTTTATCCTGAGGATTGCCTATATAACTAGTCCAGCCCATTTTACTAGTCCAGGATGACCTTGGCTAAAATGCTAACAATTCCTATTATTTGAACTCCTGTAGTTCCCTCAAATATTAAAGAGCCTGGTGTCAAGAAATGGAAAAAGTACAGTATAGCATTGCATAGTGTCTAGAGCACACCTACACTACAACCTTGAGGAAGTTTTTCACGGTATTTAATAAGCTTTACTTTATGTTTCAGGAACCCTCTAAAGTGACACACGATGGAGAAGCCAGAAAAACCTGAGGCTCCCAAAACTGTGGCAATGGTGTATGTGTGTGGAGGTAAGAGACTTGTTGTCATTATGATATACTGCACAGTACTAACTCCTCATCAACAGTGGTTTTGAGTAACCACATTTTGTATATCGTTTTACCTACCACGGTATCCAGTTTTGAGCATCCAGGGCTCACTTCATATGTCTCTTCATGATAAATTATCCTCATCTGCTACACCTGTACCGTCTCCCTTCTTGGCTCTATACATCAATTTGTTTATTTTTATCCTTCATTTAATGTGCTTTATGGCTTACTGCTTTCGTGCCAGTAGTTGTTACTTAGCACTCAGGTTTGGGGTGGCAGCCACACACCTGGTCCTGTCGTCATCCTGCTCACCGACTCACTTATCACTCACAAGCGTATATACAGTATATTTGTTGAGAAAATAGATTTTAACTACATATATATAGGAACACCATTTATCATTTTTATTATTTTTTTTCCATATTGAAGGAAATTATTTCATCTAGAATATATTAGTACTGTATACAGTACAGGTACAGCCTAAATATTAGTGTGAAAATATCTAATAAAACAAATTAGACTGATTTGCACAAACATACACTCCACAGTACTGTACATCCACAAGTTGTGTGCTCTGAGATAGCTGAGAAGTTTGGGCTGCTGCTACATATGAAGCAGATGTGAACCTCCTCTGGTAGGACTAGCATTTATGTGTATGTGCTCTGCCCTTACATGTGTGATCTCTTATCAATTTGTTTGTCTTGGAAATACCTGTACAGTATGAACTACAGTACAGTATATTGTTCATAAACATGCATACACATATGTCAAAAAAAATTGTGACAAAGTCCCAGGTTGCTAATATGACTTTCTGCCTCATTTACACACAATTGCAGGGTCTCAATTGTTTCTCTTACTTTGACAAGACAACATACATACCCTATACAGTATATCATTTCTTACTCTTAATTGTTTATTTTTTATTATAATTTTTTTTTATTTTTATTAATTTATTTTGTTGTGTATTGTTACTGCATTATACTTTTTATTTATTATTATTACAGGGTATTATTATATTTTCACCCCCCAGGCCCTGATATGGGTCAGTGGCCTGTGCCCGGGTGGGCTAGTCCCACTAAAAAAAATATATAATAAAAAATAAAAATGGTAAGGAGAGCAGTGTTGCTGTTCCATTGTTTATCTTTTTGTTATTTTTTTAACATCTGCCCAGTGTACTTTACTATACTGCAGTATTGTATTGTGTTTTTATACAGTATACAGCATTAAACTTTTTTTAAGTAGAGTAGACCCTCGATTACTGTATTGTGCAAGTAGGTCTGAGAATTACCAGCTGATTGGTGGTGAAGGGGATAATAATTAAGTTACTGTACTCATTAATTTTTGTTTTAAAATCTTTTAAGTATATTTAATTAAAAACTATTTTGACTCGCCTGGAGATTTAGGTGATCTTCCTTTGCTTCTGGCCATGGTTCATCTTATCTAGGAGTCACCTGTAGGTGCTGACCTTGGATAAGAAGCCCGTGCTGCCATTTAGCGAGACATAGGGGAAACATTTGCTTGGCATCAGTTGATGAACAAGGTGGTCCATTTAAATATAAAAACATTTTCTGGGCTTACACCACATAATAAAGGAGTTTGATCAAGAAATGAACAAAAATGGGAGTAATTTGGGTGGTGAAAAATTAAGTGAAGCATCAAACCAAGAAATAACAAGGGTTATCTGTACAGCGTAGCATACACCTTGAGCTGTACATAATAGGCCCAGCTCATACATGTATATTCTCTGTTATATTATATTGTTTGTACATACTGTATATTTATCCTTGAAAATTTACATTGTTAGGGAGAGTGTGGAGTGTGAAGGTAAGACACAGCATTGGGGGAACTCAGGAGTTTGTAAGTCTGAACACCAAGACTGTCTCCAGAGATTGGACAGCACAGAATATAGTCTATACAGTGGTCCCTCTGTTAACGAGCACAATCCGTTCTTGAAGGCTGCTCATTAACCGAAAAACTCGTTAACCGAAACCATTGTTTCAATGGGTTTTTGGGTAATTGGTTCCAGCTCACCGAAAATTGCCTAAATTCAACAAAAAAAGGTAGAAAGGTACACTTACTTTGAGGTGTGTATGTAGAAGGCTCCTGGATGATGATGGGAATTAGAATGAGGGTGGAGGAGAAGGGAGAAGAGAAGGAAGTGGAGGTGGAGGAGAAGCATTTTACTGCTTCTTGGAAGGTGAGTCAACTTCCATGAAAATGTCAGGAACCTCTGGACTGACAGAGTCTCCACCAGGAACATCCTCTCTCCTTCATGAAGTGGAAGGCTGAGGGCTAGCATCTTGTTCCCGCTGCCTTTTACTAAAGAAACTGTCAATTTTTGTTTGTGGGGCATCTCTCCTCTTCATCATTAACTGATGTTTGAAGAAGGAGACCACTGTGTCCTCAACATGACACAAAGCTAGTTCAGACTTTTCCACATCTGGGTGCCTTGAAGCCAGTTTCCTGAACTTCTTTCAGTGGCGAACAACATCTTTCAACTCTGAAGTTGACATATGGTCATCACTTTCCATTTCCTCCTCACCACTGTCAGCCTCTTAACATCTCATCCAGTTGCTGCAAGTCTTCAGGAGTAAGTTCCTGTTCATGAGACATCACAAGCTCTTCTACATCCTCCTCCTCCATTTCAAGGCCAAATGACTGACCAATGGACACAATCTCCTGGTGCAACTCTGTTTCATCCTGAAATCCCTCAAAATCATGGACTACTGATGGCCACAGTGCTTTTCATGAAGAATTGAGGGTTCTAGTGGAGACCTCTTGCCATGAAGACACAATCAATTTTACAGCCTCCAGGATGTTAAACTGTGTCTTACAGAACTGTGCCAGTGTTAGTTCAGGATCAGTGGAAGTTGCCGGATGACACCTGAAAATGTTCATGTACAGCTTCTTAAAATTGTTGATCACATTCTGGTCCATTGGCTGTATGATTGATGTAGTGTTGGGAGGCAAAAACAACACTTTGACAAAGTCAAATTGAGACTCCAAAGTTCTGGCAAGTTGAGGGTCATGACCAGGGGCATTATCCATGAGAACAGCCTTTAAAGGGAGTTTATTGGTGGTTAGGTAGCTCTTCACAGAAGGGCAAAACACCTCAACAGCCCATTCATTAAAGAGCTGTCTTGTTACCCATGCCTTACGGTTGGATTTCCAATAAACTCCAAGCTTTGTTCTTACAACTTTCTGTTGCTTGAACACCCTGGGGTTCTCAGAGTGGAAGACAAGCATAGGCTTCAGTCGGAAATCCCCTGAAGCATTGGCACCAAGCAATAGAGTGAGACGGTCTTTCATGGGTTTATGCCCAGGTAAAGAGGCTTCATCTCTGATGATGAATGTTCTTTTGGGCATCTTTTTCCAGAACAGCCCGGTTTCGCCCACATTGAACACTTGCTGTGGAAGATAATTTTGTATCCACCAGTTCTTTAAATTCCACTAAAAACTTTGCTGCCCCTTCCTTATCAGCACTGGCAGCCTCACCATGCCTAACACTAAATATGTCACTTCTTTTCTTAAATTTTTTTAACCAGCCCTTGCTGGCCCTAAAATCTTCAAAGTCTGTGCCTGAAGAACCAGGTTGATTTACCTTTAAATGTTCGTATATTTCCCTGGCTCTTTCACAAATAAATTCAGTAGAAACTGAATCACCTTTCATCTGTTTTTCCCTAATCCAGATGAGAAGTAACCTCACTGTTTCTGCTATTAGGGATCTACCTTTGAACACTCTGGTAGACTTGTCTCTCACTTTCACTTCCTTGAATTTGTCTTTCTGTGCAAGAATTGTCGATACAGTTGATGTCGACATGCCATATTCTTTGCTTTGCACATTTGTTCTAATGCCTTTTTCATGTTTTCTAATTATTTCCTGTTTCATCTGAATTGAAATCGCTTTTCTAGATTTCTTGGGACCCATGCTGGATTCAAAAACAATTTCAACACGTGATATTTTAAGTTCAATTGCTGTAAATAAAGAATGTTTTCTTTAAATTAACACTTCACTGCTCTATATATCATCAATATGTAAACTAAATTTAAAAATGATCAATAATTTGACTGAAAACACAGAAAAAAAGCATTTATGTTGCAGTGAGTCTGAAGCAAGATGTTACCTCCACTGAAAAGACACAGAGACTGACGCCTGTTTGGTGTGTTGACAGGCTGTTTGGCGCGCATAAAACTAGTTTCCTGTACTGTACTTCAATTATGTTCAATAATTGTTAAAATGACTAAAAAAATTTAATATAAAACTTTTAAAATTATTGAATAGTACAACCTTCTTGATATTTACTAAAATGGTAAGGAATTTAAGCCCTAGAACCGATTACTGTATTGGTGGACTAATACGACAACTGGTGTGCAAGCGAAAACATGATGAGGGCCGCTTGTAAGGAATTCGTTAATCAAGGGAATGCTCGTTAACCGAAGTTAAGAATCTTATGGAAGGTAATTCGTTAACAGGCGCTCGTTAACCGAGGGATCACTGTATGTAGGAGCATATTATGTAATTTTTTGTGGTCTGTTAAGATGTACTAGTAAGACCATATCATGAGAATCTACTGGACAGAGCCTATCCAGAGGCATGCAACATTTCACAGAAGGAAGTTGTTGGTTAAAAACAATGTGCTATGTGGACAGTTGATAAATGGCTTACCCACCTAATGGGTGAATATTTTAGACTCTCCAGTTGCTTGATGAGATAGTGAGGAACCCGGGATATGAGTTAAAACTTTGTTGGATGTTCATCCACCTTGATGCACTTTATCACTATGGTCTCATGGTTCCCTCTGCATGGCCTGGTTAAGTTGACACCTCTCCTCTTCTGGTGTATAAGTGCATACATGTAAACATTTCATATAATTATTGTTTTTCTTTAACATTTTTAAATCCTACCTTATTGTTTTAGTACTTTGATTACAGTATAGTCTCGATTTACGCGGATTTCCTTTACGCGGCACCTGGCCAGACCGGCAATTATTAGTTACGCGGTACATTCCATCATTTACGCGGGAAGCGGCGCGGGCAGGGTGCGCACAAGGTCGCCCAGTCAACAAAACATTACCGAGTTCCTCACCCGCCACCCACCACAGCCAGCCCAAGTCAGTGATAGTGAGGATATGGTCTTTGAGGGGTTTGACAAAGATGCCCTGCAAGCCTCTGTAGTGGATAGTGATATAGGTGATACAAGTGATACAGGTGAGGGCCAATAATCTGCCCTCTGCCTCGGAACCAACCATATCCCTGTGTGCCCAGCCATCTCTTCTACTAACGTAAGTGTTAAAAACCCTAATATTATTGATATTTCTCTTAAATATTAATTGTGTGTGCATACCATCATAAAATTTAGATGTTATTTTTACTACAACGTACGTATTGTGTCGGAAAAAGGGTAGTTTGGGGGTCAGCCCAGTCTCTATTTCAATTAATCCCATATGTTCTGTTATTTCGTTTACGTGGACCTCCACGGGTTTAATTGACCACGTAAACCAAGACTATACTGTACTGTAATCATTAAAAAAATTGTGGTAATTTTTTTAATTGGTCTGATGGTTTTCTTAGTCTATTCTTCTTCCCAAATATTGTCAGGATCATACTCAATCTATTCCTGTTTGACCTTATGAGTCAGAGTGGTCTAACCTTCAATTGGTTTAAGGTTTTAGCTTACCTTTTCCTACATTTTTTTCCAGTACAGGTATTAATGTTTGATTTATATGGATTCAATATGCAGTAAACAAAGATTTAGGACCTCCCTATTTTTTCCAAAGCAGTTGATCATATAATATGATAGCATGAAAATAGGTGTAGGAAAATAAGAAGAAGTGGTGAGAAGAATACAATAATACAAGCTTATATAGGAAGGAGTTATAACTGATATGAGGAATGTTGTTCTTGGAGGTAGCATTTTGGCTGTAGCCAGCGAAATGAAGAATCTATTTTATAGTTTACTGATACTGTATTGGAATAATATGTGATTAAGTACTGTACTGTATACTGTGTCTTGTTTTCAGAATGTCATGCGGAGAATGAGATGAGACCTCGTGACCCAGTGAGGTGTCGGAGCTGTGGGTACCGCATTCTCTACAAGAAGAGGACAACACGACTCATTGTGTTTGATGCCCGCTGATGTCTTTGGCTGTCAGATAAGAGTATTACTTTTTATTTATATTGGAGAACTTTGTCAATCATGTGTCTTTGAAGGTTTACTTTATTACAAGCAATGAAAATGTATATGTTTTTCTCTTGTTCCTCCTCCTGACTTCAAGACATTGGCAAAAATGTAAGTACCATACTGTACTGTAGTGCTTGAATGATAAGTTCTCAATTCTTATTAGTATTTTGATCACCATGTTCTTTTCTACATACAGGTTTTGTGTGCAGATCTGTTCTGTAGTACTTTGTGTGAAAGCAATTGTTATAAAGTTACAACAATTATTTAAAAAGGGTAAGGCAAAGGTGATGTGAGGTACTTAAACATGGGAACTACAGGAGCCTGAAGCAGTTAGATCAGGTTATGAAAGCTGTGAAAAGAGTAATCAAGAAATTGATAACAGGGAGTGGACATAAATGAAATGCAGTTTGGGTTTGTGCTTGGTAGGGGACTACAGAGAAAATATTTATGGCCAGGCAACTACAAGAGAAATATCTAGGGATGAAGAGAAAATTGTAATCAAATTTGTAGACATAGAGAATGCATTTGACAGGGTACCTCACGAAGTATTTAAATGGGCAACGAGAAAGCTAGGGGTCGACGAGTCCTTTGATCAAGTAGTTATTGCATTAAATGAAGGCTCAGAAACTGCTGTGAGAGAAAACAGGTGTCTGTCTTATCATGGTGCTGGAGGTAGTATCACAGGATTTTAGGACTGGCCTATCCTAATTATATAAGGTATCTTAAATTATTTCAATGTATATCATTTGTTTACCGACATTGAAAAAAAAGGAAGTTGCCACATTGGAGAGGGAGTACCATAGTGTTTTGCTTGGTGGACTATTACCTTGTTTGCTGATTAAAAATGCATGTATACACTCAGCTCCATCTGGTGTGCTTGCCAGTAGTAGAACAACCCATTAATGACATGAATCCTGCAAGGGGGTGAAATAACCCACCAATCCTGAATGTTTTAAGAATGGTAATCACCATTCATCCAGCCACACTATATCACAGGAAGAAAATAATTTAATGTACAGTACTGTACAAGCAAAACAGTCTTTAGAGAAGGGTTAGCCCATAATAGTCCTTGCACTTTGTAGGTAACCATAAACATTTCTATGTTTAAGGTAAATTTCAATGTCATCACTCACAATAAAACACAGTTAATTCTGAACTGACTTTTATTTTAAATATGGAATTAAATACAGCTAACTATTCTAAGGAGTATAAGTGTGTAATATGCTCTACTCTTAATCTAAATACTGTACCTCTTTTGCATTTTCCTGCTTAGTACATTGTGGGCTGAAACATACACTAATAGTGTGAAAGATTTGTTCTGCTGTAGTTTACCCCCGTCTCTTCATACGAGCCAGCATCTCATACTGCCCCAAAGATCCCTCAATACTTCGTTCTCCACACACACTGTTGCACATGATAAATATTTTAATACTTTTGTTCAAAAGCATTTGTTGCGCTGGCAGTAAATTTTTGAATGATTAGTGCAGTACAATAGTATGAAAACAATATCACAGTTAAAACAATCATAAAGTAACATGTTGTAAAGTACAGTACACTTACAGTGAATTTCATCTACAACTACAAATTAGTAAAAATAATGTGCTTCATTTATCAGTAATATTAGCTAATTCATCTAGGAAATGTCTTCAGTATATTATATGAAGCACTTTTGGCAATATTTAGTGTTATCTACTTGGCATAATTGAGTTCAGGGAAACTGAAATTTTATATGTATTTACAGTTCCGTTGAATTTTTTTTTTCAGTATTATAGATATTTTGTTCATATTATTTTGACACAATTCAAAATGGAAAGTACTGTTGTTATAAATTTGTCACTTATTTGACTGACAAGTAAATGCCAAATTTTGCCAATTGTCAAAGAAAGTATTCCCATGATATTGCACAGGTACAAGTATACACAGAAGACATAAATATGCCCTTACAATACAGTACTATCTATTCCAAAGCCATCTATGATCAGCCATGATGCTATTTTAAATTGGCTTTTTGTCCAACAGAGTAATGTACTGTAGTTAAATCATGTACACTTACACTCCATGTTGACATATCGATGCTTCTAATAAATATTCCACGAAATAAAATTGGTTGACAAATTGCACTTTACACTTGTACTAACTACTCAATATTGGTATAAATGGAATTCATCCTTTAGTAGATACACACTTGTTATTTCCAGAAATTTCATTACAGAAATAAAGAATTCAAGATGGCCACTATCATTTTAATTCAATTACAGTATAGTAAAGGTTTATGAAAATAAATTTAAAATTTTTGTTTACCTAAAGACCTAAGTTGATAAGTTACACCAAATCATTTGAACTGTGAAGTATAAATAAGATTTAGATTAATAGTGATGGAAGGTAGACAGGTAAATGATAATGGACAAGTACAGTAACAGAACATGAAATGAATAAATTACCTCCATACTAGTAACACAGTATTATAAGAATTGGTAATAAGTAATTCCTTACACACTTACAAACATTATCTTAATACAGGAATACCTCGCTACTCACAATTAATATTTTAACACCCCTATTCGATATTCGCAAAGCATTCCCCAATTATCCGCAAAGAATATTTACAATATGCTACAGTAATATTTCAAACCGCGTGGGCTAGCTGCAGCTTTCATATCCCGCTGTCAGAAATAGTGTGTGGTAGTTCAAGCTGCGCGAGCACTCTGCGCAGTGACGTGTTTTTGTTGTGTGCTCATATGCCGGGCAAAGTGAGCATCTGTTTTGATTTGTTGCATTGTGTAGTAGCTCACTGTATTACAAGAATTATTCATAATGCCTCCCAAGTGCCCTTGCTCTGCTGCCTCATCTGCAAAGAGGCCTTATGTGTCTGTAAGTAGCCTGTGACCTTGCACACACACACTGTACTTTCATATTGTTTTTATGGTATTGTAGTTATTTTATTGCATTATATTGAGTATATGTATATTGAAAAATGTGGTGAAAGTTGCTGGCTAGGAATTCATTAATTTTTGTGGGGAAAATTGCCCTGATATTCGCAATGACTTTTAGGAACTCATCCTTTGCTATAACAAGGGTACTTCTGCACAGTAATCAGAGAAATGTAAACAAAGTACAGCCATTGCGAGCAAGTTGGTCCTTTACATATGCATATTCATCATTGTCATCACATATGAACCACATAAATAATAACCAATATGCTTTATTGTACAGGTATACAATACTGTACACTTAACATCGAAGTACAGCATAAGGATACAAAAGATAAGTACCCTGAGTTAAGATAATTAATTGTTGAAATAATAATTATCAGAGCACGAAACTGGGAAAAAACCTTACTACGTACTGTTCTCTTATGTAACCATCTAATGTCCACATGTAACCCTTTATAGGGCAGGGGTACCCTTGAGTCAATAAAATTGTCTGGCATTAGCCAGAATAATATACGTATGGGTAAAGCTATTGATGTGTGATGAAGGAGTCCAAAGTTCATTTAAGGGCATATGATGAACTTCACACAACTGAAGAGGCATATTTGGTTCATTAGTATGCTTAATTGTTCCAAACATAAATTATAGAAAAACATCTGAAGAAGCACGGGCCTCAAGCTTGGAAGTGCCCTAAAGCCCTCTTGTTAAAAATGGTCATAGAAATTCATCAGCATATTATAGTGAAGTAAATATTGTATGCAGATGACAGGAGTTGATAAGAATTAGAGAGAACACAAATGAAGTAATATGATGTCTAGAAAAAAAATGGACTGTAAATAAAGTTGGAGAAGACAAGTGATGTGTGTGGGGGAGAATTATTCTGATTTGCAAAAAGTCAGAGAAGAAGTGGACTCAAAAGATGGAGCTATGGAACTAGAAGGAACACAAAAAGAAGCTTGAGGTATTTGAGAGGAAACTGGGATTAAGAAACGTTTAAAAGAATTATTCAAAAACAGGTCGAGGCGGTAAAACATAAAAAGAATGGAAGGCAAGAAGCTAGCATCAAAAGTATAAAAGATGGAGGATTTTGGGAGAAATAAACAAAGATCAAGGTGGATAGACACACTAACAGATTTTGAAAAAGTAAAAGATGACAATAGCAGAGGAACTGCCATGACTGAGGAGGACTGTGAAGAGATAACAGTGCAGCCTGTTATACATCCCACCCTGAAAGGGGAAGATGATTGTTCTTAGCTCAAACTTAATTGTGAGATCTGCACTTTGTAAACAAAAGTATAAATTATCTCAGCATGTTGACAATATTCCACACATTTAAACTTAAAACATGTCTAATAGATCTAATGCCTACACTAAATAACTAATGTCAATATACACACTAACTTAATACCTGACCACAACCTAAAAAGTGTTTATTTGCAAAAATATTGTATGAGGTCTGATCATAAAATTCTGTGATTGAATTTATTAGGTCAAGTGTACAATGGTTTCATTTCACAAGGGCGGATGGCCTACCAGTATATAGTGATTTATTTGGACATTCTGAAATGCCGAAGAGATGTACTGTAGTTTGATGCAAATGAGCTGAAAATTGGGGCATCAGGTTTGTAGGCATTGAATCACGACAGTGTACCATCTTGCTCACCTTTCTCCAACACAATATATTCCATATTTGCTGGATTTGGCACCAAGTTACTTTTTATTACAAGCTGAAAATTACCCTAAAAGATACAAGATTTCAGGAAGTATCACAGATCAAATGCCATCCAGAAAGAAGAGTACATGAGGTACTTCAACAAATGACAAGAATCACTATCTTCAACGAGGAAACCACGTTGAGATAATATATTTGGTTAAGTGTGTGACTTAGTTTTGCAAAAAAAATAAATAAATAAAAAAATGAAGACAGCAGCACATGAGCATTTTTCTAGTAACTCATTATCGGCATACAGGTCTCCCCCCATTTATGATAGGGTTACGTTCCTGAAAAACCCATCGCAGGTCGAAATATCATAAATCATGATCATTATAATATGGAGTTGAATGGGATACTTTGCCAGCCAGTCCAACACCCACATGTATCACCGAAAACCTCCTACAATAATAAAAGAACTACAGTAAAACTCAATTGAACAACACTCATCACATCATTAAGAACAAGCCTTGTCATCATCACATGTTTCCTTCAAGGGTAAGGGGACTCTTGAAGGTGGAGTAGAAACATCACTCTTAACTCCCACGCATCCCCTGGGGGAGTATGGAAAGGCTTCATAATGTCAAGCTTAACCTCCGGAATCATGGTTTTCATGGCTGCCTTGGCCTTCCCAGACATTTTCAAAGTTACACTGCTCACTTCACAGTCACAAAAACAGAGTACAATGTGAACATTACTGATGTCCTCTCACTGTAAGGGGCAACAAAATAACTGATGGAACAAAGCTTGGGACTACCGTGCATTGGGTAGCTGCGTGATTAGACCGCAGTTGACGAGAGATGCGTTCCATATTTGCTGGGCGATGACCATCGTTCATGGGAATTTTTTTTATCATAAATTGGCAGGTGGTCTTAATACATCACCCTCATTCGAGCGAAATATCATAGATAGGGAGATCATAAATCGGGGAATACCTGTACTTGAAAGAATCGCTATCACACGAGTCGAAGTCATGCTATTGCTGATCTCACCACCATCGCAGTTCAAAACAACCAAGATGGATGCCAAAGACCCAGTGATACTTGCTGCTGTGAGAGTATTGTACATTATGAGGCAGAGAGCATTTGTGGAAACAACCATGGCTGGCAAGAAGGGAGAGAGCATACTGTATATCACCGACTATTTAGAGGACCCTCTAACGATGAGGCAATGAATTCAACTGGACAGGACACACTAACAAGACCTGCTACATGAAGTTACTCCATTGATTGAGAAAAGGAGTCCCTGATCCAGGCGTGTATAGAGTCGAGCAGCCACAGGTCGTAAACAAAAACATTGCAATGTCGTCAGCTATTATTGTAAAATTATGTTTGCTTAAATAAAAGTATTTATCTATTTTCAATTCCCTAGGTTAGGTGAGGTGTGGGTAGATCACTTGGACTGACATAATTAATTTTTTTTGCTGTTTTTTTTCCCTTTTCATGTTTCAACCCCTTTTGTGCTTTATTGCAAGATGTCCAGAACCAAAAACAAACACAGATACTCATTTCAGTCACAGTTAGGTATTCATTCTTACAAAATTATTAGGAGTGGGTGGAAGAAAACTTTTTGGTTTGTCAAGGATGCATGTGTGTGTGTGTTTGATGCAGTGCAAGATGTGGCAAACACCATCACATCTCTGATAGGAAAGCCAGCACGACATTTCCTAAAGCATTTATTTTAACTGTTATTCTTGAGTATTCGAAGTATGAATGAGAACAAGTGTAGAGATGTTTGCGGTACTAATGCTGAAGTAAGGGATTAAGGTGATGATAAAGCCCCTTTTTCTAATTCCCATTTCCAGCCTACATAATGTGATATGACTAACAGTTCACACAACAAATAGGTTCATTAGTTTTACTTCTAGAGCCCAATAATTAATTTACTAACAACTTATATAGACACGGGTCCATAGGTTGGCAAGTCAGGGAAGAAATATGCAGAGGATCACTGCAGATGCTGGTTAATGCTTCTCAAATTTCTTACAATCTTATTTTAGATTTTCTGCAGGTGCTGCAGCATTAATAGGGATTCACATATTTTTAAGGTAACTAACAACATAACATAAGTCTTATTTGGTATGTGTATACCAAAAACATTCACTTTTTATGAAACCATGAGGGTAATTATCTGGACTCTAATACTGCCAGTGCTACACACTAGAGGACTATTTTGTGGAACTGCCTCTCCTAAAAGCAGGCCACTCAAACTATGCAGTAGTACACTCAATGAGTGTTAGTACAACTTGTCAGCATACTGAAATAAAATATAGGTACAGTACTAGTTTATCATTTCACAAACATTAGGTATAAGTAAGGGAATAGAAACATACAGTTAACCCTCACTTTACGCGGTTAATGTAACCCGGAGGGTCCAGCGTAAAGTGAATAACATAACATATGGGATTAATTGAAATGGAGTCCGGGCCGACCCCCAAACTCCACTTTTTGACGACACACAACTATGTTGTAGTAAAAATTTTATCTTAACTTTATGATGGTATGAAAAAACAAGTAATATAGAAGAGGTTAGGTTAGGAAAAATAAAGGTTAACATAGGAAAAATAAAGGTTAGGTTAGAAAAACTAAAAGTTAGGTGGAACACTTACGGTAGTAGAAGAGATGGGTCGGCATACGGGGATGGAGGCTGGTTCTGAGGCAGAGGGCAGATTACTGGCCCTCAGGTGAATCACCATTACTAGGTGAATCACCATCACTGTCACTTACAGTTGTCAGGGCTTCCCTGACAAATCCCTCAATGTCATCTTCACTGTCACTATCACTGGCTTGGGCTGGCTGTGGTGAGTTGCGGGCGAAGAACTCGGTTATGCTTTTTTGACGGCTGGTGTTTATGTTGTCGTGATACACCGTGATGTACGGCTCCATAGCCTGCACCAGCCGGGTATGGAAGACTTCATAGCGGTCATTGTCGCGGGAAAGGAAGGACTTCATTTTCTCTGCACACTCCATGGCACCCTTAATATCATTATGAGTTAAACTGTGTTCTTCGGAGAATGACGCACCTTCTTCCTCCTCTTCACTGACGTGATCTTCTTCCAACATCTCGTCGGCAGTCACTTCAGGATCTCTGATCACCTCCAGGATGTCGTCGTTGGTGGTCTCGGAGAAGCCTGGAACTGTAACAGTCTGCGCAGCTTCTCTGGCAAGGGCTACTGCAACATTCTGAACCTCACCAGTCACAGATTGACTCCTCTCACCTGGTATTCCATGCAACACATGTCTCCATGCGTGACGAATTGTAGCAATAGACAGCTGATCCCATGACTCCACCAAGAAGTCCACAGCTTTCTTGATGTTAAATACTCTCCAGAATTGTTTGAACAGTATTTTTTGCTGTGCCAACTGTTGATCCTCATCTTCTTCGCTCTTGCTATCGGTGGTGGTGTCACTCAGGTTACGCAACTCTTCCCTGGTGTTGGTGTAGTCGTTCAGGAGCTGGAATTTTTTTGTTGAGAATGCAGCTTTTACATTACAGATTAACTCTTGGTCCATGGGCTGTAATATAGACGTAGTGTTGGGAGGAAGGAAGACCACTTTTACGTTGGGGTGACGATCTAACAGTAGGGGCGAGTGTCCTGGTGCGTTGTCCAGCAGCAACAAAATATTGAATGGCACATTCTGTCGCTCACAGAATTTCTTTACATCGGGAACAAAACAGTCATCAAACCAGGAGAGGGACAGTGTAGAGAACATCCACGCCTTACGTGCGGTCAGCCAGTGGACATTTAGCTTGGTCATGTCCATGGTTTTGTAGGCGTGCGGCTTGCGTGCTGTGTGGATCACCGATAACTTGAGCTTACAGGTACCGGAGGCATTGGTGGTAAACAGGACGGTGATGCGTTCCTTCTGCATCTTCCGGCCCCGAATCCTGCTGGCATTCTTTACAACGAAGGACTTGGAAGGTAGCTTTTTCCAGAAAAGACCAGATTCGTCCATGTTAAACACCTGGTCGTCACTGTACTGTCCTTCCTCCATAATCTCACGTAAAAACGGAGGAAATTCCCTAGCCGCAGCACAGTCAGCACTCGCTTCTTCACCACCAATGTTTATATTGGTGATCTTGTTCCGGATCTTAAACCTCTGTAACCACCCAGAGGAAGCATTAAAGGGTTTGGGCTCTGTAGTTCCCATCTTTCGTGCCACTGCGATGTACAGTTCACGTGCGTAGTCCTTAACAGAGCGCGTGTCGACCGCCATGTTCCGTCGCGCCTGACGCACCAAGTACCTCACAAGTAATTTTTCTGTCTTGAGAAGCACCTGGTTGTGAAAATACTTGATCATAGAAGCACCTGTAGACTTTGTGATCTTCATGTGCTCCTTTATCTTGGCTGCATCCTTCTTTATTGTTCGAATCGTAGATTCATTCACACCATGCTGGCGCGCCAAATCAACCTGCCTTGTTCCTTTCTCCAACTCTTGGATGATGGTATACTTCACCTCGTAGCTTAAGGAACGTCGTGTCTTCTTTGGCTTAGTGCCGCTGGGTCCAGGTAAGGAAAGGTTTCTCTCTGGGGGTGGTGGTCCGGCGGAAGCCATTTTACGGAACAATGGATGCGCGTTTACACGGTGTGGCCTTGAGGGATGAAACTGCCGCGGCTAGGTCAAGCGTCGTCTTTCCTCCCTCCCTCCCTCCCCCGGGTGGACACGTCATAATACTTTAAGCCAATTACAGCTAGCAGCAGAGGGGGGTAGGGATGCATGGCCAATCACAGTCCGACACGTCATATGACGTCAGTGATAACGCAACAAAGACACACACTGCGCAACCTTACTGCGCCGCTTGCCCAAGCGGAGGGAGGAGGAGGGAGAGGCGAGGAGCACAGGCAGGCAGGCGGGCGGGTGGCGCGAATCTAAAAATAGCGTCGCGCCGGACACTCTCCGCGTAATGGGGTTCACGTACCGCGTAATGTGAGCACGTTAGGTTCTGGCAAGGCACCGCGTAAACGTGGAAATGCGGAATGCGGGACCGCGTAAAGTGAGGGTTAACTGTATTGTTTGGGCACAAATTCCTTTTCATATTCCTCTTAGTGAAATGTGGAATAGATTACAAAATGTATTTGGTCATTAGCGTAACGCCCTCTTATTTGTGTCAGTCATTGCTTTGAGAATCATGTCCCAGCCACTTGATCTCATCTGATGACTAGAATCTAAAGGTTTGCCCCTGAACTAAGACAGTGCCAAATATCATCAAGCTCGGAAGTTACAGAATGTTATTTACTGTTAGAGCAAGATTGTCTTACCTTAGAAATTTAACCACAAATTGAATGCTAACTCAAACACTGCCAGGAATGATGCAGTTAATAGTCACAGAACTGTAAATACAAGACTTGGGGAATAATATTTCAAAATAAGAAGGCTAACATGTGTGGCTATTTATATGGTTAGATTAGGTCTGTATTGTACATCATAGAAATTTCTGGGGTAAGATAAGGGATTGTATTGAATTTTCTTGCCATACATGTGTGTGTGAGTGTGAACTAATAAAAATGCAGTTCATATTTACCACTGTTTTTAGTTGGTTTCATCACCTGGTTATGGATAAGGCATATACATATAATCATGCACACACTTCTTATAAACAGAGGAATGATACATATATTTAATAAAAAAACTGATTATGAATTTTTTAAAAAACTTTCATGACATGCATGCAACAGTGGCAAACTACCTTTACTTTAGGGAGCCTTAGAACACTTAACATTCAGTCTCTGCTGTGTCAGTTTTCCCATGTGCCATATTTACTTGGGCTTGTTTGTTTTCAATGAACTAAAAACTGTAAAATAACCCTATGAGTGGAAAACATACAGCTAGTGATATTTGCCTCTGATTAAAAAATAAGTTGTTGACTTCACCAGTGCCTTGCCTACCAAACACAATGGTTAGAACAAATAGTGAGATAGGTGACTAATTTAAAGAATGTGCTGAAATTGTGACAGCTTTAACTGTTACTACAGTACTCTTAGCCTAATTGGGGTTATGGGGATGAAATGGCAGGCACTCCTGCTGCTATATTCCATAATCATTACTCTCTACCCCAGCTGGCCTCTATACACAGTTTCACATTTAAGTTTTAATTTAAGTATTTAAATTATATTATCAAGATAAAATTTTACCATTAGTGTCCCCAACTAATGCTTTTATGGTCACTGTTTCTGGGAACTACAAAAGAAAGGGGGTTGTCAAATTGCCAGTTTTAATCTAATGAATAGGATATGCTTGACATGTACAGTATAGTGTTAAATATCTAACATATGGACTAAATATAAATTAAATCTGTGTTTTGGTTAACACAATGATGCACATTACAGGTGACTAAAGTTCAAGCTCAATTTACTTACCAGTCTCACCAATGTGGAACAATACCCAGTAAATAACTTCATATTGTCAGAACCATAATATCCTGAATGGAATGACTAGATAAGTGACAGGTTATTGCTTCATCACTGTCTTCCTGTTACCCACCAGAATAGCAAACACAAAACCAGCAATCTTCTCGTAGCAGACAAACATGAGTGCTGCTGTCAACACTGTTTGTAGAATCTTGGCCTCCAGACCCTTGAACAAGCCTCTGAATCCATACTTTCTGTTGAGAGATTATCCACTTTTAAACAGTAAGCTTAAGTGATTCCTCAGGAAAATATAACAGTAAAGAAAAACAAATCACAATAGTCCTTATGTTTATCAGTGCCTTCAGCTTTTTCCATAATTTATACAGTATTTGTAAATCAAATTTTATTTGTATTATTATTATATTTTTTTTTTTTAAGAAAATGTCCTTGTTTCTGTTGCTTCCAACAGATAATCAACAATCTTTTCAACTAAAAAAAAAAACAGTTTGCTTAAAAGGAATCAAAGAACCCTAATGTTTCTTATAAAAACATGTTAAAAATTTACATAACACATCATATTTTGGATCACATTAAGATTATCATCCAAGAATAATTCATCAGATGAATAAACATTCTAATGCTACCTGGTGGGAGGGGAGGTTAAATTAGGGTACCATTCGGGTGGTTAATCTTAAGATTAAATAAAATGTAAGGATAAATTTATGGCCATCCGAAATTTTAAACAAGAGCGTATAAAAGCCACCTTACCTGATTATATACATCATAATGGTGATGAGGCCAGCCTTCTGTGGTACGCCTTCATAGTTGTGGCCATGCTGGAAATATACGTTTAATTTTATTTTTTATCTTATCAAACCATTTGTTTATTGTTTAACAATGAACGGCATTCAAAAAATAACCTGTCTGATTACAGGAAAGTCAGCTTTATGTACTGTACCTGTGTCATATCATGTGTGTTCTCGTTTTCTGTTTTCAAAGATGGAAAAAATTATATCATGAAAATATAAGACAAATCTTTGAATAAATAGAAAGGAGACACTAGTACATATTTCTTACCCTCTGCTTGGCTTGCACCAGCTGGATGGGGTAAGTGAGGACTGTAGCAAGAGCCTTGGCTGCTGCACCAACACCAAACACCACCAGGGAGTTTAGTTGCTGGGAGTTGTACACAGTTTGCATTTGGCGCTTCATAGCTTCATAGGCCATGAATTGGATGGCTGGATTAACAGTAAGAATCAGGGAGGAGGTTGCACCAGACCACAGGCCAGCCAGCCCCTCTTCTCGTCCAACGTGTGCCAAACCATCTGAAAATAAAACAAAGATACCTGTACAGTGGGGTATGCTATAACGAACAGATTCTACTACGAATATTCCTATAACGAACGGTTTTACCTATAAAATTGAGAATGCTATAACGAACGAAACTCCTACAACGAACAGTATTTTTTATTATTTTTTTGTACGAATTTATTATTTTTTATTACAAGTATTAATGATATTCTTTATTTCAGGAGTTTAAATGCACATTTATGCACTTTTTTACAATTTTTACAATTTTATATTATATTTTTCATTGTTAAGTGGTTGTATTTGGGGGCCTGGAACGGATTAATCCTATAACGAACAAATGCTATAACGAACGAGGTTCTAGAACCAATTAGATTCGTTATAGCATACCCCACTGTACTTCATCTACTTTCAACTTTTGCTCAGGAAATACCATATCCAATTTTTACTTATACCGTACCAATACATGAACTTTACTTATGTCATATAATTAGGGATGAGGGGAACAGCAAGTAGATTCTACCCAGTTTTTCACACCTTTTGGTTTTCTACACCTACATTTCCTTCCTACACTGTTCACATATTTTCAATACCCACACTCCTGCCAAAAACTTTAATTCACTTATGGAAATGTAGGTCAACTCTCATTAAAGAATCCCTTCCATGTCAATATTAGGTTTAAACAAATATTTTTATTTCTTACAATTCCTAAAACTTATAATTTTTAGCTAGTCAGGGCACAATTATTTGCAATTACCTACTTGTTCATGTACAGAACTGTACATTACTTTCTCCTTTACTATTTCTTTAAATTAAATGAATTATTTCACCCATTGCAATGAAAGTGTGATCTATTGTTGCATATTAAATTGAAAGTAATCAAAGTGTTAACTAATACAGTACTGTACTGTACAATATAGCATTTTACTTTAGGAGTGACCAACACAAGGCATACTAGAGAAAGCAATAGCCTATCAGCCTCCTCCTGCAACTCTCCACTGTGTTACTGCTGAAAAAGTGTCTTTTGTAGAAAGGAAAATTCATAAATAGTGTATATAAATAGATGAAAAATTCTCCCATTCCTTTATGTATGTAGATCCTACATGGAAACCCATTCATCCATATTAAAAATATATCACAATACAGTAATGCACAATCCTCTAGTTCAAATAAATTAAAATTATTGTTGACCAATTATATACTTGAGATACAAGAACACCAATGTTGGAGCATGTTATGACTTACCTAGCAAACCCTTATACTTGCGAGAGGCAGCATGTTGACTATTGTGAACTTTGGCACCTTGCATTTTCAAGCGAGTGTTCACAACCCAGAGTGGATTGGTGGTCATTACATTAATTGATCCTGCAGGGAAAAACAAAATAATTGAACTGTTTCCATTCAAGGTGACTCTCACACAAATGTTATTGATATTTGATTTTGTTATCAAACATAGTATGAAGGTTCAATACATAATATTTACACGTTACACTTTAAATAATTATTAATAATGGAAAGAAAAAAATGGAAGACTTAAATCTGCTTCCACAGTCTTCTAATGATTATCTTAAAATTTGGCACCCTAGCTTATTTCACCTTATTATCATTAAACAACCTAACACTATTAGGGGGGGGGTTAGGTTAGTGTTAGGACGGGCAATCTTAAAACAAAATACATTGGGGTGCCTAATCTTCATGTGATAACTAACCTGCGACCATAGCCAGTAGGAGGTCTCGTAGTGCAGCTTTATCTTCATTAGCTATTCGTTTCAGTCCATGGAAGGTGTAGAAATAGACAAAGTTGGAACAGTATAAGGATTCTATCACAGGTAGCAGACCACGGTACAAGCCAGCACTGTGGAAAGGAAATGAAGACTTAAAGTACTTTGTATACTGTATTGAGCTTTCAAAATCCCAGTTAAATTTATAAATTCACAATACGTACAAGGATTTATATTTGTAGAGCATAATATATGTCCCGACTGTCTGCAAAATTAAAATTCAAAGCCTATGAGAGAACTAAGAAAAAAGGGAAAATCAATGAAACAGCTTACAAGTATATACAGTATATCTAACCAAATAATCAATGGTAACAAAAAACATTAAAAAGTACACTCCTCAGTCATTATATATATATGGTCTGTGGAAGTACTGAGTGTATCTACAGAAGCTTTTTTTTTTTTAGAAATCATTTCATAATGTCACCCAAAAGTCATTTGCCAGCAGGATCTATATTGTCAAAATGAAGATGTATTATGTTGAATTTTAGAAAATTTAAATAATGAAATGACTGGACAAAGGTGAAACAGCTTGTAGACTGATGCAAAATATGGGATAGGTACAACAACCCTGTTCAATATCAAAGCTCACAAGGGCCCAGCTGCTTAAATTCTGCACTAAAAGAGAAAGCAAAATGGGAACACCATATGTAGTCAACTGATTACAACAAGCTGGGTGGAACTACATCATGTTATGTACAATACAACATCCATTCTTGTGTCTTGTATTATACTTTAATAATTTAATCAATTCAAATGTAAAAAAAAAGTTAAACATTTTAATTGGTTTCTTGTTCCTTAGGAAGTGTTTTTGGTTAACTTCCTATAATTAATGGAATCTTAATTCTATCACAGCTACAACTAACTACTGAAATCCCTATGATGTAGCACTGCTTCAACTTACAGTCCTTCCTGTTTGTACACCTCGGCCATAATGAAAAAGGTGTTGCGGCTGGTTCTGCCTTCCTCCACTGGAATTTTAATATATGAATTAAAAACAAATACTGTACAGCATTTTATTGCAGAAAGGAAATCAATATGCTATGTGATACTCCCAGGTCTGTCAGGACACAACTTTAAATGTCACAGTAAAGATTTTAAGTTTGGCAAAATTTATAATCTAACACCTTTAACACTATACAGTACTGTAAATGTATGTGACCTTAAGACAGAAATTTGCACAATGAGGGTTTTTCACTTTTAGCAAAGTTCTTTATTTTGAGTTTGTATTTGATTGCTCCTGCCTGCAATTTCTTTATAAAAAAGAAAATAACAATGCCCTTGAATTTGTTTGTGAATTATCCCTTCAAACAGTTAGAAATAAAAATGTAAATCTACTGTGTTACAGTTAAAAACAGGGTACAAAATAATTTTAAAAATTTATTAGCATGATCTGTTATAACCATTGATGTACACACTATGTGAGATTTTACATTTATGTCACACTCGGTAAACCTTTTTTTAAGAACAGTAATTTTACACCTGAAATACCGTAATGGAAGAAACAATACACTAATAAGACACAAGACTTAAACATTTACAGCACATTGGTCGAGGCACTGCTAGGTTATTGTTACGAAACCTCTTACAACTAAGGGATAATGAGTTCCAAAATAATAACAATGGGACAAGGTTGGCTGCATTCATAGGCTTTAAAAATATGACTACCTTTGAATGGAAACATTACACAATAGACCCTCGACAGAGCAATTCTCTGGTGAACAAGACAATATGGAACCTAATTCTCTTTCTAAGGTCTACTGCAAGTACTGTACTAGATAATTCAGAGAGATGCCATAAACAAGTAAAAGTTAAATAGAAATGGAGTCCAAATTATCTTTATTAAACCATAAAAGTAAACAACAGTGAGAATGTAGCCAGGTACAGCCAGGTACTGTACTGAGCCACAAAAGGAAGTTGGAATGAAAGTGACAGGGTAAAAACACTGATAATATGGCAGTAATTCCATGTCTCTACCTCCTTTGTAGGTGAAGAAATAAATTATTTACCGTATTTATGCCGCCGTTAAATCTCCTGTGGTAGCCGTGTTAAGGTTCACAGCATCTGCGGTCTTTGTTTACATGTCAAGAAATTAACAGCAATTTCATCAAGTGTGTTTATTACGATTTATATTGGATTGAATTCGTTCATTTTTTTTTTTAGAGATGATGTTTGGATGCGAGTATGTAAGAAAATTGAAACGACAATGCACAGGTTAAGACGTTAGGTAAGGTTCAGTGTATGTTCGCTTCCATATTTGTACTTAGTATCATGCAAATAGTATCTCCAGAAATTTTGGTTCAACTCCATATGTTATTTCTGGTGCTGTCTCCTCCACCTTTACTGTTTAATCATCAGGTGAAAAAAGGTAGTGCGAGAAATCTTAAGGTGATCCAAGGAGACCTGTGAGAATCAACAAGTAATGATAGACCTACGCTGTAATCTTGTTCTGACGGTGTCAAGTGGAAAAAGCACAGACATTGCCACTGCAGATCCCTGAAATGAAAATAGAAGCTTCTAAATAAAATGAATATGGGAAAGAATACAATTATTTTTCTCCTGCACAAAAAAGCAATCATAATGTGTACACTATGTACTCTCTACAACCGAGTTTAATTATCTGGAGAACTTGAAATAAAGTTCATAAGAGGTTTACTAGTGGCAGTTAAAAGAAGTAATTACAACATGTGATTAAAATAACTGAAAATGTGATGTTAGAAAAGGAAAACACAGTGAAGGAGACAAACTCAAGAACAAATCAGCTTTAGATTTGCATCCCCCCAACTTATTTCATCTAAATACCGGTAAGCAGTGCTTAGGTTCACGCCTGCAAATAATCCAACATACAGTACAATTCTTCAGAGATTATTTTAGCAAAAAGTAAAAAAGGATAAAATAAACTTTTTCATCTGCCATCAGTTAATAAAGTAAGCTTTTTTTAGGATTAGGATTTTCCTAGGTTATGAAATATGGTGTTATAGGCATATGCTAAGAATAAGCTACACTGACAGAACAAATGAAGAAGTACTCAAGATTGGCAAGGGCTTCAAGTGAAATACCTGTACTGGAAATGTACAGGGTGAGAAAACTTATATGCAGTACTTTGGTCATATAATTAGGGATTAGAGAATGGTACCAGAAACATTGATGGGCATTTCTGAGGGTGGGAGGGCCTGGGGAATGCAGAGACTGAGATGGATGAGTAAAATTAAAAACTGGGTCCCCAGAGACTCGGAGAGATACTGTACAAAATCATGGAGGATTGGCAAAAACAGCCCAAGAATGTTTAGAGTGGACTGTGGTCCTCAATCCATAGATATAAGGACAGTATTCTAATTGATTGAGGTTATGAAAGGTTAGGTCACGTTTTCAAAGGTTTGTTTGATGATTTTGTTTCTAGCTCCACCTTTTCCCTCGTCTTCAAAACCCTGCCCACTGTGCAAATCATGGTCGTATCTCCTTACATACCGGTAAGCATTGGTGATGGAAATAAAGGTCAGATTCATTCAAATCACCATGAATATCATTAAAAAAAACTTATTTCTGTTATCAAATTCCCATTATGGCATAAAAACAAATTTTACCAAAATAAGTTTTCTTTAAAAAAATCCAAAGTTGCTGGTTAACCTGTGCATCTGTTCCAGACCGTTATCATATCTATTTTCTGTACATAACAGTCAATCTAAGTACCATGTAAGATGATTTTAATAAATGACTATGGTAAATTTTCACTTGGTGCCACAATATGAAAGTCAAGTCGAAACTACGGTATGTTTTTCCAATGGTTTTTGATGTTATGAACATATTTGACCTTCAATTCTGCCACAAGTCAATAGTTTGAGATAAGCCCCCCACTCCCATCTCAGAATCTACAGATTTACTTAAAAAATCAAGGTAAGAAGTGTTCAAAACACATCGAAAACCATTGGAAAATGTTTTGAATCTGACCTAACCAAGGAGCTCACAGTCATTCGATGTTCTGGGTGTGTACCGCCATGTATGAACATACATAATAAAATGTTAAATATCTATGCTAGACATACCAATGAAAAAATGTCTTAGAATTGTCAAAATTACCGATTGCAACTATAAAATTCCCGAGATTCGTTTAGTGCCAACTAGTGAAATAATACCATTAACTTACCTAACGTACCCTGTGTGACAATTTTACTGAATAAACATCAAAACTGTCAACCTTAATAATACTTAACAAGAGTGGTCCAGGCATAACACCAGCTTCAGGAAATTTTTCTACCGAAGAAAAAGCTTTCTTAACTAAATATATTACTTTTTTGTTTTGTTTTCTAGAGGTAAGAAAGCTTTTATATATACCAATCTAATTATTTATCTATAAACTGTATACCAGACTATACTCACACATCCTCCAGCTATGGCGTGGACAAGGTTGCTGTAAGAAAAAAGACCTGTTTTGGGAGCCTTGGCCATGATGATGATGGTCACACTTTGTATTCTCAGTCAACACATATTATACCATCTTCCACCTCTCATAAATACAGTGCCCAGGTATCGATGTTATCATTCCCTGGGTTGGAAAACTTTTTGGGGAGGTTTGTTGTTGTGTTCCCGGTGTGTTGGTGTCTGGCACTTGAAGTTTTCTTGGTTAAATTGACTTATAGTTTACCATTGTTTGTATATGTGTATTGCCTACATATTCCGAACTTATGTGAGCTTGTATGACGATATTTACGATAAAATTGATCTCTTTATCAGTTAAGTAAACTTGTCTGCCGTTGCCAACCGTCGTCATGGGCGAGCTCAATCATCTGATGGCTGCCAGATGTACGACAACCTTCACGCCATCTCACGGCCAAATTGCCCAAAATTCGGCCAAAACTTTTTGGATGGGAAGCACAAGGCTATTTTTGCAATCCACACAAAATAAAAGTACCCCTTACAATATCCACTTAAAATGTCGCAATAATACCAAATTTTCACTTAGAATTGAGAGCCCAATAATTACATAAACATAATATCTATAATCTATAGTGAAGATTTACCTTAATCTGAAATGGTGGTGGAGCATGATAACACTAGTTGGTGTAAGCAAAAACGTCTAGTTCGTCATCGTCCCCTGGTTTGTTATATTTTCTACCACTCCTAGGACCCTTTTCATTTACTAGTGGTCATTTTGAAAACTAGCATTCGGAATTTCAGAAAGTAATTCAGATGGCTTTGTAAGCTCTGAAGCTTAACCCATATGCTGGACACGTTCAGCCTGAACAACTCAAATATGAGAACTAACAGCTAAGGTAGTAACTAGAAAGATCAGTCAGCTCAGTAGGTCACGTAAACATGTGAAGAGGTGAGGTCATGACAAGGTGAGATCTCCGAGCCAGCATTTTCTTTGTGAAATTTGAAAATCTGCTAGACTTTTCTTCACAATCCACTAAATGAGGAATTAATACGTGTTTTACAAAATTCGGACAAATAGTTTGGCCGCGACCATCCATTTTTCACGGCCAGGCGAAGTTTTTTATGGCCTAGTTAGAGAAATTTGGCCGTGGAAACGGCCATCTGGCAACCCTGCTAGCAAAGGCCGAATTCCGGGTTTACACCCCAAAATAAAGCTTTTATTTTTTAGTAGTGAAGCGTGGGTTTTCTCATATTTTTGGAATAATCATATCCTGGATGACTAACGTTATTATTGAAAGAAAATTTTAGTATAAGAATTTCCCTTGATGAGGAAGGTATTGCCAAGGTAGGGAGATACCAGGTAGCCTCACACAGGCCCATAGGCAACTCTACTCTCGAGATCGCTAAACCACGCCCCCTTTGTCACTTCATGCGTTTGTAATATTGTGGTATTATCTGTATAGATTCTTTCTCTAATCAAAATATACTAACATAAAATGTTATTAATCAGATATATATTTAACAATATGTAATATACAGTGTATATTGCCATGTAAATTATACAATAAGAAAATGTTTGACGAAATTTACAATAAAACGAGAACTCTGGTCGAATTGTAAAATATTCAATACATTTCCTCCCATTTTAATTTTATTCTGGCATTCTGGCTATTCCCAGCAGTATGGTAACTGTTGCTTGACTTCATTAACTGGTTCTGACTGAAGCATCAACTGTTAATGCAGAAAATAAGTAAACACGTTTTATTTTACTCTAATTGATATACAAAAAGAAGTGTGATGGTTTAAGAGTTACCGTACACACAACCATATCATATCCTTAATAATGTAAATAATACTCGATGAATGAAGAATGCATTTATATATTTCACACAGGTATCGCAATAACTTTACAAGTTACTATTAATGGCTGCTGAGATTCAATGTCACGAAGTGTAAGAGGATGCACCTGGGGCGCACCAACGGTAAGGAGGCGTACCATATGTCCCAACGGGATGAAGAAAATGTACTAGTTGAGACTGTGTGTGAGAAGGACCTAGGTGTGTATGTTGACAATGAGCTGAAGTTCTCGGGCCATTGTGAGAAGAAGGTAAATCAGGCAAATAAATTATTGGGTCTTATAAGAAGGTCGTTCAGATATCTAGACGGTCCGTCCCTCGTGACGATCTTCAGGAGTGAAGTGCTTCCCCATCTGGAGTACTGTCACCCCATCTGGTCCCCGAGATATGCTAGGGACTGTCAGTTGGTTGAAAATGTTCAAAGGAGGGCCACCAAACTGGTGCCTGCACTTCGGCATCTCAGCTACCCTGAGAGATTGGAGCGCCTGAACTTGCCTAGCTTATACAGACGGGCAAGGGGGGACCTAGTTGAGGTTTATAAGCATCTCAGGGGGCACTACTCAGTTGAGTGTCCTTACTTGGAGCTGGCGGACGCTCGCCCCACAAGGGGTCACAGCTCAAGATTGAAGAAGCCGCAAGTCCAGAAAACCGTGAGGGCAAACTTTTTCGGAGTGAGGGTTGTAAACTCTTGGAACAATCTACCAGAGAGTGTTGTGACGGCACCGAGTGTGAGCTCTTTCAAGAGAAGACTTGACCAACACTGGAGCGGGTTCAGGTACATTCAGGAGCCGGTGCATGCCCAGTATTTGCCAACAGTGCGTGACAGAGACGTGACCGATCGCCCGGGCGGCTAGCGAGCCGATCAGTGGCGAAGAGGATAAAAGTAAAAAGTAAAAGTAGATATATTTTCATGTTATAACATTTAACAGACATAATAACTGTTTTCGTTTTTTAGTACAAACACACATAAATACATACATAGTGTATTGGTGTCCTGAAGTTTTATAGAGGCTTGCCAGCCTAAGTAAGAGACAAACAAATAATCCAACAACCTCTCCTTGGTGGTAGTAGAGAGTGTGTTGGTGTCCTGAAGTTTTATAGAGGCTTGCCAGCCTGAGTAAGAGACAAACAAATAATCCAGATTATAAGTATATGTAACTTAAAATAAGAAGGATATTGTGAGCTGTTACTTGCATTTTTCTCCATTCTATCGATATTATTGGGAATGCCTGTCACACCAACCATGTCCCATTCTCACTACCCATGCCCCATTAATTTATCACCACTATCCATGGCCCCATTCTCACCACCAATGCTTCAGTCATCAAACATGCGGCTAGTAGGTTGATTAGTGGCGAAAAGGAAGAGGGGCACGTTGTTTCGTGTTTTATATATGATTTACGGCTGTGTCGTTCAAATATAATAGTTAATGTTTAATGTGGGTTTATTAGATTACATTGTGTGCAGTGGCGGCTCGTGCATAGGGCTGCAGAGCTGCAGTCCCCCCAGACACTCACTGCCTGGCGTATGATTCCTTTAGAGAGACAGTTACTTTCATAGTTGCTGTCAATGCTGTACGATTCATGTCTGTTATTAATTGGCGCCGCCGCCGCCGCACTTGAAGCAGCTCAGTCTCGTACAACGTGTGGACGGTGTGGTTAAATCGTGCTTTCTTTAATTACCCTTTGACGATGGAAAATCGAGTGAAGTATTTGCAAAACATCAACTTTTCCCAGCTGACATTAAATGAAAAGGCTGAAATCAAAGCAAGAGGAAGACCTACACCAGTTTTATCCATTCAACAGAACAGTACAAGCAGGAACAAAGAATATACACGCCAGTTTAACATCAGTGTTTATGGCTCTGTGGTTGTGACGAGGCAAATACTTTATTCTGCTTTCCATGCTTATTGTTTGGTGGGGACTCGGCATGGACGAAAAGTGGTGTGACTGACTTGAGGCATTTGCCACAGAAAATAGTGAAACATGAGCAGTCAGCCAAACATATGAATAACATGATTAATTTATCGTTGCTGGGTAAAGTGAACATTGCAGCTCAGATTGACACAGCATACAAGCTCTCAGTTGCAAAACACAATGAACAGGTGAAAAAAACAGAGATGTGTTATCCAAAATCATAAACTGTGTAAAATTTTGTGGAAAATTTGAACTCCCTCTTAGAGGACATGATGAAACAATGAGCTCTAAGAATCCGGGAGTATTTCGTGGATTAGTTGATTTTGCTTGTGAACTGGATTCTAGCTTAGATGCTCATTTAAAGGCACGCCGACTTTATTTTCAATTAATACTGGTCCATCACCACCTTCTACCACCAACACTACTACCATGCCCTGGGAATTCGTGGACATCAACTACAACTCATACCTGAGGTAGGTCAAATTTGTGTATCCTACTGTTGTGTGAGGCTTGCAGTCCCTCCATTTTATTTTTCACGAGCCGCCACTGATTGTGTGTGTTTTTAATATCTCATACTGTACAGTATTTACGCGGTAGCTCGCCAAAACCAAGGTGATGACTGTCCAAATTGCTGATCCGCAGTATTTGTTCCGTTATTTTCTGATCCTTTGCACTACTGTGAGGTTTCCTATAATGAAGAGCAATTTAATATATATTTACCTTTAATAAATCTAAACTTGAATAATAAAGCCAACAATTATTTTGTGCGGGATAAATAATAGGACAATTCCTGAACAAAAAAAATAGACAGTGTCTGTTAAACCAAACAACACACATATGATATGTAAATAACAGGACATTTATCTATATAAAGCAATTAAAGATATTTATGGTGTCTTTGTCAAAGTGAATATGCAGATTGTTAACTGGGAGTAATTAAAAAAATGTAGAGATCTTTACATGCAGGTTTCAGGAGAACCTATAAACTGTACTGTATAGTGTAAACACAAAGCATCCGTGTAAATATGTAAATTAAATTACATTATTGAAATTAGCACTACACTGTATCCAAAATATTCCTATAATAGTCGTGATCCCAACAATGATCATATCCAGCAGAAGCAGGCATTATATCCGGCAAGAGCAGACATATCCAGCAGAGGCAGACATTATATCCAGCAGAAGCAGACATTATATCCAGCAGAAGCAGACATATCCAGCATAGGCAGTCATTATATCCAAGAGAAGCAGTAGACACCCAGCATAGGGAGACATTATATCCAGCATAAGCAGTCATTATATCTCGCAGTGGCAGTCGTATCCAGTAGAAGCAGTCATCACAAAAAGTAGACGCAGATATCTAGCAGCAGGGACATTATGATCCAGCAGAACCAATCTATCCAGAAGCAGATATTATATCCAGCAGAAGATGTAAAAATCACATGTAGCCGGGGTTGAAGGAGCAGTACAAAGCAGACTCACTCAGCAGGGGATCTGGGTATAGCGGAGGGAGAAGCCGCGGTTGTTAACATCGATGGTGCTGTTTTCAGCGTTGTCCGTCACCACGCGAATCTCGAACGGTGCGGAGAAAGCTACGGGAAGAAGGCAGAATGTTGTTATTTTTCATTTTTTTTTACGAATCGGTTGAAGTTGCGATAGCGGAATGTTACCGTGCGAAAGGTTAAAGTTAGGTTAGATATCCTGAAAGTCGTTATTGTTTTTGTATCGTATTGTTGTCCATTCTCTTTTTGTTATTGTACAATAAAGCTACGGGGAACTGGAGAGCAATTAGTTTTTGTTATTTTTTTTTACTTTAATTTTACCTATCGATGAACTTTGTCAATAAAGTTTTACCTTATGGCCAGGGCCGTCTAAACAGCATTGTTGGGCCTGGGCAAAGCAATGTCCTGGGGCCCCTACCCACCCGCCCACTCAAATATAAACTAAAACTTTCAGTAAAATTAAACATATAATTAATTGGTACGTTGAATAACACAAACGTTTAAACATATAATTAATGTACTTCATTAGGTGCATCATCGACTTCGTCATTAACTTAGTAGTGGCGTGCTCTATTCACGGGGCCCCTAAAATCGTGGGGCCCTGGGCCAATGCGTTAAGACGGCTCAGCCTATGGCTGTACAGAAAAACGAAGGAAAACCGCTCGGGTTTAATTAAATGTCACTGGACGGTGTTACCTAGGAACTAAAATTTAGCCTAGCCACTCACTAGTCAACTCTGCGAAGTCGCTGCCACAGTATCGGTCAGGGCCGGAGACAGTGCCATCTTTGGAAACGACGGGGATCAACACGAAGTCGTTCTCACACTGAGAGTCTGTTGAATTAGCAGCTGCAGAAGGAAAGACAGAATAATTAATATGGATAACAAGAATTTGAACAATACCGGAAGAAAACACACACACACTTCACTCACCGCCAACCATTTATCCTAACCCTCCCACAAACTACTTATCGCCAGTCTCCTATCGTTCACGTGCATTGTTGCCTCTGGTGTCCTACCCAATCTTCTCCTTATTACTTCTCAGTCAACAGTGCTTTCTTTACTTTCTTCAGTTTCTCTCCCTATCACCATCTACCTCTGGACCTCTTAACCAATCTTTCACTTACCATTCTGTCAAAATGTCTTAGAAAATGGTAATAAACATCCCTAGTGTAAAGTTCAGCGGATAATATTTCTGACGACCTACTTACAGGGTAAGTTAAAATAATGCGATTTTTTATAGTTATTCTGTGTAAAGTTGTATAATGATTTGTTGTGCAGTTTTCTATATGTTTCTACGCGGCGTCGGTGTTTTTTGTCATGTATATAGTACTGTATTTTGGTCTTAGCTGGCGTTATGGGGTGATGTGTTAACTTTGTTTTGGTGTTCACGAAGTTATGTTCAACTCTGTAGTGTTCAATGATGTCACATTGTTTATGCTGTATTCTGCCGTATTAAATAGAGTTCTACTTGATTCCGTGGAATTGTGTGGTGTTCTGTTATGTTGTATGGCTGATCACATCGTCGCTACATAAATACCATCTTTAGATACACTAAAAACCTACTCACCCAGGTAGAACACGCATAACGTACACTTATGCACCCACATACAACCCCTTACACCAGTGATTCCCAACGTGGGGCCTACGCCCCACTGGGGGGCAATTCAATAATAATAGAGGGGCAATATGAAAAATATAGTAATATCAACATTTTTTTTTATTTTACCCTATATGGGTAAAAATTATAAATTTATAGGGTAAAATTGTAATTACAACCTAGCTGAGCACAACAGTTTGTGCAATCTAGTCAAGTGTTCACCCACTAATGTTATCGTGCATCTGGCACCAGCTATATGCGTGGCTTCTGACTTGTTTAACTTTGCAGTTCTTCATCTGCTGTCAAGGAAGAATGGTAAGCGATTTCAACTTCACATTTTCTGATTTGAAAGAAATTAATTATCCATCTTGGATGACTCAGCCATTGCTAGTGGATCTGTCAGATGTAACCATGGAGTATCAAGGAGAACTTTCAGAATTACAAAATGATGACTCGATTAAAGCCCTGTTCAAAATAAAAGGAACAATGATGTGGCTCTGTGAAGAAACACAAGCTAAATATCCAAATACAAGTAGTTTGGCAAGAAAACTACTGTTACCATTCCCATCGTCATACTTAGTGGAATGTGGATTTAGTGCTGTGAATGACTTATTACTGAAGAAAAGAAACCGACTGGATATCACTAAACGAGGCGACTTGAGATTGAAATTAACAAAATTTCTGCCTCGGATAAAATCTCTTTGCAGTAGACATCAGGCTCAAGGGTCTCATTAATTGATTGTAATTGAATTTATTTAATCTGATGGTAGATATGTTATACACATTATAAAATGGATTTTATTTGATTAAATTTGAAGTTAAACCCTTTAGTTTTATTTGAAAGATACAATTTTTTATGTTATACTTCTTCAAAACTGATATTGTTATATCATACTAAACAATTAACGGGTGGGGGACATGAAGAAATTTGTGATAAAAAAGTGGGGCATGGTACTAAAATGGTTGGGAACCACTGCCTTACACCCTCTTACAGTACAACAAGCACGAGGTACTCACTAGGGTTTGAAGCATTTAAGCTCATAGAGAAATGGTCATTGGTGTACTTTATACCACAGAAACCTTCCCTTGCTCTAATACATGCAGTGTATTGCTGGTTCGCGAGCTGGTGGATGCCATCTGTAGTCTGCGGGGGTAAAAGAGAACTGGATAAGGTACAGGTACGTGAACCAGCTGATGCTGGATGGGTGAGACTCGATATTTTGTTTTTTATTTAAAATTGGAAAGTCAATTAAGTGCGTAAAATTCATAGTTTAATTAATTTTCCTGTGAGTAGCAATGTGGCGATGAGAGTAGTACGATGGTGACTAACCTGGTAGTTGAAGGATTTGATGGTGCCGGAGTACTCGCTGAAGTACTGGAGGCAGTTTGGGGGTGCTGTGGAGGAACACGTGGATGTTAAATGTGATACTCTCTCTCTCTCTCTCTCTCTCTACGAAGACAGTCTACGTATGTATAAACACATATAATCAAATACATCCATTTGCACGCACATAACTGTACATTGGAAATAAGTACACAATAAAGTACACCCACACATAATTAAAAAAAATAATTCCTGCTAACCTGCAAAAACGAATTTAATGGTAATAATAATCACAAACATCACGAAAATTTGCATTTTCTTTAAAACGCGTGTTAGATAGAGAGGTTCACTTCCTGTTGCACAAGTGTTTGTAGTTTTATTGGTGCCCCTTGTAATGATTGTTTATCAGACCATAGCTTACAGCCCAGAGAACAACAACGCACATAACAGTAAGTAGATGCGCTGGTGTACACCTACATAAGTTGACACACCCTTCGTAATTAAAGTGATATTAAGACCTGACCCAGCAGAGGTCATGGTCACAATGTTCTCACTGCCGCGTGATTGGTCAAACCGGCGTCATGACCAGGTTAATTAAAAAACTAGCCTTCAGCCCGCACCTGATCAAACACATCTGTCTCGACACACCCAGATTATTCTTAATTAGTGACTGCATCTGCCGGCCTGACACCCCTCCAATATAAGGGGCCGACAGCTCCTTCCGGAAGACAGACAAGGAGAGTCTGAACCAAGAGGCATACGGAGTCACACTCGTCCAAGTCAATGCCGGGAAGGGGATTTCCCTCCCCGGTACCGAGTCCCCAGCTAGCAGAGTCTCCCATAGGAGACAGAACCCAGCACCTGCAGACAGAATCCCAAGCTGCTGGGCCTCCCTCAGGTCACGCGTGAGTCATTGTCAGAGTGATCCATAGGGTGAGTTACTTACGGTGGGAAGTGTATCCATTTCATGTTTGTGTCAGGGAGTCATTGTCGAGTAACGTCGAGAGGTTAATGTGTCTGTGTCATTCAGTCAACTAATAAATGGCTGTACTTAGAATCGGTTTTTAGAAAATTACCTCTTAAGAGTATAATACGGTTGAATAACTAATCGGCCACGCTACCAAGCGTTCCTCACTTTACAATCATAAGAACATAAGAATGGAGGAAACTGCAGCGGGCCTATTGGCCCATACTGGGCAGTCCCGTTTACACCCAACCCCTATTGCTCATATGAGCATCCAACCTATGTTTGAAGCAATTCAGCGTATTCGAGTTAATGATGATATTTGGTAACTTGTTCCATTCATCCACTATGTTTCCAAACCAGTGTTTACCTATATCACGCCTAAATCTAAATTTGTCGAATTTAAAACCATTGTTACGAGTTCGCTCCTGGTTGGATAGTTTGAGTACCTTTGTAATGTCCCCTTTGTTTAGCCCTGCCTTCCACTTACACACCTCTATCAGGTCGCCCCTCGCTCTACGTCTCTCAAGGGAGTGCAAATTAAGATGCTTTAACCTGTCTGACTGTCTCTATACTCAAGGTTCCTAATGCCCGGGATTAGTCTTGTCATTCTCCTCTGAATTCTTTCCAAGGATTCTGTATCCATTCTGTAATACGGTGACCAGAACTGAACTGCGTAATCTTACTTTACTTGTACTAAGTACTTTATCCTCATTACACCCTTAATTTACTCAACTTTGTCCGGTTTTGTGGGCAACTCTGTGGACACATTGTGAAGTTGTATTGTTCAAGGGTTTCCATCGTGTTTTTATGTTTACATTAATTTTATCCCCTTCGCCACTGATCGGCCATGCACTGGCACAAGTTTTGATTAAGTCTGATCTGGAAAAAGCTGACACTCGGTGCCGTCACAACACTTTTTGGTAGATTGTTCCAAAGAGTTCACAACTCTCACTCCGAAAAAGTTTGCCCTCACAAATTTCTGGACTTGCGTTTTCATCTATCTTGAGCTGTGTCCCCTTGTCCAGGTACAGACACTCGACGGAGTAGTGCCCTCTGAGATGTTTATTAACTTCAATTTGGTCACCCCTTGCCCGTCTATAGTATAAGCTAGGCAGTTGCATGAAGCAAACAACAACGGGCCCAGTTGAAGCTAGTTTGATTAAGGAATTAAAATCAATAAACCTTAGTGATGGTCAGTTCAAAACTGATAATATGTTACATAAATTTATTTGTCAGTGGCCCAAGGTTAAAAATGCTCTGAAAACCTTTGTAGGATAGTTATTTAGCGGGTCCCTTATTTTTGACCTGACCTGACTAGTCACGTCACCCCCTTCTCTTAAGCTCCTCTACGTGTGTGTTGGTGTGAGGATTAGTGGATGACATCATTATGACCTGACCTCATATTTAATAAGGTCACCCTGTATATTTAAGCCTCTCTCTGTCCATGTAATCCAGTTGCCTCTGAAGATGTCTTGAATAAAGACGAAAGCTAAGTTGCTCCGTTGTTTCCCTTTTCCCGTGTGATTTTATCAATATATAGATATATATATATATATATATATATATATATATATATATATATATATATATATATATATATATATATATATATCAGAGAGATAATGTACTGTATCTTGTGTGGGTTCAGTTTTAGTACAGGAGCAAACCGGAGTATTCGTCGATAACCATGTTTTGTGGCGTCCAACTGGCTAAGTGATTGATACTGGAGGGAACTGTTGTTTCTGCTGGGGGGGGAGTATCATAACTCACCTCTACTGGGGGAGGAACAGGGGATCTGCGTAACCTTGATCCTCCAGGAGCGTGGGAAGGTGGTGGTGGTGGTGGCGATGTTGACCCTGGCGGCCCCAGTACCGCTCGCCAGGTCCAAGTACACTGAAGGGGCAACAACCTCGTATGAAAACCTAACACATTGAACCAAGGTCTATAGAATACATTGAACTTATAGAACCCTGTGATAGCGATACTGTTAAAAACATGAGACATCGAATTATTTTTGACGCATGAGATATCTAACTTTTAAAAACCCGACACATTAAACTCTTTTCAAAACTTAAGATTAGATTAGGTTAGATAAAATCAAATAAGATTAGATTATAGTAGGTTAGATTTTATTAGGTTAGATAAGGTTAGGTTAGCGTTATGGTGTTTAGGTGAAATAAGCTAAGTTACTAATTTTTATGTGATCCCAATAACACTGAAAAATTCTGAAAAACCCTTTCTACCAACCCCAGCCCTGAGGTTCTTACTGTGTTGGCCCGTGTTGTCCCCACAGATGACGGTGGGGTTCGCGCCTCCCGTACCCACCACAGTAAAAGTGTCCTCACTACATTGGGTCGTGTTGTCGGGTCCTTGAATTCGCAGTGTCTCGAAGTCCAGTCGTAATTGACAGATGTTTTCGTTGGCCTGGAAAAGTGGAGTGGAGAGGTGACAGTCGGCAGAGAAGGTGGTAAGTAGTGAGTGAGAGGGAGGAAAAGTGGAGTGGAGAGGTGATAGTCGGCAGAGAAGGTGGTAAGTAGTGAGGGAGAGTGGAGGGGAGAGGTGATAGTCGGCAGAGTAAGGAGATGACGAGTAACGAGAGAGCGATCAGTAAGTGCGTGTGTGTGTGATGAGTGTTGGAGTTTAAAAGACGTTTGATACCGAATCACTGTAACATTTAATCATTGTACTACCTTATTGCTGTACCAATGTAAAGGACGAGAAGTAAACAATGTACCTTCTCTATGCTGTACTGGCAGTTGTCGATGGTCATGAAGGTGTCGGGGTAGGCGTCGTTCACTAGGTAGGAACAGTTCTGCGACACTGTTTCACCACACTTCTTCTGATCTGAGGGAGATACCGGTCAGCGACTATGAGGCATTGTATAGTTGTGTAGAGGTGTGTGTGTGGGTGGTATGTAGGTAAATCACTGTCAATTTACCTCTTCATATATATATATATATATATATATATATATATATATATATATATATATATATATATATATATATATATGTACTGTAGATACATACAAGCAAATTGCAAAATAATATAAACCTCTACTATTTTTTTTCTTGCGTCAACAAAACGATAGTTTTCGGAAAACTTACAAGACTACCACTGCATCTCTGGTAGTCACTTTACCTTGACAACTGTAAAAGTCTGAAGACTACAATTATTTAAAAAAAATGTTTTACTCCATTCGGCATATTTTTTGTATTTTATTATCTAAGTACTTACAAATATATTCAATTTCTGAATTTAAAATAGCAAATTAATTTATACATTCGTAAGTCACAGAATATTTGTAGTATTTTACACAGGGAGATCATTTACAGGGTTCCATTTTTTCTATGATTACGTACAACTGATACTGTCCATGACAATACAACACTCACACACACAACAGACGCCATAACCGTTCGCACAGGTTCCGTCAGCTCGGCCACCCTGGCTGGTACAGTCCTTCCTGGAAGTACAAGTGCCAGTCGAATTGTCCGACTTTGAAGAACAAGCTTTGGGTTGAACCTTCACTGTCACGAATGGCAGGAACTGCAGGTTTAAAACTGGGGAAATAAATCGTGATTAAATATCGATATGCATCTCGTATTCATAAATGATTCACATCATTTGAGTAAATGAAAATGTAGCCTTTTCCACTACGATGACTTCATCTAACAGGATATTAGCAAAAACTAGGGATCATATGAAGAACCCCCCCCCCCCGAGCAGTCGGGGGGGGGGGTTCTTCATGTGAACGAGTCTAGGGTGGATATTCTTCACACGATCACTGGGAACACAACAGGTGGCCAAGACCTCACCAGTAGGTTAGGTTTTGTTCTTCATTCATACCTGCAAGAATTTATGTGGCGTGACCGATTTTATAATAATGCTAATGAGAATCTATGTACTCATATTTCTCTTCAGTACCCTCTGTGATGACAAGTTTAATAAACTATTCTGCATATGTAACATAAATAACAAAAATTAAAGAAGGAAAACAATGCATCACTGAAATAAAGGGGGATATTCCTCACATGGGAACTTGTGGGGGAGGGATTCTTCAGTTGGCAACATTGGGGTGGGGGGATTCTTCATATGATCCAAAACTAGTTGACGAACTGTTATAATTATGAAACAAGAGACCGGAGCTTACATTTCCCGTCCCTCACGCCGTGCACAGAACTCTGGGTTGTTGAGGGAGACGCCACGATGATGATGTTGAGCAGGGTCGACACTACCACCGTCACCGCCACCGCTGTCATCATCTCCATGTTCCTCGGTATCATCCTGACGTTAAGGAGACATGTAACTCATTGTAAAGTAGCTGTTAACTAAAAATAAGATAATTAAGTGTACCCAGTATCTTGTTATACACAGGCCCATAAGCAGCAACGTGATATCGGTATGGCGAATACTGAAGCTAGAAGTAGGACCACTTTATTGATGATGTGATTAAAGGGATCATTAAATATGCATATAACTGGTGAAATTTACTTCGTGCTAATGATATAAAGTAATAAAACAAATATTCCAATGCCGTGATCAGGGCAGGATTGTTTTGTCAGCGAAGATTCCCGTGTAAAATCATCCGAAATGTAGTCAAAACAGTTAACAAATACTGAATATCTTTATTGTTGCGTTTTTGTATAAACCGAGTCTTTATCAGAAGTATTGATAAAAATAAGGCATATTTTTATGTTTCCCCTCGTTTTAAAAACGCGATTCATTCGTTACAAAACTATATAAAAACCGCAAAACTATATAAAAACCGCGTACCTTGCTACGGCCCTTGTACAGCTATTCACAGAAACCATAACATGCAAACTAATTTTAGAGAGACATCATAATTTCATTAGTTATCTTATCTTGTACATAAAGTGACTTTAATGAACATGCATATTTAAGACCTTAGTTGTTGAAACATATGGCTTGGTAATTTTTTTTACGGGATTAGCCCACCCGGGCACAGGTCACTGACCCACATCGGGGCCTGGGGGGGTGTAATGATAATAATAAAGAGCCACAAAGAAATAAAAAAAAAAATAAAATAAAAGTGAGAAACAATATATGTATGTTGTATTGTCAATGGTAAGAGAAACAATTGAGACCCTGCAATTGTGTGTAAATGAGGCAGAGTCAGATGAGCAACCTGGGAGTTGGTCACATTTTCGTGATGCCATATGGCAGCAGGGTCTACCATTAGCCAATACATTATGCTTCCGATATCTTCCCAGGCGGTAGTACTGTACCTCCCTGTTTGGTAGCTGCCTGCTACCAAAGGAGGAAATTATATAATTCTTGATCTTTATTTATTGACGCATATTATATGAACTGTGCTGGATCATGTATAAAACATTGTTTTCGACGGCCCACAGTTTAATAAATAGACATTGTAAATAAAGTGATGTATAATTTTATAGGTAGGTATTTCCATGTAAGAGGGCGTTATTTTCTTATTAATGACGCTCAGATATTACGTTTCTCTTTTCTTTAAGTTATGTAACCACATGTGATATATATAGACAGCATTAAACCCTTACCTAATAATTTATATAGCCATCTTATACTTGTGCTAATACGTCAGTCAAGTTCTTCCCCTTGTTCAGATGCTAAAACAAAATTAGTAATCCATCGCACATGATTTGTCAACTTATTATTGAACATCTATATTTATTGGCGTCAAGACGAGGAATAGGAATGTAAGAACTGAGAATCATAAAGCATACGAATTAATTATTTAAATTCCTGCAGTAGTAAATCATGTCAACTGTGCTTACCTTCAATTTGGTAGGTTCGTATTCCTCACTGTTTACGGTGCCACTTTTTATAACTGTTTACTCACCTTTTCAATATACCACGTTTATAACACTTTTTATAGGCGGTTTTCTGGTTTCGGGCTCTGACTGCGATCTCGCAATGCAGTAAACTAAGATTTATTAATTTCAGTTCTCCAGAAAAATAAAATGTAACAGTAAACAACAGAGTAGAGATCTCTGGTTCAACTTCTTAGAACTTGCTGTTTGTTGTAAAGGGTCTTTTAGCAGCTGTTGATGTTGGTTGTAGATTATTGACATCCAGGTTTCAGTGTTACTCCTGGGAAGAGTGAACAACTTGTAGCACTGTTGATAAAGATGTACTCGACTGATGGAGACGCTGTGGGTGTTGTTTTATATACCCACAGGGAGGAGTCCCTGGGTGCTGGGGTGAGATACAATAATTATCTTAATTGTTTTAATTGTGAAAAGAGAAAACTTAATGGGCTTGGTGTTTCGTACACGAGGGTCATACATACTCATACACATCTGTAGGTGCGCGTGATCCATGTACATGCTGGTTACCTGGTAACTATATGTGTGCGTGTGTAATAATATTAATAATAGTAATAATAAGGTGCAACTATAACGTGTGGTCTACAAGGATATCTTTAATCTAACCTAACCTTATCTATCCCTATCTGCCTTAACGTAGCCTTAATATCTTGTAGACCGCACTCTGTAGTAACACCCCTCTACTTATATTCATATTTTTCCTTTCTATTGACCGAATTAATGCTGATTCAAAAACATTTATGTTTACAAAATAATTACATTTAATGACTGAAGAGGCTTTCGGCCAATCAATGGGGTGGCAGTTTTCATTTATGTGGAGAAATAAATCATTTGATGTTTGACCTGTTCTCACTGCATATTTATATTGACTTACTCTTGATTTCAAGAGTTTTCCTGTCTGTCCAATATAAAAAGAGTTACATTCCTTACAGGGAATTGTGTGTATGGCACTTATCATTGGAGGGACTATTCTTAATTAAAAGCTTTTTTCACAGAGTTTTCATAGGAAAAGACTGCTTTCACATCCAGCAATTTTAACAAAGACTGTGATTTGGCAGACAAAATATTTCTGGGAGGTATTTTATTATGTACATTGTTATCATAGCAAATCTTTCTTGCTTTTATCTTATATTTGTTTAGAACATGAGAAGGGTAACATAGTTTCTTACCTAATGTATCAATTCTTTCATATTCATCTTCGATAAATTCAGGGTTAGATACATAGAGGAGAATATTGACTGTTGGATATGGAAACTGTGATCTGAGTGAAAAGGCACTTAAATCAAATTAGTAGTTGGCTCTCTGAAAATGCTAAACTGTACTTGTAATCATTATCCGTTCTGTGAATCATTACTTCCAAAAATGGTAGTTTCCCATCTTCTTTAATCTCTTAGTGAATTTGATAGATGGCACCTGTTCATTCAGTTTACCTATAAATTCATTTGCATCTAGATTATTAGGCCAAATCTAGATGTACCGCCCTAAAAATGTTTTGTCTGGGCATGCGCAGTTCGATCAAAAAAATCATTTGAAGGCTTAAGGTGTGCTAATATTAACCCTCGGAATAAAGGGTTAGGTTAGGTTAGATTTTGATCGAACTGCGCTTGCCAATAAAATTTTCAGCACGGTACAATCTCAGCCCACTACAAGGAAAATTTCGAGGAGCATCTAAACTATCATTTTAATAACACGAAAAATTACTTCTTGGAAATCTCGAGTTACTAGAAGTAGGCTACATTCTTAAGGACGTGACTTATATCAAACATTTTTCTTTGTACGGTGAAGGAAAACGGAAATTAATTCTGAGTGTGGTGCATGACATCCGGATTACGACAAGGGGTACTGTATGCTTCCTTTGACCTCAGTGTTTAGGCCGAATCATAGTATATTTTTGTGTGTATCATTCTCCACTTATCAGGCTACCAGTTTTTCTAGCTGGACAGGTCTGGACTGGATTACATTTTAAGACCTTTATTGCCCAGTGTTAGTACAAGAGGAAACCTGCCGAGTTTCGTAGGGTCACATTGGATAACGCCCTTGCATCTGTCTTTGGCCGGGGATTATAGTTAGAGCATGTGCCCCTTATCCCTTAATTTTTTGGTCAGATTATGATGTGAACGCATCTACTGTAGTTAATGTTGGGTCTCATCAGTATGCTTCTGAAGCTATTTCTTGGAGTTATTTTTGTTCATTCGTACATCGTACAAATCTATGTAAATCTGTTCTGAGATTTACTGGGAAAATCATCGTACAAGATTTAAACTCAGTAAATCTCACTCTTGAGGTGAAGATATAACATTTAGGCACCGTTCGCACAAGCCATCACGTGATATCCTGCAGATTTAACTGATATATGTACTTAGTTCATAGCGGGAGTAGGCCGAGGTTCAAATACTATACAGTGGTGATTTTAACAAGATGGGGGGGGGGTGGGGGGGACAAGGCGTATGGACTGGCCTGATCTGTTAAGAAATAATAATTGCGCGTGTGAATTTTAGTTCAAGCGTTCGAACTTGACATTGCAGTGATTTCTATGCTTATAGACACTGCAAATGTTTGATTTACACACGTCCCCAAACAGTATCATGTTAATATTAAGCTCCTGCTTAGACCTACTAACACATGTCTTGTTTTCGTACAGTATTCCATCACAAACTTTTGACAATGATAAGAATCACCTGAAAAATCGGGTGATGTATCGAACACCTGGAAATTGGTATAATTTTAGAATATGTGACCCGAGTCCAGAGAACACAGGAAAGTGCAGTATAAACACAAAAAAGTACCCTGCCCTACTTTGTTATTGTACCACTGTTTGAAGTACAGTGATGCAGTGTAGATAACAAAACAAATGACGTAACTTCTCGGCCTTCGGGAGGCGTCGTAAACGAAATCCTCATCACTTGCAGGTCTACGCTAACACAGACAAAAACATTGCTTCATGTGGTCTTGATTTGGTTTACAAAATATGTGAACTTTCGGCTAGCCTTCTGGACACCCTATGTAATGTATATATAATACTGTATATCACACTAAAAAGTGAACGCTGAATGTTCCTTGCGGCTAAAGATATGTGAATGCACTTTACTGGTTAATAATGAAGAAAGAGAAATATGTCCAGATGTAACGTAAAAATTATACTTACAACTTTCGTTCACTTAACACTAGTTAGGGGACAATAGAGTGAATATTTAGAAAAAATGTACTGTACAGTGCTCTATTTTCCTTTAACATTTCAAGTTATAATAATTCTCTGTATACTTTTGAATTTAATTATGGAAGTAATCTTTGCATCTTATGTATTTAGTTGTGAATAATATTGCTTGGTGCAATATCAAGGGAGAGGGAGTTGTGGGCGGAACTGATTATATTGCCAGCTACTCGATACCAGCGTGAAATTATTCCTAAAATCTTAAAATTTGCAGGACATATTATCTTCCTTGTCACCAAAACTTGTACTACCAATAAGATGTGAATATTCATATGTATATGCCGTGATTTAAACAGCTGACTGTGTTCAATATTGATACAACAGATGAGTTTGTTGCAAAGTTGCTATGAGGAAAAATTTAAATAAACATACTCGAGGACACTGTAACCGGATTCTTTTCTCGCGCAACTTACATGTGTGCCAACTGTCTATTCTGAAGACAACTTTTATTTTTATATCAGTGTTTGAGACGAGAAGCTAGTGTTTTAATTACTCATGTTTAGGTCTCTACAGGTCACCTTGATATGCCAATTTCCTGTCCAGTCGTCTCATGAAGGTCATCCATCATGTTTGGATAGTCTTGTAAAGTTTACTATAATAGTAATATTGTAGACGAAGACTCCACCTCTCTAGTCAATGTCTTCAACTACCTCTCTCTGAAGTTACTTAATCTCATTCAGGGTGAGGTATACGTGACTACCACATTTAGGGTGCTATTGCAGGCTGGTGACCGGATTAAAAATGCACACACACGTACACACACACACAACGGGCGAGTCATACATGTTCACTTTCCCAAAATTTGTTTATTTTTTTGTAGTTGACGCATATAATGATGTGATCACTTGGTAGGAAGTTTTGTCTCAGCTTGGTGTGTGGACGTATGTGTTGAACTGATGAAGCCTTATGATCTCTAATATTAATGCTACTCGGGGTGGTCTCCATCATATCATCACGTATCCTGCTGTATGTCCTAAATGGGATCTTCACCTTCCTCAGGCCTTCATAACTCAGTTCTTCAGCTCGGGGATCGTTGCCCTCCTTTGAACAGTCTCAATTGATATTGATATTTAGTCAGAAAAATACAAATATAGAGTGGGCAATAAGAACAGTGTTGACAAGGCTGAGCCAATTGAGAGCCTGAGCCCTCTTAGTGGCACCTGATATACAGTATATATATATAGTACATTTATTTCAAGGACATATTATAATAACATTTAGCATCATCTGGATTAGTACACGTAACATTTTGTGTGGATGTCTTTCATCTTGTGAGGACATGTTGTTATAGTACAGTTGTCACACCTGGACGACATGTTATAGTACAGTTGTCACACCAGGTTCTTGAATCAACACCTGTAGTTTTCTACCTGTAAGTGATGGCTGGGCCACACCATCTTGTTAACTTTATCCTTTAAACGATTTTCAGACGTAATTTATATGAATATCTTCTGAATATGTGGGAACGTCATGGTATCGTCAACAAGGATACATACTTTAGAGGACACAGTCAGAAAGTCACTAATGTCTGTGATGAAGAGTGTCGGTTCCAACACACTGCCCTGAGGGACGCCATTTGACACAACGTATCTCACCAGAATCCATCTACATTATTATTATTTTCTTTTTAAGTCAGGAGTGAATGGTGCTCGGCTCGCCAGTACCCAGTTTTGATGTAAAAATACAGTACCAGTCGTCAGAATCAACACCAGATATGTCGCGTCCTGTAGTATGCATGTATTGTGCGCATATATTTGTGTTAGATTAAAGTGTTTGCGGAATTACACACACACACATAGATATTTGTGTTAAATATAGACAGAGCCAAAGAGAGAGACAGAGAAGCCTGCTTTTGTCATCTCAGTACTCAACAAGACGTCATCAGTGAGTGATGTTGACATGAGCGGTAATAAGGGGCGTATCTTAATTCTCGTGTCCGGGTGAAAGTGGTGAAAGCAGGTGATCCACTAAACTGTTTTTGTCCCAGTCATTACCTACAAACTACCGCTAACACTCAAGAAACTCGAGGACTGTGTTGATGTCCGCGAGGGAGGCCTGTGTAGGAGAATCCTTTAGTTTCTTTTTACGCAGTACGTCAGTACCACTCAAGTCTCTTATCCTTGGTACAGTTGCGGAAATATGTTCCTACACCCCCCGTGTTAACCCGTGTCTCCAAACAGCAACGTCGCAGTAGTAGTATCACTATGAACGAATGGACCACATGGGTAGTGGTCGTGTAACGACGGACGTGTTTGGTAGATGGGTTTGCTATAGGTTACATAGGTTGGCCGTTTGGAGACACGGGTTACCATGGGGGGTGAAGGAACACATTTCCGCAAATGTACCACCGTCATGATGGCGTCGTGACGTCACGTGCATCAATGGCGTGTGACGTCATCAGTGTGGAGTATGAAGAAGCGTAAGATAGATACCTCCTCGTAACTGCCAATAGTAGAAGGTATCCATCATGATCTTTAATTTTGTGTCGTAGCTTAAGTGAGTTAATTCGATGAGTTGTCACGTGACCATCAGAGTAAAGTGGTACGATCGAGTGAAAATGTAAATGTAATGTTGATATATCTACGAAATAATTGTCGTAATTTCCGGCATGGCCTCTTTATCTCTCCCGAAGGTATTTAGAGTGGTGTATTTGTTAGGTTAATTGGTCGTCTTGCTGTGAGTCGTCGTTGGGTGCTAGGCCGTGACGTTATTCATGTCTCGCTCTGTTTGTCGGTAAAATTTGCCGAGTTTGCCATTCCTTCTCCTTTTCCCTCCGTTTTTGTTCCTCATTCCGAGAACTACAACTTCTCGCATTTTTTTTCCGAAGCCGATCACTCCCACACAAGATGGGCAGGGATTTGGTGGTCGATATTCCCAGTCAAAGATTGCATGTCATAAAATCTTATATTTTATTCAGCATGTACGTGTACATACACAATGCAAGTATACATTGTACAAAGACAGTACAAGTTTACAATTTACATATCCAGTGCAGATATATAATGTTTATAAACAGTACAATTATACAATGTACAGTACTATAGACAGAACAGGTGTTTCCCTGTCAAGAGTACTGTCATCCTGTCTGGTCTTTGAGATATGCTAAAGACTGTCAGTTGATTGAAAATTACCAAAGGATGGCCTGCACTACGCCACCTCAGTTACCCAGAGATGTTAGAACGCCTGCAAATGCCTAACTTATACTGTAGACGGGCAAGGGGCGACTAATCGAAGTGTATAAACTTCTCAGGGGGCACTACTGGGTCGAGTGTCCATACCTAGAGCTGGTGGACGTCCGCCCCACAAGGGGTCACAGTTCAAGGTTGAAGAAGCCACAAATCCATAAAACTGTGAAGGGAAACTTTTTTGGAGTGAGAGTTGTGAACTCTTGGAACAATCTGCTGAAGAGCGTTGTGACGGCAACGAGTGTGAGCTGTTTCAAGACAAGACTTGACCAACACTGGAGCAGGTTCAGGTACATTCAGGAGCCGGTGCATGCCCAGTACTTGCCAACAGTGCGTAACAGAGACGTGACCGATCGCCCAAGCGGCTAACGAGCCGATTAGTGGTGAAGAGGATAAAAGCGACCTAACCCAATCCCCCAGTAGCGTTTGGGTGTTCGTTAATCTGTTAAAATAAATTGAGGTTTCTAATCTTCAGGTGGTCTACTTTGTTCGTGAATAAATGCGTGTGTGAACTCCCCGTGATCAATTCTGACACCCTTATGTTGCCCTCTGCCATTTGGAAAGTTTTAAGGTAAGTAAACTTTTGTAACTACAGAAGTCTTACTGTACATAATGTTTTTTGCTGCCGACTAACTTCGTACATATAACACGTGAAAAAAGAACACACTATAATTCAACATATCTAAGCGATTATCTGTGATAATGATATAGAAATTCCTTATCCAAAGTCGGAATCATATTTTGTCATACTACAATGTTAGGTATTTTACATCTTATTTTTAATCTTAGTACATGAATCGGACAAAAGTGATATCTTTGAATGTTGCCACTTCATGTTTGTGTGTATTTATTATTTTTGTTTAAAAATATTTAATCAAATTACTCTGTTGATATCTCAGTTATATATATAATACAACAACATTTGTTTCGCCTTTATGGCTACACGCCCGACAAAGGGTTAAATAACATACCATCAGTTTGTTTTGGTTGGTACCAGACAGGGTCCCCCAGTATTACCACCACCCACACTACACGCACCACAAAGCATTTGGTAAAACCCGTGATGAAAAATTTATCCGGCACAGTTGTTTTCCTTCTCTGATTGAAGTCTTAAGAATTTTTAACTGTTGCTAAGCATGGCATTTTTATGTTTTTTGTTGTTTTTACTTAAAAATAATTGGCAGTACTGTACATATTCTGCTACGAGCTGCTACCACGATGACACGTAATTTTACCTTACTTTTTACTTGTTTTTTTTTTATCCTCTTCACCACTGATCGGCTCGTTAGCCTCTTGGACGGTTGGTCACGTCTCTGTTACGCACCGTTGGCAAATGGTGGGCGTGTATTGGCTCCTGAATGTAACTGAACCTTCTCCAGTGTCTTTATAAACCAATCTAACCTACCTGATTTAACTTATTAATTTCAGAATATACTTTGGTTAGGGAAGTTTGGTTTGATATGGATTAGTTGTTTCGTATTTGTAAAATAACGTGGTAATTGTGTGAATATTATTACTGGAGCTATGAGTTTGCTTAAACGATTTTTACTTCCTGATTTTCTATACTAGTTGTGGTTATCAATGTAACAATTATGGGTTAAACTGTATACAGTATATGTCACATTTTGACTGCCGTCTATAGTACAAAATACGGATCACTTGAAGATTGGCCCTCATTTCACTTTAACTTAACTAAATTTAACATAACCTAACTTAACCTAATCTAAGCTAACACCCCTACAGTGAGGGTGTTTAATCATCAGGTGAAATAAGCTGGGGACTAAACTACAAGTGATCCCAACGTTTCAACACGTCATTTAAAAACTTGTGAAAATCGACTTACTGTTTATCCTGCATGCTAGTGATATATCTATTACAATAAATTAGGATCACATAAACGGGCGAATATTTGGGCACATTGGGCTGATGTTTTGTGCCAGAATAAACGTTTAGTTATAAAATAGACCGTATGAGGAGATTCAGATCGGATGTGGATTTTAGGCAGCAGAAGAAAGAGATAAGAGGTATCAGCTATCAAGGTCGGGCGAGGTAGGTAGCGGAGTTGGCATCAGTGGACCGGACGACCTGCTGAGTGCCGACCGACCTCTAATACGCAGTCGTACTGGATCCTTGTGAAGGTAGGTTGTGTTTCACCTTTCCTAGTTGTAGTTGAACCAAACCTACTACTACATTGGTCTTAAGGCATTTATATGTGGAAATTTGGTGAATGAACATTGTTATGGAAATGTTTTTTTTCTGGCACAAAGCGTTGATTCAGCGATGTAATTTTTCTACTTTTTTATTTTCGCGACCTTGGTGTGGTGAAGAAGCTATTTGATGTCATGGATTAGACATGAACTTAGTTACACTGCGCTTCAAATCCGAGATATTGGTTACAATTGTGTTAAACTTTCATAAAGAATCCTAATTTGTTATATAAGGGTGCTAGATTTCTCAAAGCATACGTACGTACTTTTATCGTGAACCAGTTGCAACTTATCGCTTGGTATGTCTACTAATTTATGGAATTACATATTTTACTAAAATCCTTGAACCCTGTGAACGTGTGGTGTTGGTTCAGGAAAATAATGGTTATCAGTTTTGGACGATACGAGGTGCACGTAATATCCTCATGCAGTCACAAAAAACGAAACTCCAATGTCGTAAATCAAGGGGGATATTTTGCTCCTCCGATTTTCAGCTAGGAGGGATTATTTATGTAATAATTCAACATTTTCTTCGCAATGAAGAGAATTTGAAGGGCAGTAGATAGTAGGAACAGAGGTGTAAAGTACCGTAGGTAGCATCACAGTTTGGTTAAGTTAAGTCTTTTTAAGTCAGACCAAGACCACGAAACTAATTTACACAAAAAACGATTTATATTTTGTTTATTAGGCATACGTAACCTGGCCTAATCTAATCTAACTGGGGAGCTTCAGACCACTATATCATCACAACATTCATTGGCAGATTATTCCAAGAGTTCACAATCCTTACTCCAAAGGAATTGCCGCTAACAAATTAATGTATTTGTGGCTTCTTTAACTTTAGGCTGTGACCTTAGGGGACAGCTGCGGATATGAGTATTTCACTGGATAATGTCATTTGAAGTGATTATAAACTTCTGTTAAACCACCTCTTGCCTGTCTACAGTATAAATTAGGCAGTTTAAGGCATTCTAACGTCTCTTGGTATGTGAGATGCTTAAGTGCCACTACCAGTTTAGTTGCCATCCTTTGGATATTCTAAATCAGTTGGCAATCTGTATTATATCTCTAGGATCAAACAGAATTATAGTGGTTGAGCATGACTATTGAATAGTCTTATGAGGGATAGATCATCTTATTTACCTAATGCACTACCCACTAGAGGTGGCCATACATAAGAATATAAGGAGTCTGCAATAGGCCGGTTGGCCTGTGCTTGGCAGCTCCTGTCTAGAGTTACTACCACTCTATCATCCATGAATCTATCTAGCCTCCTTTTAAAACTTTCCAGCACTTACTACAAAGTTGCTAAGCTTGTTCCACTCGTCAACCAGATCCTTCCTATCTCCCTCCTAAACCTAAATTTATCCAACTTAAATCCCTTGCTACGAGTTCTAGCCTGCCCGGATATTATAAGAACTTTATCTATATCTCCTTTATTGATTCCTGTCACCCACTTAAATACTTCTATCTTATCTCTCTGCACTCTTTGTGTTTCTAGTGAATGCAAGTTTAGTTTCTTCAATATATCCTGATATGGAAGGTTTCTAAGTCCCGGAATCATTTTCGTCATTCTTCGCTGAACAGCATAATCGAGGTGTGGCCTGACTAGCGCAAGATGTAGTTGCAATATGACCTCTGCACTCTTATTACTTACACTTCTAGATATAAGACCTAATACTCTGTTTGCCTTATTTCAAACATTAACGCACTGTTTTCTAGACCGTAGGTTCGGGCTTACAAGTACCCCTAAGTCTCTTTCACAAGTCGACTTCTCTAGGTTGATGTTGACAATGTTTGTTCTTCTAATATTAAGTACGCTGCACTTGCTGGTGTTGAATTTCGTTTGCCATTTTTCTGACCACTCCTGCAGTTTATTTAAATCTTCCTGTATGGCATTTGCATCCTTCCCTGAATTAATCTGCCGCCCTATTTTGGTATCATCCTCAAACTTGCTTATGTCACTGCTGATCCCAGTATCTAGATCGCTTATGTAGATTATGAACAAGAGTGGGCCCAGTACTGACACCTGGGGAACCCCACTGTTTACACAGCCCCACTCAGATTTAACACCATCTACGCTGATCCTATGTGTTCTATCAGTGAGCCATGATTTTATCCAATTTAAAACCAATGTTAGGAGGTCAGTGGTCTGTGTAGGATCCCTTTATTGTACCTGTACTTGATAATTTGTCAAGGGTTATTTTGATGCACAGTACAGTATTCCCTTAAAGCTCGCTGGGGTTAGGTAAAATGGACCTCTTGAGAAAGCAAAATCCGTGAGTTTTTCGTGCCAGTCCTAGCAGTGTGCAAAATACATATATAAATAGCTATATGCACATGTATAACAACATTAGGTATGCATAAGACAATATAATAAATATGAAATAACATAAATAAATAAACAAACATGAAAAAACACTGTATGGACATTAGGTCCACACAGTCATAGTTGTGGTACCTGTAGTGAGAAACATAATAGCATATAGCCAGTGATTTGGCTTTGCCAGTACAGTAAGCTATTAAATCTGCAAAGAAAATTTTTTAAAAATATACCTTGCTATTTATAGGGTGCATCTTATAACCTGGGAAATATGGTGCTCTGTACTGTCCTGTAGTGTTGACTCCTCTTGAGCCTTGGCACACAGCCTCAGATTTATTCTATTTATTTTCCAAGGCAATCTGTGAGCTTCCGAGGGATGCAAACTTTAAAACCTCGAGCTTAAGGGAATACTGTACTTTTTACTTTTATCCTCCTCGCCACTGATCGACTCGCTAGCCACTTGGGCGGTCGGTCATGTCGCTGTTACATACTGTTCGCAAGTACTGGGCATGCCCTGTTTCTTCAATGTATATGTACCTGCACTAGTGTTGCTCGAGTCTGTTTTTAAAAGAGCTCACATTCAGTGCCGTCACAACATTCTGACCTATGTTCCAAGAGTTCATAATTCTCACTCCAAAAATGTTTGCCCTCACAGTTTCCTGGACTTGTCACTTCTTGAACATTGAGGTGTGACCCCTTGTGAGGTGGGCATCCACCAGCTCCAGGTATGGACACTCGACTGAAGAATGCCTCTAGATGTTTATAAACTTCAATTATGTCACCCATTGCCCGTCTATTTTATAAGCTAGGCAGTTGCAGGCATTCTAATCTCTGGGTAACAGAGGATGATTAAGTACAATATTGCATCATCCATGATTCCATGTTATAGTCACACACACCCCTTCACCACCGCAACCATGGGTCTGTCAGTCATGGAGCATTTTATATGGTCCAATAAAACTTACAATGTTTCCATTTTGTGCAACAAAGTTCATTTCCACCAATGTGAGTTTTTGAAGATACTATACTGTTTTTCCACACATTTCCAAAATAATTATGGGCTAGTGGATTTGAATATTTACTAGCCCTGTGGTCTAGAGGAAGATTTTGAGTTAAATAGACCTGATAGACAGTACTGTATACTGTACATGTATATACACTGGTACTATATAATGACCCTTATTAGCATTCTCCTCTCCAGGAATGCATCCCAAGTGCTGAGAGGGTATTATTGTATTCCTGATGAGGGTGTATGAGTGATTTATTGTGCTGAAACGGCATTTTTTTATTTATTTTTTATTAATGGACTATGTTTTACACTAGCATACTGTTACTGTTACGATAAGTGGTATGAAATCTATACGCCTTTGTAAAATTTTCAGCTTTTCTATTTAAAATTTATTTTAAAAATTATTATTAATTCAACCTTTTTTATTTCCTCATGTTTGTAGTTCTCGGTTAACTACACAATACACATGCCAGTGTAATTTTCTTTTTATAATATTTTTACTCTATTCACAGACATCTGTATAATGCAGTACAGTATTCCTGCAATGTTTTATAATGGAGTTTTGCATTTTTTCTGCATTGAAATTTTAAATTATATTCACTTGGTTTTTCTGATATTCTTGTAAAATACAATAGTACTGTACTGAATTTTTCTTCTAGTACTGTAAGGAGTCAAGGATTTATTTGCAAAACTTATTTAATTAAAGTTTGGGTGTCAGTGGTACTGTGGTAGCATGCTTGCCTTTCACCACTGATTTTAGTTCATTACTCACTTTGATTGGTTGAGACCAGCTTGTCCTAACCAATAGAGTTATCTATTATAAATATATCAATCATTCAAACTAAGAAAGTGAGACTACCATTGATAAGGAAGGTATGGTAGTTGAAGTTGGTTGAGTTATGACACCTAATTTTACTAAAATATAAATGTTAAATACAATTCTTGTAAGAATTTCAGGATATGCAACAGACTTATTGTTTCCATTATGCCAACAGACAAAATGAAAGTGAATAATTCTGAGGGGATTGATAACATGGGCCAAGAAGAATATGAGAATGTCTCCAACCTCGCCTCATCTTTGGGTAGGCTGTCTCTCCACCTCAAAGACAATGACCTACCAGAAGTGGAGCACTCCCTTGCAAAGATCTCCTTACATGGGCAGGATGAGGAGGATAGCCCCCAAGAAAGCCAGGTTAGTTTATTCATTACTGTAGTTCAAGATGAAATTTATTGAAAAGTTTAAAGGACAATGGTAAGTAAATTGTGTTAAATTGTACTGCTGGACAAGTTTTGTTTCTAAAATACCGTAGTAGGCTTACTCTTACTTCATGATGGGTTTAGGCCAAAAACAAAAATTATGTGTTTCCGGCAACCAGTCACCATCTAAAGAATTGTGGACAACACTAATAATTTTATTTAATAATTTGAAAATACCTGGTAAAGTATTTTTACCCTTTTGTGAAGATCTTTGTTTTTAATGCTCCATCCTCTGTTACCTCTAATTAACATCAGGAAATATTACTGGTGAAAAAGGCACAAGCACATCAGTCTACAGTATTTGGACATGTACGGTAGTCATGATAGAGGCTGGGAAAATCTGATTTACCCAACCTTATTTTTTCAGCCTGTTAGAGTACCAGAAACAATGATTATGATCTTTAACCACTTGTGTATGGGATTTATATGCAACCCCATTAATGAAGGGGTTAAGGTCTAATCGGTATGTGTCACATAATGTCTTTCCACATATAGGACTTTCTCAACTGTTCTGTAGTGTCAGTGCCAACATTTAAGGATTTTCACTGACATCTTAAATTTTCCCCCAAAATGATTCAATTTCTTCTGATATAGCTAACTTTCCCAGCATGCATAATTTTCCCAAACACTTAGCTTTCCCTATTGTACCTAACTTTCCCCAACATGCTCAACTTTCCCTAATCCATTTAACTTCCCTAACACACGTAACTTTCTCCAACAAGCTGTCTCTCTCCATAGTACCTTATCCTTCATTCCTGGTTGCCTGTTTTAACTACAGTATTTGTTCTTGTCCAATTAGGTGGGTGTGTCTTGTAAGACAAATGCTGTAACTATAGGAAAAATCTACGTAGTCACAAACTGCTTCACTCATCTTCTGTTAAATACCAAAGAACATTAATATATTACTGAAAAAATCCTCCAAATCCCACAGCTAGGTCGGCTCACTATGCTTGCCATGTAGTCCCACCCACAATTTCTTGGATTTCCCCTCTTTTGACATTCCTGGAGCCGTCCCTGAATATTAACATTACTGTTGGGTTAAGTAGGATATAACTGCAGAAAACTACCTAATTCGTAATGCGTCCCATGACTTAGGAAAGGTTGCCCATGCCTGCTTTAACCCCTTGTGCACAGGGTCCCCTCTGAGCTGTATAAAATCATCGGGCATTAGCCAAGTAAAATATTAAAAGTGGCATCCCCATAGTGAAGGGGTTAAGGAGTGGTGTTGCGCTTTGATATTTTTTTCTGGCGAACGACTGATGATTTTATTCAGCTGCAAGAAATCCCTACCACTCGTTAGGTTAACTTTCCTTAATACAAGTCAATTTTCCACCAAAAAGTTTAATTCTGTATGGTCAGTTTTATATTATTTTCTGAAAATCATCTTAAGGCACTTCATGAATTTGGACAGATTTCCCTGCTACTGGCAAAATCAAAACTAAAACTTAAAAAGAGTTCTTCGCACTTTGCATTTATAATATGATTTTTTCCAAAGTTAATATTCTATTTATCATTTCACCACTTATCAGCTTACTATCTTTTGCGTAATTGGTCTTTTCTTTGTTATGACTTTTGTCCAGGAGGAACAGGGGTACACAGAAAAAAAAACTTGCAATACTTGGTAGGGTCACATTGGATAACACCCAGCTCACATTTGTCCAGGACCAGGGATTGAACCCAGGACACAGTAGTTAAAGATATATGTGCTTTACCATTGTATACCACCAACACCCTTGTGAAAAAGGAGTTTTTTTTAAAAAGTTTGCATATAATTCTTGCTCTTTTCAGAATGAAGAGGAACAGGAGGATAAGGAACCCATAGATTTAGTACAGCACACATCTCCTAGTCATGAAGAAGAAAATGACGGAAACAAGAAGAGTGAAGACAAGGTGAAGGAAGTTTGTTCAGATAAGATGAGTCAGGAAGAGAGCACGATAAAGGTAGAAGAAGATCTGAGCCATGATGAGGAAAAGGACATCACTGTCCCTACCAGAGATGCAACTCTTAGAATAAAGGTTAGTTTGGTGAACAGTAGTGCAAGAGTTTTTCCCAAGGAAAAATAATTCTTATACATTTTGTCAAGTTTTGTTCTGGAAATTTATGGTTAAGCTTACCTGTGTGTCTGTTGTAGGATGATACACTGCACACACAACATGATGCCTTACATAGGATGATACAGGTATGGGATCATTTATCTGGTTTGTTTGAGACTTAGGGGTTGCTGGATAGGGGGTTTATCTGGAACTTGGAGCACCAAACCTAAAATGTACAAAATTTAGAGTAAATCCTCTGTAACTGGCTATGAAGACTGTTCAGATCACTAGATTTGCTTCTAAAAGTAGCTTTAACTGTACACTGTAACATTAGAACTTAAAATTGTAGGCATATAAAATGGAATAACGAAGGCACATAAATAATACAATTGTAATGAAAGCTTAAAAAGAGCAAAAATGCGTCGCAGTCATAAGTTTTTTTGTGCGCACCCAGGAGTCTGGGACATGGAGTGTATAAATTATGTTCAGATGGAAAAATAACAGCATATCCACACAGCTTAATTTGGGGGAACAGTGATTTTATATTTATTCCTTACATAATTATCTTTTATGAATATTTACTATTTTATGCTGAAGTCTAATGGGTGGCAAATATTTTACTGTACTGTACTGTATTCCAAATATCAGTGGGCTTTTCATTATAGTAAATACTGCCAAACCAAATGGATTAGAAATAACTAATAAAAGTAATGATGAATATTGGCAAACTGAGGACACGGCCCTCAGCCTGGGCTCCTCGTGCACCATTGTTTATTTGGCCCTGTATACAGTTCAGCTTATACATAGTCCATGCAGGTTCACAAACAATGTACCCATAGACATTGATTGTTCATATAATTTGGTTTGTGGTTTGACAGACTGAAGTGTCTTCTGACTCTGAAGAAGAGAAAGAAGAAGAAAATGATGAAAAGAGTGAAGAGATAAAAGAAGTGGTCAATGCTGATGAACCAGAAGTAAAGGAAAAAGTGAAGGATGAATCAATAGAGAAAGAAGAGGATCACTCAGATGATGAAAATCCACCAGATGAGGTGAAACAAGAAAAGAAGCCCTCCAAACTTAGGACCAGAGGGGGCGTTGAAGTGAGTGCTTCCTTTCTGTGTTATGTTAAGGACTAAAGGTATACCATATACAGTATCTTGGGTATTCCTTCCTCCCCCTATCCCAAAGTCATTTCCTTTTATAATGCAGAGAGGTTGGAATCATCAGCTATTACAGGTTCTGTCATTTTTGTAAGTTAGTTAATGTGTTCATGTTGATTTTTACAAGTTCATATTGGGATCCCCTCAAGATTAGGTAACCCATCACATTTGACCAGATGATTAAAACAAAACACCCTAACACTAATCTAATTTATCCTAACCCCTCCAGATAAGGTTAGGAAGTTAAAGCATTAGGTAAAATAAACTGGGGGTGTCTAATCTTCAGGTGATCCTCTTATGGCAGTTACCGGTAGTTAAATAAGTAAAACTGCTTCATCATAACATGATCTCCTGAAGAAGTTGCAAATGATTCCCTTGAAAGATTTTTCCTGTTTTTAGAAGACTATGGTATTGTGAATTTATTTTATTTTTTTTTTTTTTGGGGGGGGGGTATTATTGCTATTGAATAATTAATACTATTAATGTCATTATTGTTATATAAATTATTGTTTGTGTATTACATACATGGAAAACAAAAGTTTGTTTTAATCCTTGATCATCCATAATGTGGCATTTGTTGGATCTTGTATTAAAATTTTTTTTAAGTACCCCAATATATACATTAAGTGACAAATCATCTTTGTCTTATTAAGTGTCAATGTTTATTAAAAAAAATAGTTATACTTTCTATTGCAAGTTAACACTGATTTAGTCCTATCCCCTACAGATCAACAACTACTATATGTATAATTCAGGTGGTCGGCAGATGTGTGAGTCACAATACCAACAGAGAATACGTGAACCAGACTATTCTCTTCCAGGCCCTTATGGAGCAAATAATTTAATCAACTATAACTGTGGGGTGAGTTTTATTCATCTGTCACGTTAAAAAAAATTCCAGTACAGGCATCCAGTACAGGCATCCCTCGGGTTACGGAGGTATCTGTCCTTGAAAATTTGTCCGTAACTCGAAACCAATTTTCCCATTGACTTACATTATATATTTGGGGATGCATTCCCAAGGAAATTTTTCGTCAAAAATGACCCAATACAAGCACATTTATGAATGAAAATATATTTTTTAACACATAAATTTATTATTTTATGATATAATAAATATACAAAATACTTAAATTTAACTTCCCACAAACGATTTTGAGTGCTACGTTAGGTAAGGTGGTGCAATCGGAGTTACTGAGAGGGAGACAGAGGGTTAATATTGGCTCCTGCCTTGCCCTGTACAGTATTGTAGCAGCCACCAAGAAATTCACACGAAATAAATTGTACAATTTCTGTGATTTTTTTCCTAACAGTATTGAAACAAATTTTAACTTAAAAATTTACCCAATTTCCGTCAGGGCAAATTTTTTGTCCGTATCCCGAATTTATTGGTCATAATTTGCAAAATCCGTAAGAGTGAATTTCCGTAACCAGAGTTTCCGTAACCCGGGGTATGCCTGTACTGTATTTGTCGCTACTGTAGCCTCTATCATATTACTGTTACATCCAATGAGAAGGAATGAGTTTTTTTATTGGTCAATAGATATATTTCTTAGGAAACCTTGAAGATTGTTTTATGGCAGTTTCATATTTTTTCCTTGCAGAGTGTGAGTCCTCAGTATGCTCAGTCTCTTGACTCCCCACCCATGTACCCAATTCAGGGAGGAGTGACAGACTCAGATATGTATGGCGCAGTAAGTTATACTTAAAAATAAATTATTACTGTACTGTACATACTGCAATTTGTGTTTGTCAATGATTATCTTGTACTTTAATACACTAACTGTATTCAGGCAATTGTTTTACAGTAGAATTAGGATAAATTGATGTTCATTTGCTCATTAGTACACTAGCTCACCTTCAGTATTATGCATGTAAATACTGTGTATATGATAGCTCACAGGTCAGCAACTAGCCAGTTGCCTTAAGGTAATAAGGACAGATTCTGAATTAGTATACTGTACACTAATGTATAGGTGAATTTGACTTACTCTTCTCTGTTGCAGAAGCTAAAAGCAATAATCTTTTATGTAGTGTTCAAAGCCATAAGGATGTTTATAAAACATTACTTCGGTGTGTTCGGTGGATTAAAAAGTGTTATCATACCACAATGCAAACAACTTTTGTATTCTGTGGTTGACTTGGTAATGAGATGCCAAATACCAAAACAGAGATACTGTACTACTTTACTCCCTCTTTCATCTTAGAATTCTCCATCTAAACCTCCACACATAGTACAGTTCAGTTTTTCATGCTCATGTTATCATCAAACAATATTAAATAAATTCAACATTTCCTTCCAGAATGGATCTGACAACTACACATATGGCCCCTCTTCAAGCCCCACAAGCATGCAAGCTGGTACTTTGGTGAGCTTTATGTTCTGGTTTGATCACATTATTAAATTGACTTACGAGTACAGTTAGGAAGTCTAGGTTAAAAAAGGGTAAATAAATAAAGTTATATGTACTTATACAGTATACTATATCATTTTCTCTTCCTAAAACAATTAGTTCTCTCTATAAAATCTTTAAACTGCACTCAGTGATTCCCTATTTATCCAATACATTTTCAGTATAGGTATCCCTCACTTAATGAATAGGTTAGGTTCCTGAAAAAACATTTAAGTGAATTTTCGTATCTTGAATCACGGAATACCTGTATATGGGAAAAATAGGGTACAGTTCCTATTGACAAGAAAATCACAATATCATACTCCAAAAACATGAAATTGGTTCATGAACAACTAAAAACATCCTACCTAACTAATATAAATAAGTACACAACTGCAGTCTCTCCTCGACTTACGACGGGGTTCCGTACCGACGACCAGGTCGTAAGTCGAAAAGGCGAAAATGATACCTAGAAATTCTAAAATGGGTGTGTCTTTTTCTTCTCGGCACTACGAGAACTCTCACTTTTACGCTTGCCAACCATTTTAAAGGGAACTAAAAAAAAAAAAATTTGTTGGTACACAGCACGATCACTAACTTCGGGACTCGAAAATACGTAATGTGAAAAATATTTTATACAACCATGGCCGTCGTATGTCCGGGTTGTCGTAAGTCAAGGAGAGACTGTACTGTAATTTACTACCGACGACATTCAAAACATTAATAAAATTGTATAAATTTGGTACATTACCTTACAGGAGGGTAGTCAGGGGTCACCACAGGAGTGAGGAGGGGTGGGCTGAGTAAGGGTCTTAACCAGTAAGATGAGGAGGGTTGTTCACCTCATCATTGCTGTCTGCCAAGGAGAACATGGCCACACCAGAAGTGGAAGAAAATCAGATGGTACAGGGAGTGGGACTGGAAGCTGAAGATGCAGTTTATATACGGTGATGGTTTTAAAGAGGGAGGGCATGCTGGGTTGTCTTGCCTTGCTCCTCAGTTGATGTAGTATGGTGTAATACGGGTAGCCGGAGAATCAGCAGAGCGCTTTGAGGCTATGCTGTAAAGAATAATGAAAAAATGGCACAAATACAGACAGATAAAGAAAGCGCACTTCCAAAAACTAATGGCGGAAGGAAAGACCCGGGCCTGTGGGAGATGCAGCAGGAAGGGAGGAGGTATGTTATGATCAGTGAATGAGCTTATGTCTTTGCATCTCTCTAAGTTGGCAGCTCCAGCTGACTCCTTAGGGGATGTAGTTTGAATTTTTGTTGGGACCTAATTTCGTATAAGCAGGGGAAGCTATAAATTAAATGGGAAAGAGGTGTTAATTTGGGAAATTTCTATGAGCTAATTTTCGTATATCAAATGTTCATTAAGCAAGTGATAACCGTACTTGCAGGATTGCCCTGCTGAAGTGTCTATCTTATTGTGCTTCTAGATCTAAAAGAGTAAGGCCTGCAATAGAGTTTTTATTTTCATTATTATTATCTGTGTTGTTGTCACTGTTGCATCCAATGAGAAGTGAATGAGGTCATTTTATTGGTCAATAGATATATTTCTATGGAAACCTTGAAGATTGTTTTATAGCAGTATCATATTTTTTTCTTGCAGTGTGTGAGTCCTCAGTATGCTCAGTCTCCTGACTCCCCAAGCATGTACCCAATTCAGGGAGGAGTGACAGACTCAGATATGTATGGCGCAGTAAGTTATACAGTACGTAACAATTAATTGTTATTTTATGCAGTATTTTATGTGTCAATTCTAATCTTGCAATACACTAATTGTATTCAGTCAATTGTTTTGCAGTAGAATTGGGATAAATTGTTCATTTGCTCATTAGTACACTAGCTCACCTTCAGTATTACGCATGTAAATATATGATAACTCACAGGTCAGCAACTAGCCAGTGGCCTTAAGGTAATAAGGACAGATTCTGAAATAGTATACTGTACACTAATGTATAGGTGAATTTGACTTACTCTTCTCTGTTGCAGAAGCTAAAAGCAATAATCTTTTATGTTGTGTTCAAAGCCATAAGGATGTTTATAAAACATTAATTCGGTGTGTTCGGTGGATTAAAAAGTGTTATCATACCACAATGCAAACATCTTTTGTATTCTGTGGTTGACTTGGTAATGAGATGCCAAATACCAAAACAGAGATACTGTACTACTTTACTCCCTCTTTCATCTTAGAATTCTCCATCTAAACCTCCACACATAGTACAGTTCAGTGTTTCATGCTCATGTTATCATCAAACAATATTAAATAAATTCAACATTTCCTTCCAGAATGGATCTGACAACTACACATATGGCCCCTCTTTAAGCCCCACAAGCATGCAAGCTGGTACTTTGGTGAGCTTTATGTTCTGGTTTGATCACATTATTAAATTGACTTATGAGTACAGTTAGGAAGTCTAGGTTAAAAAAAGGTAAATAAAAAAAGTTATATGTACAGTATAGTCTGCATTTACGCGGCTTTTGTTTACGCGTTTGGTCATTTACGCAGTGCCTTGCCAGAATGAAAATGCTTTAATTACGCGGTAAATTTGGTCATTTATGCGGCGAGCGCCTGGAGAGGTCCAGACCGCCGCGCCATTTTTAGTATTTTGTGTTTCTCTCAATTACCAAACTAAATTATTCCATTGAAACAACACTTCGATTTAGTGCGAATTTGGTTTAAAGCAACCTCTCTTGGAACGTATCTCGTGTTATATCGACTTTCTACTGTATATGGGAAAAATAGGTTTGGTTCCTAATGACAAGGAAATCGCAATACCATACTCCGAAAACATGAAATTGGTTCATGAACAACTAAAAACACCAGACCTAACTAAATATAAATAAGTACACAACTCCTGTAATTTACTACCGACCACATTCAAAACATTAATAAAATTTTATAAATTTGGTACATTACCTTACAGGAGGGTAGTCAGGGGTCACCACAGGAGTGAGGAGGGGTGGGCTGAGTAAGGGTCTTAACCAGTAAGATGAGGAGGGCTGTTCACCTCATCATTGCTGTCTGCCAAGGAGAACATGGCCACATCAGAAGTGGAAGAAAATCAGATGGTACAGGGAGTGGGACTGGAAGCTGAAGATGCAGTTTATATACGGTGATGGTTTTAAAGAGGGAGGGCATGCTGGGTTGTCTTACCTTGCTCCTCAGTTGATGTAGTATGGTGTAATACGGGTAGCCGGAGAATCAGCAGAGCGCTTTGAGGCTATGCTGTAAAGAATAATGAAAAAATGGCACAAATACAGACAGATAAAGAAAGCGCACTTCCAAAAACTAATGGCGGAAGGAAAGACCCGGGCCTGTGGGAGATGCAGCAGGAAGGGAGGAGGTATGTTATGATCAGTGAATGAGCTTATGTCTTTGCATCTCTCTAAGTTGGCAGCTCCAGCTGACTCCTTAGGGGATGTAGTTTGAATTTTTGTTGGGACCTAATTTCGTATAAGCAGGGGAAGCTATAAATTAAATGAGAAAGAGGTGTTAATTTGAGAAATTCCGATAAGCGAATTTTCGTATATCGAATGTTCATTAAGCAAGTGATACCCGTACTTGCAGGATTGCCCTGCTGAAGTGTCTATCTTATAGTTCTTCTAGAGCCATAGGAGTAAGGCCTGGAATATAGTTTTTATTTTCATTATCATTACCTGTGTTGTTATGACTGCTGCATCCAATGAGAAAGGAACGAGGTCATTTTATTGGTCAATAGATATACGAGTACAGTAGGGCCGGGATATATCACGAGATAGGGTCCAAGGATGTTCGCAATATGTAATCACATGTAATCAATGGGGGAAGAAAAGGTTAGGTTGTCGAGGCCAATAAAAGTGACTTAACTTTACCTAAAATGGCACAGACTGAAGTTAGCACGAATATAAATTGCATTGCTGGAATCCTTGCAAGACAGCGAATAATTTTAATATAGACATCATATATCTTGCACAAGAGATAAAATTTTTAGTTTTTTAGAGTACATTTAAGTACAGAGTACACTACTGTACAGTTTTTCAACTCATATTTTTGGGGCGATTTAGGGGATTTTTGGGAGCGTTTCTGACTTTATACGATTTTTGGCTTTATGTGAGGCTTCAGGAACATAACCCCACGTAAGTTTTGAGTGTACTGTAAATAAATTTATCGCTATATATTGGAAAATATTGATAATTTTGGTAGTCGCTATAAATTAGAAATATTTCCTGCACGATTTCCCTTGCAAAATAAAAACATTTATCGCTATACAGTATACTATAGGAAAATGTCGATAATTTTGGTAGCCACGATATAAAAAAAATATTTTTATAAAGTCGCTATATATCCCGACCCTACTGTATTTCTATGGAAACCTTGAAGATTGTTTTATAGCAGTTTCATATTTTTTTCTTGCAGTGTGTGAGTCCTCAGTATGCTCAGTCTCTTGACTCCCTAAGCATGTACCCAATTCAAGGAGGAGTGACAGACTCAGATGTGTATGGCGCAGTAAATTATACAGTACGTAACAATTAATTATTATTTTATACAGTATTTTATGTGTCGGTTGCAATGCTGCAATACACCAACTGTATTCATTCAATTGTTTTGTAGTAGAATTGGGATAAATTGATGTTCATATGCTCATTAGTACACTAGCTCACCTTGAGTTTTAAGTATGCAAATATATGATAACTCACCGGTCAGGAACTAGCCAGTGGCCTTAAGGTAATAAGGACAGATTCTGAATTAGTATACTGTACACTAATGTATAGGTGAATTTGACTTACTCTTCTCTGTTGCAGAAGCTAAAAGCACAAATCTTTTATGTTGTGTTCAAAGCCATAAGGATGTTTATAAAACATTACTTCGGTGTGTTCGGTGGATTAAAAAGTGTTATCATACCACAATGCAAACATCTTTTGTATTCTGCGGTTGAATTGGTAATGAGATGCCAATACTAAAACAGAGATACTGTACTACTTTACTCCCTCTTTCATCTTAGAATTCTCCATCTGAACCTCCACACATAGTACAGTTCAGTTTTTCATTGTCATGTTAATCGTGAAACAATATTAAATTCAATATTCCCTTCCAGAGTGGATCTGACAACTACACAGATTGTTCATCAAGCCCCAGAAGGCAGCAACTTACTTTTTTGGTGAGCTTTATGTTCTAGTTTGATGACTTTATTAAACTGACCTATGAGCAGCTAGAAAGTCTAGGTTAAAAAAAAATATATATATATATTCTCCTAGTTACGAATGGGTTACATTCCTGGACCCTGTTCGTAAGTCAGAACTGTGTTAATTCCAGAGGTCAGGATAGGTTAAAGCACAACCCTGCCCATACAAAACGAACATTAATATCCCAGACATAATAATAATAATGTAAATTCTCTAAATAAAGTGATGAAGTGATGAAATTAAGGTAAGAAATGGGATTTTAGTTACAGAGAGTGATAAATATATTTGGATTCCGTTCGTAACTGCGGGCGTTCGTAAGTCGGCCATTTGTAACTCTGAGACTACCTGTTTATAAACAGTATATAGTATATGATTTTTTATTTTTAAATTCATTGTTAAAATTCTTTTTTACTTGAAAGAAAAATAACAAAATAGTTTAATTTGTGTGCAATATATGATTAATATATATTAAGCACTGGCTACAGTTTTTATTTTAGTCATGTCTGCTCTTTAGTGAACAGTAATTACACTTGTTACTGCACTTAACACACCCTGGGTTTTATGACATTCTGTGGGGGTGGTGGATGGAGCAGACATGGTAAATGGTGCTAAATTTCGCTGATTCCCAGTGAAAGTAGAATTATGTCAGAGGTGAGAGATGTAGCCATGGTTGTTCAGTATTTTACATGATGAGTAGTAAGAGAACCACAAGATTAGAGCAATAGTGATTAATGGGGATGCAGGATACAAATGGGCAATAAGTCAGTTGCTTTATGTACATTATACTATGATGGGTGGTTAAGGTGAATACAGGGTAAAGTGATGTAATTGCAAGTGTTAGTAAATGACTTTAGATGATTGTGTAGTAAGAGAAATTCAATTTTTGGTATCTCTCACCAATATGTCATGGGTTCTTGGCCTAGACACACATGGGAAGGGATATTTTCTAATGTGACCCTGCCAAACTAAGGAGGCTTCCTCCTGTACTAACACTGGACAGACCAACTGCCTGAATGGATAGTAAGCTAATAAGTGGTGAAATGGTAATGATAAAAAAAATACAATTATAATTATTGAGATGGAAGATGGGGAAAGGACTATTTGCTCTAATGATGACAATTGAATAAAGTGTTTCAGTACAGTATCTGTGAATTAAAGTGCTACTGAAAGGAAGATGATTCAATGTTAAATCACAGTTACCAAGGGAAAGAAACTATGGATAGAATCTCATGGACATGCTACGCTCCCCCAGTATGTGGGTGCTTTGTATTTCTTGTTAACCATTACATAGTGTCACTTGGTGTAACAACTGGTTACTGTGTCTGCAAGAGGTCAGTCCCCAGCTTAGGGTGTAATTTAAATGAGATCTTTTTATTTCTTATAGGATGATAATGGGGTCCACACAGAATCAACTGAACTTCAACAGGTTCTGGAGGTAAGTGGGGTACAGTACACTATAAATGACTAACATGTGCTGATGCTTAGTAGATGGAAAAAAGTGTTCATTGTACAGTATACACACAAACAAAATGAACTGTTCACAAAAGTACAGTATCATGTATATACAGCATAGCCAGTTATATACTGTGTATACTCATGTATAAGCCAATCTTATGTACAGTATCAAGGGTGGATCCAGGAATATCAGGAGGGGGGGGGGGTGTTCAAGAAGTTTGGGTGGGGGAACATGGCAAGCAAAGTGGGCCCATCCATCTGGGCCTAGAATTATTATTTTTTTAATCTGACCAATATCATGGGCATTTTGAGGTTATATTGAAGCCATGTGTAATTTATATTAGGAGATATTCCGTGGTCAATAGTAATTACTTTTTACTCTACAAAAGCGTCAGAGTACAATACTGCATTAAAAAAGTTTAATGGAATTTTCTGAAGAAAAGGGGAGGGGTCCAGGATCACCCCGCCCCCCCCCCGGATCCATCCCTGATTTTTTGGGGTAAAAAAAGCCTGCGTTTTTCATATACTTCTTGTACAATTCGACCCTAGCTTTTGCGATATACCAGTTAAAATCCTTGACATATTTTGTAGCATGATACTGTACCAGATTCATACCACCATGTCTTGGCTGTGATCACCACCACAACAGCTGACACTATGAACAGTGTTACCAACTCTGAAACTGAATTCCTGCAAGTTACCAACACCTATTTATAAATTTCAGTAGATTCACCCCTAAAGGTAGCTTTATCTATACTCTGTAACATCAAAGCTTAAAATTATAGACATATAATCTGTAAAAACAAAAGCATTTAAATAGCGATGATGAAAACATAAGGAAATAAAAATAGATTCAAGTTTAGTGTACACACTGCATTCCAATCTCAGAGATGCCAGCTACTTGCTCGACTATCGCCATAATAACTGTTGCTAATAGAGAGATAGAGGCTGCTGAGATGCTGTTAATTTATAAGCGCTAAAATTAAGATATTTTATTACTGGTACATCCTGGTACATAATATAAAATATTTTAAGAATAAGATATTAACTGTGAGGAATAAGATAAAGTAAACATACCAGTAACTATGAGGAATAAATAAAAATACTGTATTGCCATTTGGCCACTGGACAATGAAATATTTTAATTGTTTCGCTACATATGGGAGACAGCTCAGAGCACCTGAGATCCTGCATGCCGCCAACACCCCGTTTCCCCCTTAGCCTGCTAACTTGCACATGAAGAAATGTTTATTCCTTTTATTGTTTTTAACTTTATGATAATTATTTTTTTCTTCACATTCTGTATACAGTACTGATTGTGTATGTGTAACTGTGTAAGGAAAAATTAGGAAATTACATATATCTATCTATCCAAAATTATGAGTTGAAAAATAACCATAACATAGGTCACTACTTGGCCTAGTAGGGAGAAAGTGAGGGGGATGTGGCTACAGTGACAAGTCTAACTTAACAACAAAACTACTACAGTAGCAATATAAACAGACTCAAACAGAAGGAAAATTATCTGTAAATCTTCATTTGTACCAGGTCTTGTAGAGTTAAAGCAGCATATATAGTGAATGAAGTTCTGCTCTTTATGTAGCAATATAAAGAATCTAGGGGTTTGATAAGCTCGCCAAGTTCAAAGGAACTTTCTGGTATGGTTAGCTTACCATGAACATGTGCTCGGTAGCTATCATTCACCAAAAATGACCCAAGGAAATGCATAAACTTAAACCCTCTAAAATATTATGTGTATATAGTTTGACCCCTTACTTTTTGCATAAAAATTTTATCATAAAATCTTGAACTGTACTTGAGTACCTGTACAGCATATAATATGAAAAATATTGCAGCCAAAACCCCTGAGTGAGATCTTGCAGTACTGAGGTGACTAGAAGCAAATATTTTTTTATCATTAGAATAAATTCAGCATGGACAGTGGATGTAAAACACTGGTGATGATGATGTCTGTCATCATCATAAATGGTTTACTTGCACCTGTTTATAAGATTGCAAGATTTTTATTATGCTTATTTCACCCAGCTTTAAAATGTTTTCCCTCTTTATACTATCAAACAACTTATAAACAAACAGATATCAAACACAAACTGACAGATATCAACTACAAACTGCTCTGGCAAAAGGAATTGTTTTTCTATACTGATGAATATTGTGTGTGATTTTTGTAAGAAAATTTTGCTTACTTGCCATTCATCACTAAACTGAACCACAATTACCTTAGAAATTTCATTATTCAAATGCTTCATGGTTTCAGTGAGGAGTGACATGTTCAGAAAAAAAATTACAAATCTAGTAGTTCCATCAGCCTAGAGTGCCAAGGTTATATTGTAGTTTAAAAATGTTGTGATATAATTCAGTGAACTGTGAATGAAGTTGAAGTATCATAATAGTCATTTTCACTGTGGTCATATTTATTGTCTATCACAGATAAACTTTTAAAGAGGTCATGTCTGGGGTTCAAAGTTCGCATAGTCGTAGTAATATCTCCGTTAGCCCGAATCCCTCAAACCCGGAACTCCAATAGCCGGAATTGAAATTTTCTCGGAACATCATTCCCAAAGCCAGAATTTTCCGGGAAATTCCGGCTTTGGAAACGATTTTCCGAGGGGCACATTTTCCGGAAAATTTAAAACAAAATTTCCCGATACCCAGAAAATTCTGGGAATGGGGGAATTTTTTCTCGGATTTGAGATACAAAATCAGGCACATTTTCTGGAAATTCTGAGAAAATTTTTCCGTTACCCGGAAAATTACGGGGATGAGGGATATTTTTCCGGCTTTGAGAGAGTCGTCTCGATACCTGGAAATCTCCCATTCTCGGAAGTGCTCTGCACCAATTGTTCCGGCTAACGGGGATATCGCTTTTTAAACCTATGCTTATGTGTATTAAGAAAATGTTAATCGATTAACCCGCCCCAGCTCACAGCTTCCTGTTTTGCACAACCTTCTGTATTATATTCTGGTCTTTTGTTTTTGTCATTACCATTTAGCCATGCATTATGAATATAGTTTTAATTGAAAGTGATTTATTGATACATTATGTGGAATTGTTGCTCATTCTTTTAATGTAATTGATTAGATATTTTCATTATTACTCCTAAGCATTTCATGTAAATTCTTGCAGGTAATCGACAAAGTGGAACGTGAAAACTTGTCATACCGTGCTCCTGTAAATAAATTGCAGATAATAATTCAGAACTTGACTCATGAGGTAGGTTACTTGATCCTCTGTTGTATGTCTCATCATGATATTGATCTTTAACATCTTTAATTAGTTTTAGGACAGCGGGGGTCAAAACGTAAGCTCTTACATTACCAAATGTATGAAAAATCAGTTTGGGCATTTATGTTCACCTGACTAGTAAAAATTTTATACTGCTTATTAGACATTAACTGGCTTTATGTGTATGTCTGGGTTAAACCTATTTCAAAATATTTTCACTTGTGGGTTTTCATATACAGTAGTCATAATTGAGCTCATAGCTACCAGCCTAAATTAGGAAACTTAGATCCCAGTAAAAAAAATTTTGATTACCATTATTAACTTTAAGTGTTAAAGATAAATCTGTCTTTTTGCTGTTTCTGTTTAAGTGTAAACCTGTAAGAGACTCAGTAGCTCTCCAGGGCTGGGAAACCCTGCCTTATCACATGATGTATGACCACATGACTTTCTGGAACTTCAATAAGCCTCTCATCACTGTGCACATTGGGGAACCAGTGACCGTGTTGCATAACCATTTTCTAATTGTCATTCACCAAGTCACCAGCCCTGCTCCTCTTCCTTCTTTTCTTGGATAGTTACTTATCACTTAAACAGCAGCATTCTTCAGTGGAACTTAGCTATAGGGATGTCAGCCATTGTCGGTGGACACTTCATGCTCCTTGCATTCCATCTTTGCACATACAGTATAATAGAGTTGGAGCTGGGAAGAATACTTAGCCACCATTTAAGGGTTAATAAATGTACAGTGCATTAATAAAAAGATGTTTTCTTAGAAAGAGGAAATATAACATTAGCTACTTTATATTTAGGGAAGGTTACAAAAAGGAAAATAAGTTTTTACATTTGAAAATACTTCTACAGTAAATATTTTTGATAAGTGACTAAGGCATCCAGTAGTGCACCATGGGATTATAATCAACAACCTTCACCCTGCCTTCCTAATACCACCCAACCAGCTGAGTTTCTCGTTCTTTACTGTACAATACCTGTAATCCAATCCAGTCACCTGAGTGTGGGAATGTTATCAGTAATGCAACCTTCTCTGTGAGTTGACATCACTCTCATAATGGCTTTCAGTTACTGGTGTAGGTGTTTGCTAATGATTATAAATTTCTTGTGGAAAAATGTGTACCCATTGACTAAAATCTATATTTGATGTCTTGTTCGTAATGGTCACTGTACATACTGTATTCTTAACACACTCAATATTCCACATCATTAGACTGTATTACTCCTTCACTATCTCTATTATTCTACTCAATTATCTTTGTATTTGTAGTATGATTCAGGGGGACACAAAAATGTCAAAGAAGGTTGGGGGAGCATTAGAGAGTGTTTCAAGGTGAAATTAGAAAGCTACAGAAGAAGGCTGTACCTTTTGAATCCATAACTGTGCTTATAATACTGCAGCTATATGAGGAATTATACCTAGTACTTATTTCAATAGTTTTTAATACAGAAGACCTGTAAAATAAATAGATGTAAACCAATAGGTAATTATTGAACATGTACAGATTGTTACAGTTTCATAACATGGAGAATGAGTTGTGGTTAGGTTGGAAACTGTGGTATTTAAGCATACTTTTTTGTATTAAGTGATTTAAGTTTTTACTTAAAGGTCTGAATCCAGTGGTATTCTGTATAATTATTATATAAAGGACAGTTGAAAAAATTCCATCTTGTGTTTTGTCCATTTTAACAGCTAAGGTCCCACTTGGTTTATGCCAAGTTGTTAAGATGTATCTCTACTCCACTTCACTGAAATCTATTTTGAGTGATTTGCCATAGAATCTTAATCTAGTACAGTCGATCCTTGCCATTCATGATTTCGATGATTCGCGGTAAGCAGGTGGTGGCTAGCTAGTAAGCCTTTTCCTGCAGCACAACGAGTAACCCCATGCAGCATCTCGTGTTGTACTCTCAAAACTTTAGTGTTTCTGTGTGAAATGGCCCCTAAAAGACTGCCTAATGTCAGTGCTAGTGGAGTGAAATGTGAAAGGCAGAAGTCAGAGATGACCTTGGCAAAGAAAGTTTTATTATTAATTAAGTTAAGAGGGAATGAGTTCTGCCACGGCTGGTCAGTTGTTTGGTATAGGTATACAGTAGTGCACTAAGGTAGTATAAGTTGGTATTAGCAGTTTTGCCAATTTACTCCATTTCTTGGAGCCTATCCTTCACAAATGGCAAGTGTCTACTGTATGTTACAGCCTACACACACACACACACACACACACACACACACACACACACACACAGACAGAGCCACTGTATTGGGATCCTCACATAATCAGTGTAGGGTAGTTTTTAAATTTGCAGAAATAGCTGCCTAGGTAACAGGTTCATAAACTCCGTTTTCCATTTAAGAACTCTTAGGTGGTATTCAACCCTTGGATCCATCTTCTCTTAACTTGGACTAACAGCAGTTCAAAGTCATTGTCAGCAAACACAGAATTTAATGCTGTAATACATTACAGTACTGTGTTTATATCAAGTCTGCATTTTTCACACCTTTTCCAGTAAGCATATTCAGGCTAAAAATTTGATGCATCAGTTCATATGTTACAGCTCACATCATATTACAGTACAGTATTAGAAAAATAAAGATTAATATTTGAAAATGATAAACTGTACCTTATAAAAGATCACATTTTCATACAATAGTCAAGTTTACGTTGCATGTTGACGGTGTGTCTCTATAATAGTTGTTGTAGTAGCAGCTTATTATTGTTTTGCATGTACAGTACAGTGAACCCTCACTTTACGCGGTCAATTGAACCCACGGAGGTTTACGCGAGAAACGCGTAAAGTGAACAACATAACATATGGGATTAAATGAAATCAAGAGACCGGCTGACCCCCAAATTCCACTTTTTCCGACACAATACCTATGTTCTAGTAAAAATAACATCTTAATTTTATGATGGTACATGCACACAATTAATACTTAAGAGAAATAGAGAAACACAGTCGCCAAGTTAATGTCCATTCAAATAATGGACTCGACTCCCTCCCCCTCTTCTCACACTCCTGTCTCTTCCCTCTCTGAAAAATGTTTGGGGGAAACCACTAGATTTAAGGTATAGTAATAAATAATACCTCAAACTAAAGTTAGGATAATATAATTGACGTTGCTGGATTCCTTGTAAGACCAGGAATATTTTGAATATAAATGTCATATATTTTGCACAAAAGATAACATATTTACTCAGAGTAAACAAAATACTTGCATTAGATCTAAAATTTGTGTCTAATGCAAAATCTATGATGCTTATATTCAAAATGATCATCAAATTGTAAGAATTCCAGCAATGTAAATTATATTCTGGCCGGATAATTTGTATGAATTTTATGAGCTAAATAAAAAAATTATACTTCACCCGCGTATATGAGTAGAGTGTAAAGTGGGAATTCCGGTTCTGAGTACCGCGTAAATGTAGAACTAGAACGCGTAGAAACGCTCGCGTAAAGCGAGGGTTCACTGTATAGTACCCTGCACCAGACATTTTCCTTAAATGGATTTTTATTCTTTTTATTTTTGTTTAGAAGTGATCCCTTACTGTTGCTAAATTATGAATGGAATTGAAATGCATATTGAAATATCTAATGAACAAAATGATTTTGTGGGCGGGTAATCTTTGATTATCCTAGACAATTACAACCCTGCCTTGCCAGCTAAAAGGGTGCTTGGAAGTTTTACATATGTCCAGCTCCCACTCAAAAGTGGGTTGACAATAGAAATGGCATGCAGCTTTAAAATTTGTACCTATTTCCCTGGTGGCATCTGGGACATCATACCTTCAGGTAATCATGGCTAACCCACACAAACATGGAATATGGCCATTAAGGCAGTGATCATGATGAATGTTTATTAATTTATAAACAAATACAGTACCTCTTTTATTGGTGGTATGGGCATTTGACTATTCTGCATACATGTTCAAAGTTTGGAAAAAATTGAGGTGTTGATCCTGAACTTTCATTTTGCAGTCGGAGGTGAGGAAATGTTCTTTGTATTTGTTAGCACAACCATGCCCATGGTGGCCACCATATTATGTTTTGACTACGATAACATTACCACCAAATTGTTGCCATCTTTCCATAACATATCTTTATCCCTTCTTTGGCTCTGACTAAATAGCCAGGGTCCAATTTCCTCCCTGCTAGGCACCATCGTCTTGTTACGTCTGAACCATGCACAGTTTTGAAATACAGTATACAAACAGGGATATTACACAAGTGTACTTGCAAAGTCATTTATGGGTCTATATTTGTTGATCATCTGTGTGACTGTAAATGACATGAATGTTTTGCATACAAGTGTTATGTCATACACAATTGATGAATATTAAGGCTCTTGTTCAATATTTTAATATTATTTTAGCTCCATTTTAGTAAATATTCTTGCATATAGTTATGGTTCATGATGTGTTTCAAACTTATCTACAGTAAAATCCCCATAAATCGTACCCCTCAAATTCGAAATTAGTCATAATTCGTAATGTTTTGCTGTTATGAAATATAGGTAATTATTGATGACTGACCCGGTGCTGATTTTTCACAGAAAAATATTTTTAAAATGCCACAATTTCACTATGTTTTGTAGTGAACACTGTTCTGGCAAATGTGTTAAAAAGTGGTTATTTCTAAATTAAACCTAACCTAAGCTTTGTTAATAAGAAAAACAAGTGGTAGAAGTGTTGTTAGAAGACCTCACTAACCTAACCAAGGAAACCTATACACCCCTGTATAACCTTGCCTAACTTCCTAGCTGTGGGGCTCTTCCCCCCCTCCGGGCATATTAAACAGAAAGAACTTATTATGATATGGTGTAAATTTTACATCTTTTTGTTGATGCGAGAGCAGCTGCCCTGACCATGCAGCTCAAAGATGTATACAGTACTGGCATCAATCAGAGCACCATTATGATTGGCTGTTAACATACGGGCATGCGGCATTTCTAACGAGAAGACAAAGTACTGCGCACTCAGGCACCTAATTATCTACCAAATGAATAATTTTTCCAAGAAATGATTATCCTATCAGAATTTACTGATGAAAATATAATAAGAAAATAAACCGTGTATCAAAACATATAATGCGTCGGTGGGTTAATTATCAATATATTAGCTGAAATATATTACAAATTTCGAAATATTTGGTAGAATTTCAAATTATGAGACTTTTTAAATAATTATTTGATATATATATTATACAGGTACTGTATTTAAATTTTCAGATTGAGAGAGACATTTACAAATACTGTATATATGATGCATGTGTTGCCATGGGATGCGTCTCCCCACCCTGCCTCAATGTAAGCAAGTACTATGCGTGTCACGCATGTTGGTCAGTTCACGTTGGTCAATCGTGGACTACACATCTACGGTCTACCATGCCAGTTTTTTCCACTTGTTTTTCCATCCTTGCCCAATGTTTGAACCATTTTGTCCGATAACCGTAGATCAAGCACCTCAAAAGGTACTGTAATTAGAATCGTTTACATTTTGATGGGGAAGGTAATGGAAAATTACTTCTTTTTTTGTCCCCTCGGGAGGTGTCACTCATGTTTTGTAAAATCTCATACACCATAGATGCTAGAGTTCTATTATTTTTAATTATGGGGGTTTTACTGTAAAGGTGCCTCACATGACTTAGGGGTCACTCTCTAGGTATAGTGTTTCCTGCTACTGCATGATCTTATTATTTTCTTTTAGCTCTGTGAAGGTGAACCAAAATGGTCTGACAACAGTTGGAAGATGGAATTTGACCGTCAGCAGCTCCTCCAGGCTAGAAAGTATGGCCACATTTCAACTTTCATTCCTTCATATGTCTTTAATGTCCTTGTTTTTTATTTTTTCCATCCTTCCAATAATATGAAATGGAGCGTGGTGGTTGAGTGGATACAGTGCTTGTCTCTTGTCCTTGGGGTTACTCTTTTGATCCCAAGACACTCCTTAACTTAACCTAACTATACTGTACAAGATAGGGACTGAAAGTGGTCAAGTGCAGTGCCAGGCACACAAACACCTTGAGTATTGATGGCTTAATATAATGTGTACTGTTTTGTATTCACACTGTTCTTAATGGGTATTCATACCTGTTGGAGCCTCATTCTTTCTTCTGTTAACTTACCACAAAAGTAAACCATGGCCAGCTCTCTGTCTATCACTTCTCAATGTCCACATCTTCTATTTCCTCTATTTCATATTTTCTTCACCCCATTCACCCATATATTGCCCTTATGTACTTGATTTCTGTCACTTAAAAATTGCTTCTTCCTTTTGCATGCAGAATCCATGCTTCACACCATCTAGTAATGTTGGTTCAATTATTCCCCTATACAGCTCTATATATTTCTCAGTGTTCCTATTACTCTTTTATTCCTCTGCTGATTTGTTATTCAGTTATTCATTCTTTGGTCTATTTGCTGACATACAGTACAGTATTTACTTACAGAATTCTGAAACACATGTATTCCTCCACTCAGGCTGATATTTATTTCTATCTCTCTTCTTTGCTTGCTTATATAATTTTACTTTCATTCACACTCCCTATTAACTTGCACCATGTACACTACAGTACAATGAAACTCAGCGAAGCTATGAAGCTGTCCGCACAAAATTATTTAAGGGTGAGAATTTAGATTTCTATAAGTATTGGGGAATATGGGGTTGCATCACAAATCCACTCTGAACTCATTTTATATTCCCAAATACTCCTCCTGTAAATAAATATTATTTCTTTTTATATATATATTTTTAAATACAATAATAAAAAACACCATTACATATAAAACAATGATTATTAAGAGAAGGAAAAAAAAAGGGGGGTAACTGGCCATGCCAACTTGTGATATCTGCATGCAACCCAAAGAGTGATTGTGGGTAATCCTCAGGGGATTATGCAGTTTTCACCAACCCTGAAGACAAAACTTCAGAAGGCTGATGTGAAAGACTGCATTTTCCAGTGTGTGTTTAGATTATAATCATTTAAATCTATGCACATTCTAATTGTTGTTATTTCATGGCATTTATTTTTTTTTAGTAGCAGCTGTCATCACATACAGAATACATTAACTTTTTCTCATTCTGTAAAATTGCACTGCAGATATTTTTGTGTTTTTTTACTTTGAAATTAGACCTATTGGAACATGGCTCTGTGATTTCCCTGAAATTACAGTCAACCAATTCAATACAGCACTTGCCTCCCATACTAAGGGTATTCCCAGTCCATTCATATTTGATATCTGTCCTTACTTACTTTGTTTGGTGCCTTTCTTGTAGCAATGGCCAATGTATCTTGTATACCAGTTACAACTTTGAACATAACTTCTTCGTAGTAAAAAACTTTATCACTCGGTCACGAGACTCACAACCCACACCCATTGTCTTGTACAGTATTTATTCTTTCTTTAATTTTTCCTCTTTACCTTTTTTTAGTTTCCTTGTTAGTTTGGCTGTTTGAATTGAAAGGTGATATTTGCAATATGAGAAAATGAGAAGTGAAAAACAAGTAAAAAAAAAATGCATGCATAATACAATACTGAGGTCTTTTGAAATGACAGTAAGAAACAAAAAGCTTTGTGACTTGATTTATATTAGGTTTATCTTCTCTGTATAACACTTTTGAAGAGAAAGAAGCTCGGTCAGTTATTTAAAGAAGCCCCTGTTATCAACCGCGAAGCACATTGTTTTTGGGGGGGTATTTTTGAGTCGGTTACTACAGAAACATGCTATCACATCTTTTCCAAAATATACCAGATTTCAAAAACATAGAAATAGATGTTCATGTCCATTCAACTAATTGTCTTCTTACAGGATGGTGGCAAGCAAGACCAATGAAGGTGTTGTTAGAAAGGATGAGGATGGTGACACGTAAGTTTGTCTTATAAAATTTAGTTTGCAAATGATATTGTGAATAGAAATGCTTCCATTCTTAGTCAAAATGCACATCAATCCTGACAGTCATCCTTACAAGATGTGATATAACTGTATTTACTTAATAGGAGAAGCATTTTCTTAAATAAGTATGTTTTCAAGATAAGTACTGTATGTAAAAACAAAGATGGCAAAGAAATATATTATGAGTAAATTTTTCATGTAAATTATTTTCATTGTTGACAAATGTATGATTCCAGACCATCCATGATTATGGCATGTAGGCCTGTGGACCAAGATGGCTACACAGAGAACTTAATGGCATTAATAGAACGACAGGAAGATATTCTCCTCTGCTGTGATGAAGTTGTCAATAGGACAACTGGACAGTGCACCAAATGTGGCAATAGTAATCAGGACACATTCTATACTTCACTTTCCATTAAAAACGTGCAGGTATTTTGCATATTTTACCAAACTGTTTTATAGTGCATAATAAAGCCTTTTCTTGCTGTGCTGAGATTAAGTATAAAAGTTCTTCCCATGGGAATTACCTGAACAAATTTGAAATATAAATAAAGATTCCGATTGACAGTGTTTACAAATAACTTCTGCTTTATATAATTAAATTTTGACTCAACAGGGTGACTCAATTCTGAGTAGTGTAATTAAAATAAAGCATCCAGTGAGTGTGATTAACTACGTCTTTAAGAAAATTGAAAGTCGTCGCAGTGACTACATTAGAATTTTTGGCAGCCCTGACTACAAATATAAGAATATAAACCCAATCCTGGAAAGGTTAGTAAAGTACACAGTTATATTTATACATTGCTCTGACATAGTTAGCAATATTTCTGGTGTATGTTGTATATATTATACATAACATAAAAACTCTGACTGACCCCCTGATGGCCCCCACTTTCACCTCAATTTCCTCAATAATGCCATAACCACCCTTGAACATCTTAAAGAAAATTGAAAGTCATCCCAGTGACTACGTTCAATTTTTTTTTGCAGCCCTGACTTGTTGTTTTACCACAAATACAAGAATATGTACCCAATCCTGGAAAGGTTAGTACAGTACACAGTTGTATTTATACTTTGCTCTGACATAGCAATATTTCTGGTGTATGTTGTATATATTATACATGACAAAAGCTCTGATGGCCCCCGACTTTCACCTCAATAATGCCATAACCACCCTTGAACAATGCCACCCTGTGAAATGTCTTCGTTAAGTCTGGAAATATGACTACAATTTTGTCTCCTCTAGATTTTTCTCTTGTAGCTGCCCAGCCATAAATATTGCATGTTGTTTTGAGAAATACAATTATTTTCTCCCATTCTGTTATCTTAATGTAATATAATTTTTTTATTGTTCCAGGGTTTTTAACTAAATATCTACTTGGTGATGAAGGAGAAGAATCAGGTTGTTCAGGAGTGCTTTATAGGCAGTACAGGGTATGTTGTAGTAGTTTTTTACGTCTGTCACCAAATAATTGGTAATTGTGTTTCTGAAACTTTTTGGCTCTTCATATGAAGTTAAGTTTGTGGTGTTATTGTAATGAAAGTAAAGCACCATGAGTGATGTGCTGAATTTTGATGTTTTCTTTTGTTTGTAAGTGTTCAAAGTTTTACTCAAAAGGTGTTCTTTATGTGTGTATGAATTGATTTGAATGATATACTGATGTTTTGAACATTTATGATTGTAAGTGTTAAAGGTTTTTTAAAAATATATTCTTTATTTACTTAAAGTTATTTACTGAACTGATTTTTTTTAAATACTGTACTGTACTGTATACTGTATTGTATTTTTTTGTGATTGTAGCAGTTTACCCAAAAAAATGATTTAGGAGAGAAAGATATAAAATTTAGCTGTACAGTATACTGTACTGTATATCTTGATAACTTTTATTATGATATTGTTTAGTGTTAATGCCTGTTATTTTTTCTTCTTGTAACTCAAGGTCATTCCACATAAGCCTTTGTATTCTTTATTGTTTGAAAACTAGTTTTTCCAAGGTATGTGTAGATTGTGCATTAGAACTCTTGATATTATTAATTTGTATCATTACAGAGTAAAAACTAGACAAAGGTTGAAAATGAAGTCATAAAAGATGTACAGTATGAAAAAATCACGTAAAAGCCAGTGAAACAATTGTGATAAGAACATAGGATAAATGATAGAGTAGTAGAGAATTGGAAGTTGTCTCTGCAAGAGAAGGTATAGTGAGTATCAAGAGGCTGTGCTATGGGAAAGATCCTAAAGAGGTCATATGCAATGGAGGCATGAAATGATGTGGGAAATGAATGAAGACACAAGTCGCACTGTATAATTCCAACTTCATATAAGAAGAGAAGTATTATGGTGAAAATATATGTCCTTTCATTCAGGCCTCTTCTTCATACTGTATATGTTGTGTGACACTGGACTAGAAAAAATCGCCATTAAAAGAGTAATACAGGTACAGTACTTTACATGTAGTACAGAGACATTAATTATATTTATACCTGTTGTCTTCTCCAGTTTGCCTCTTATTTCTCGGTTTCTGTTTTGTGTCTTATACCATGCTTAAATGTACAGTTACATGTATTCATCATCATTCAGTGTTGCCATCTATCCATTCCATTACCATATTCACAATAAAGTTAAGGCAGTTGGCTTGTGGAGATATAAAAGTTAAAGATAAGGGAAATAGAAGAGAAAATGGGTCGGAAAAAGAAGGGAGAGAAAGGAATACTCTAGACTCTAGAGTAAGGTAAAGGCAGTGAATGGGATTCTGAGAGTGTGGAGATTAAGAATAGGATTAAGGATATTGAAATTGAGAAGAGGAAGACCTCAAAGTTCACAAGGCAGGGTTTGATGCAAACAATGTTGTGTCAGTAGAGTTGCTTTGATCTATAATATTTTCAGCCATATTAAGGCATCACATCATGATAATGATTTTTCGGTTCATAGACAACCAGTGAATATTTTCATAACAAACACAGGCTCCAAAAATGGTACTGAGCTTTCTGTAAACCTCCAGTGTGATCCTTTAAGTGGTACTCTGGAATTCCTACCACATAATACAGTACTGTATTTGATATCTGTCACATTAAAGACTCAAGTTTATTGTAAAAGAATGAACTTGTGCATCTTCAAATGTTCATGTTTTACTTAATTTAATAACCATTACAGTATTTGCTCAGTTACTGATATAGTTGGCTCAAAACAAAGTCATTAGTCTTCTTACATGACAATTGTGTACTGTTCAGATACCTACATGCATCACTTAAATGAAGGCAGTCAGAAAGTGTATTTTTTTTTAATTCTAAGTGAAGTTTTTGAAGAGAAGTATAAAGAGGGGAGAGTGTGACCCTGCCAATCATAACAGGTTTCCTGGTCCCTGATTCCCTTCTGTACAAACACTGGATAGACCAAATGCCTGAATGGCTGGCTAGTAAGCTGATAAGTGGTCAAAAAAAAAATATATATATATAATTTAGCTCATTAGTGTTACAATGTGCTAAATCCATGAATATTATGTAATTACCACCTGAATTATAAACTTTCCACCTCTACCAATGTCCTGTATGCATTTATTAATAGAAGGATATATTTATTCAGATTATTAAAAATAATTTATACAGTATAAATAGGCATAATGTATTCTGCTTAACATAATAGATGTGTTCCAAAAAATACTACATTAAGTGAACCATGTTTCCCATTAATTCCCATGTTATAGATTATACTATAGGTATACCCCTCTTAATGTAGTACTGTATCTGTGCACCAAAACAGTATTTACTATGTTAAGTGAAACTACATATTATGAATTAAAAAAAAGTTCCTGGCAAATATACTTAAACTCTGAAACTCAATTGTAAATAAACATACAGTATTAAATATACAGTACATATAGTCATGTACTGTAATCACATAAATGGAATGGTAACACTCATCAAGAGATAATTGAAGAGGCAGCATATTGGGGTTTGGTGGTAAAACTACCAAAACAAACACTACAAGCAAGGCTACTTGGCTACAGGATAGCTACTTAGCCTCATGTTTGCACAGTGCTGCAAATCTTAATTATTTTAAATGTTCAAGGTTTATAAAACTATGTAATAGTGTATCATGGATTATAGTAAATGAATATTTTCCTGAATAGTAATTTTATAAAAAATATCAAAATTAATTTAAGGTATGTAAACCCCATCATGCATTATGACGCAAATCACGTCTGCCAGCCATGCTTGTAAGTCGCATATGTCTCTTTATTTACTCTCCCACCTTCCTCACAGTTATTCATATAAATTCCAAAGTCACCATTGAAAAGCTCCTAAAATTCAGCTCCTATAACTATATTACTGTATACCTTGGTAGATTTGTCAGAAAATATGTGACATATGAGGCTGGGAATACAATTGTTTTTCTTTGGAGTGAAAAAATATACTGGAGTCTTATTTATTTATTTTTTCCAGCTTATGTTAAAGCCAACAAAATAACGAAGTCAGTGATATACAGTATACTGTAAATCTTGCGGGAAAAAATGTGGGATAAATTGGCTGCAGAACAAAGATGACCAGACCTCACGTCAGTGGGTCCATGTAACTTTTCTCGTGGTCGTGGAAACATAAAACTTAATGCATGTGCGATAGGGTTAAATGAGGGATAAGTACTTATACTGTACATACAGTACAGCACTAGTATTTCTAAGTCACGTGCAAGCTTAACATGGTAAATGTAATTCTTGTTAACATTGTTGTGCAGGAATGTTTTAATCATCCTGTATCATTAGTACATGATATATACTACATTTATTTATAGATTATGTGCCTAGTACCTGTATTAGAAAGTGTGAGAAGTAAGTTTAAATCTAAAGTTTTATGTTTTTTTTTAAGACAGAAGTTCTCTGCATTTTGAAAATTAAATAACATACAGGTAGAGATTGATGACATGGGATGTTGATGGTACGATGGTAGAGCATCTGCTGCTCACCACTGAAAGCTGGGATTTATTCCCACTCAGATCAGATTTGAGAGGGGGTATTTCCAAAGTGACCTTACCAAACATGAAAAATTTTCTCCATTGACCCTGCATCAGCAGTAGACCCATGGGGGATGACCCCCCCACCCCCCCCTCTGATCTTTGAGTAATCATATATGAAAGAGTTAACTAATAAAATGTATGTACATGCATTTGTGTGTGATATAGATAATTTAATTTTGAAAATTGTTTTAAATGTTTTATATGGTCTATAATGTTTTCTGTTGTATTGGATATATTTTTTGTCATTCTTAAAATGGTTAAGGAGTGCATCAATATTTTGGTTATTTTGGTAAACCCACAATGTACAAAGGAAATTTACACCCTGTTTTATTATGATTTGGTGTAACAAACTTTTGAATGAATATTTTCTCCCTATGGTATACTATATATATTGCTTCACCTTTATAAGTGAGCTTTTTCATTTTAATAACCTATTTACTGTGTATAAATGCCATAAAATGCTATAAGGGTTTTACATGTGGAATGCTTTTACTTATACTGTAATGTACTTCCAAGTATAATTCAAACAAAATTTTCCAGCAATTACACTAAAAAGATTTTGTGATAGTATTACGACAGTTATTTACACTGAGTTACTAGCCCAGTGGCAGAGCAATCATCTCACAAGCAAAGGGTCTTGGAGTTTGATTCTCAGCCCTTAAACATCCAGTAGTGAAGTGAGTACAAAGTCAGATGCATCATCTGCCGATGGTAGAATAACTTCATTGGAGTAGCATCCTGCTGAGGGGATGCTACATGACAACAGAAAAGGCTTGTGTGCATGAAAAAGAGAGAGAGGCAAATATAAACACCTTTGTTGATATATGTGAGGCTAACATAATTGTTTAAGGAAATCTGTATTATGTTTGCATTTTACTGTACAGGGGCACATCCTGGGGGTCCTGGCCCCTCTTTTCATCAGAAAATTTCAATACTTTTTCTTTAATGCAGTATTGCACTCCTGTCTCAAAATGACCAAAATGTGGGTCAGATATCAAACAGCCCCCCCACACACAGCTGGGTGGCCTCGCTGCTTGCCATGTACTATCGTGGACAAAAGTTCGCTCCTTCCCAAACTGAAGCAGTATTGACCCGCACAGCACACCCACACAAGTTAACAATCAGGGTAAGTCAGTTTGGAGACTCATTCCCGTGTCTCGGTTTCACTACAGGGAGCGAACTTTTGTCCACGATAGTACCCCCACCCACACCTTCTTAGACCCCCTATTTGATATTCCTGGGTCTGCCTCTGGTGCATTTACTGTAAGTTTATTACATGAAGAGTTTTCCCTAAACCTAAGGTGAAGTTTTTGCTTATTGATTAGGGTACATAATACTGTACTGTGCTGTGCAGTACAGTACTCTACTCATAAATACTGTAGGTACTACTGGCATGTAGTAAAAAAGTAGTGTATGAAAATAAGAGTTACAAATAAGCACAAAGGAAATAGGTTGAGTACAATGAATATATATTCATAAAAAAAAATAGTTTACAGTGCTTTAAAGCCTGTGGCACAAGGCCCACACGATGATGCATGTCAAATTTGGACAAAAATAAAGTACTGTATCAACAAAATCATGAGCAGTTAAGTTTCATATCCCTTAGTCTTATTTCCAAAGTTGATTTAGACGAACCAACTGAAAAGTGTAGCATCAAGAGATGATTCATGACCATCTTCCTCTTGTAGGGCATAGCACCTTCTTTACGAGTGAGAGAGAATTTTTGAAGTTGTTCCATGGACTATCTAAATACGTATTCTTTACATGTCATTCAAGAATTCTTCTTTATTTTTGTTACTGAAGTGTCTTTATCAAGTGTACATTAATGGTAATGTTTTAAACTTATATTATTAGTGACAGAGCAACAAATAAAGTCACCAGACTTTTATAATCTTAAGAGCATTCAATAGCCAAACGGTAGACATTGACAAGTACCGTACTGAGTGAGTTACCCAGAGTTACTAAGCGGAGGGGCAGGAGATAGTGTACGACCATCCTCTAGGCCAGTGGTTCCCAAACTGGGGGCCATGGCCCCCCAGCAAAATTTAGGGGACCATAAGCTGAGGCTATGTACACATAAAAATCCCAAGCCCCACCACACTAGAACAGCCAGTCAGCAGCTGAGCCAGCCAGAGATATGGATTGGGAGAGGGGGGCCATGGATAAGGATCATATATGAAAAGTGGGTAATGATCAGAAAAAGTTTGGGAACCACTAAGCCATCCACATCCCCCTACTAAATTTCAGCTCTTTAAAACTGCGGAAATGCATGACTCGTTCGTGTGTGTGTGGTGGGGGGGGGGGGCACTTCGTGGAGAGCGGCGAGATATTGCATGACTAGCCCCTAGGCCACCCACACCTCCCTACCAAATTGCAACTTTGTGTTTCCGTCTAAAATAGTTCCGCTACTAAAGCTCATAAACTTTCTCCCTCACAGCCAAGGCATTCGCCCAGCTTGAGGTAATCATTAGTATTATCGTATTCACTCATCTTATGCCTGTGTAATATCCTTACAACAATGGAACATTGTTCATTAATCATGGAACAAGTCCACCTCTTCTCGATCTTTAATTCTCAATCACCTCTCTTGTTTGCACCTACTGTATACCTCAAATTTCTCTCAATGCTATAACTGTCCCAGGTCTCAGGTCCTTGCCATCACTTCAGGGTAATATACCCCATTTTAGGGTAATCACACCTCCTTTAGGGTGAAATTTAAGATATGCAATTTTTTTGCAAAATCTACTGTAATTAAAGATTTCTTGGGGTATATTACTCATATTTTAGGGTAAATTTGATGTTGGACTGACTGGTCGATTCTCAATTTCTTCTGACAAGTCCGCTTCTACGGTCCGACTAATTACCCAAATGTACCCAAATATAGCCAGAATGAAGTCAAATAATGGTCCTACATGAATAAATCGGACTGCTAATCACTTCTCGACTAGTATTTGGTGTCAAAAAGTCACAAAAAATTGGAAAACTTACTTTAATCTGAGTTGTGTTGTTAGGTTAGGTTAGATTAGATTAGATTAGATTAGATTAGGTTAGGTTAGGTTAGGTTAGGTTAGGTACATGCACATGATCTATTAACTCAGATTAAATTAAGTTTACCAATTTTTTGTGACTTTGTGACACCAAATACTAGTCGAGAAATGATTGGAAGTCCGATTTATTCATGTAGGACCATTATTTGACTTCATTCTGGCTATATTTGGCTACATTTGGGTAATTAGTCGGACCCCGCTTCTATGCTGGTTTTCCGGCATCTTCGTGGTATAGATGAACACTATAACCTTTGTGTTCTCTATTTTTAAATTCTTTCTATTCTTTCTCCTCCCCCCCCCCCCAGGCCCCGTTGTGGGTCGTTTGACCTGTGCCCTGGTGGGCTAATTCCCGTAAAAAAAAATTTTTTTCAATGTCATATTAGCCACTTCAGCTTACTAGCCGATTGAGCGGTCTAACCTATTAATACAGAAATGTACTGTATACTGTACTATTTCTTTTATCACTACTATTCTTTCTTCTCACTTTAAAGGAAATATCCTTAGACTAGTATTTATGATACTTTTAAATTAAAATATATATAATATAAATTATATATTTTTTTATATACGTAATAGTTTTCTTGTTCACTATCTTTTTAAAGGCAATATTCCATTATATCTTGGTTAGCATATTTTTCACGTATTTAGGCAAGTAGTATTAATTATTTGCGTATGTAAAACATCAATATCGATAATGTCACTGTCCTCAAAAATCAGCTAGAAAGTATTTGAGTTATCATTACTTTTCTTTGTTGATTTGAATATTGTGGAGATATCTGGCAGGAGTTGTTGAGGATGCCAAGTACCTTTATATAAAATTATTAATGGATTATTGGCAAAACCGCAAAGAACATAGTGACAAAATTTACACCATTTAAGATAATTAATAATATTTTAAGGTAATCTGGTCATTTTAGGGCGTTTCAGAAATAAATTTAGGGTAAAAAATATTCCCTCATAGAAATTCTTTACTCAATGTATCAGTGACTCGCCGTCCTGTGTGTTGAGAGGAGGTGTACGTTGGTGTTCTTTAGCAGTCGTGAATGGCGCATTAAGATTATATATATATATATACAGTATATATATTTTTTATGTGGTAAATGTCGGTGTTGGAGCTTAGACTTCAGATATATACCATCAGCTTGTTGGAACATTCTGACATCTCTCATCAGGTCACGGCGTTTTATTTAAACGGTAAGGCTACGTTAAATAACACCCTAAAAATAAGGTAAATGTGTAAATAACATGTCGCCTTTTTATGTCTTTGTAAGTGTCAAACTAGTGTGTAGTAACTTTCACTAAGTGGATTAGTTTTCATTTCCGCCAAAAAATAAACATTTGATAATGCCGTTTCAAGCTGGCCAGTATCCACAATGACCTGCCGTGTAACACACCTTAAGACCTTGCGGAAGTAAATTGTTGTATGATAGCATGAAGTGTGGGCAAGGATGTTGCTTCGGCGAGGTGACAACCAAAAGTGGCATACAAAACGTTCAACCAAGAACAAGCCTTATCGGGCTGAATTTAATCGTAACAGTAATTCATGTGGATAATATAGTCATGTATAAAAGATAAGGTTACGTATCAGAAAAATTTCCCTGCGTTTGAGGAATCACTGTTCGACACAGTGCTGACCCACATTATATTCTCAGAAGAGGGTATAAGAAATAAATTGTCAAAGCTAAATTTTTTTTAGGAGTCCCCAGCCCTGAGATGGTTGTATACCAGAGAGCTTAGAGAGTTGTGTAACGAGCTTACTGAACCCCTGGATGAGCGAAAGGTCCCCAGTTACTGGAAAAGGACTCAAGTGAGTCCTACATTCAAGCCGGGCGATCTTTACTCTACGAATAATTATAGAACGGTGAGCCTGGCCAGCTTAGTGTATAAAGTACAACCTAGGCTTGTAAAGGACTGCCAAGTGCCAACACGACTTTATGCCGGGACGCTCCGGTTTGACGCGTACTCACGGCACTGGATGTTAGGACTCGAATTCTGGAACAGGGTAGTAATATGGAGAACAGATTTTGTCAAAAGCTTTCGACAGTGTAACCCCCATGGAAGGCTGAGAATTAAACTAGAAGGGTACGAGATCCTAGGAAGTGTCCTCGCGTGGACTGGAGACTTTCTTCATAACCGCAAGCAGTGTGTCTGATTAAAAGCGAGAAATCGTCAGGTGTACCCGTGACAAGCGGGGTATCACAGGGAAGTGTGTACTGGTCTCGTTGTTTGTTTCATAAATGACAGACCGCAAGATATACACACCCCCATACAAATGTTTGTGGACGATGCCAAGTTATTCGGGGAAATTAAGAACCAAACAGGCTGTGAATAGCTACAGAAAGATCTCTAGTCAGCTTGGTCCCCGGAACAGATGTTCCATTTCTGTTGATGGAGTTTTTATGGAAGAGACTCAAATTGTTATGACGCCAGTTGTACTATATCCAAGTCAGTCAATTATATGATCGTAAGGTGAATTTGGATCACCATAAGATTAACCACAGCTGAATTTGACCTTAGGGTTATACACCCTTAAGCTAACCTAACCTAATCCCCCAGGCAGTATCAGGGTGTTTAATCGTTAGGTGAAAGAAGTTGGAGGGCTAATCTTTAAGTGCTCTTAGGTTTTGTTATGCCATTAGTTTATCCCTTGTTGATTTGAACAAACGTATCAGTGATCAATACAGTTGATCCAAATTTTCTATAAAATAAATGGTGGACACATATGAAGATTATTTGCCTTTAATGAAAGTGTGAAAATGAGGAAATCTAAAAAAAAATAAAATAAATTCTTCACTTGGCATGTATGTCTTACAGCTTCGTAATTTAGATTTGATATTTAGTTTCATTTATGCACAAGATATGTGCGTCATTTGAAACCTTACACGAAGAAGGCAATTTCCTATTGTGATGAGTCACTAAAGTACGTTTCTCACCAAAAGTGTAGGGAAACCTAGTTGCGAAAGCTAGAGGGTGCCTCTCACAGCGTGGTAATGAATCTTCGTTTCTGTGTGAAGAAAGTGATATATACAGTATTTATGGCGAGATACAGTGTGAAAACTCCAGTCGTCTTGATGAGAAAACTAACAGCGGGAGCAGGTCTTCTTCAAATGACTGGCACGTCAGTAGGCTACTGTCAGTGAACGTCGTCAGCTGAGCATGATGACCACAACACCAGTTACACTCAGTTTCCCACGCCTGCGTTGAGCTATGTGACTGAGTGTTATTGCCACTTTCTTCTTGACAAGTGTGTGTTTGTTTACGCTGTAGTTATTGTAAAGTTCGTACTGGAGACAATACAATGCACACATCTCTCCTTGTTATCTATTTACATATATTTGTAATACCAAGACCTGCTCCTCTTACCTCACATCTTAATTTTGCGTTTCCAGTCAGTAATAATGGTCTCATCTGTTCAATGTCATGCACGAATACATTCGAAAGGGGAGTCTGTTTATGGGGTATTATTGTCCGCAAGAGCCAGCTGTTGAGTCGCCCGTTGGTCTAGTCACTACTGACTCACTAGCAGACTAACTTCTCGTGACATGAACCTGGTTTCGTAGAAGGTTAGTAACAATATCATGCCGACTGTAATAACATTCTTGTAGGAAAAATAGGTCGAAGGAACAATATTCTGATAACATGAAGATTAGGCACCCGTGGTTATTTCACCAGGAAGGGTTAAATTAGTGTTCGGGTGTTTAATCGGGTAAAATAAGCTGGGGTGCCTAATATTCACGTGACTAATATTCTGGTTAAATAATTAACACGGTAGTAAAGATTAATTTTTTAAATAACACTATCCCCGAGGTAACAAATTGCTCAGTAGTATCAACTGCCTTCATCGTAACAATGCTTCAGCAGTTACCTTAGTGTAATTGTAATAGCAAGCACTTTCATCTCTCATGGTTGTAGATTATTTTTCTCCAGTCCTGGGTTTAATTTTGTATTCCATCTTCTGTAGTGAAGATGGGAGACAATGACTCGGCAACACTAGAGTAGATAGTGTTATGGCTGTATGATGGGGTTCCCTGGAATTTGCGAAATGGGTTATACAGTAAATCTCTCCCCTTTTTCGTCCGCTCCGACTAGTGGCAATATTCTCACTTGCGTGAACGAAAACCACAGCCCAGGAGAAACAACGTCTTTATTCGCCTAAGATGGTGCGCATATCTTCTCAGGGGCGGATCCAGGAATATCAAAAGGGGGGGGTCCAAAAAGTTTTGGATGGGGGAAAATTGCGAGTCCATCCAGTTGGGGGGTGCTGTAAGCCGCCCTTATTTTTTTTTAATCTGACCAATATCATGGGCATTTTGAGGCCATTTTGAAGCCACGTGCACTTGATATTAGGAGATATTCTGATGTAAATAGTAATTACGGTTAACTATACCATACAAAAAATGTCTGAGTACAATACTATACATTAAAGAAAAAGCATTGGTGTTTTATGAAGAAAATGGGAGATCCGGGCTCCCAGGATCCCCCCTAGATCCTCCCCTGAGAGAAGTCATCGCCCAATCTAACATAATGTATGATTCAAATGGAAGATTGTAATTCTTGTTAATACACTTGGTCGCACAGATCCAGCCATTTTGTCTAGCTGGGTGCCTGGGACTCGGGAGAAACTAGTCACTGTTTACCCTCGGCCACTCGTTAACATAATTGTTGATCGGTGGTTGACGTACTGGTTTTCCCGTCTGGAAGAGAAATTTGGTGATGTTGCATATAATGATGACGCTCTGTGTATGGTTATGACGTCGAACAATGGCGATATGTAGGGTGGCGGTGAGTGGTTAGTTTTCCTAGTTCATTATATCCTCTTTTAATGTATGGCAAACTGAAATTAGAAAAGAACAACAATATCATAGTTTAATAGAGTAGGCTAAAGTAAGGATCATTCATTCGCGCTCGCTCTTTACCAATTTTCTGTTGTGATTTCTTTCATCATATGCCGACCAGTGTCAGATGTGACAGTGCAGACACGTTTGCAGCAGACACAAAAAACTGCAAGAGCATGACTGGACTGCTTTCGTGCAGAATCCCCAAAGCTCGTCACAGCGACACTACGTGACTCATGGTACTGCAGCGAAGCCACTACAGTGCACACAAGCTTGTCGATTTCTTTGGTGGGGATTTTAAAATATGGTTGATGCCGTCGTGAAGAATTAATGGTACACACACCACTTAGGAGAGAAAACATCACATAATTAGGGAAATCGCTTTTTTTACGAAAGTTTTGAAAGTAGCACAAGATATTTCTTTTTCTTTCTTTTTTTCCTTTTTTTTTGCTCGAAACTGAACGAACCGCTGCATTAGCTGTAGACAGTCGATGTTTCATAAATGGCATGCCTGACGTTGTACACTTCTTCTTACAAATGTTTGCCGATGACGCCAAGTTATTTCGGGAAATCAAGAACCAAGCAGACTGTGAAGAACTGCGGAAGGATCTCTGTGAGCTCCAAGAATAGTCAAAGAAGTGGCTGCTGAGATTCAATGTTGAAGTGTAAGAGGATGCACCTGGGGCGTACCAATGGTAAGGAGGTGTATCATATGTCCCAACGGGATGAAGAAACTGCACTAGTTGAGACTGTATGTGAGAAGAACCTAGGTGTGCATGTTGACAATAAGCTGAAGTTCTCGGGCCATTGCGAGAAGAAGGTAAATTAGGCAAATGAATTATTGGGTCTTATAAGAAGGTCGTTCAGATATCTAGAGCTAGACGGTCCGTCCCTCGTAACGATCTTCAAGAGTGAAGTGCTTCCCCATCTGGAGTATTGTCACCCCGTCTGGTCCCCGAGATATGCTAGGGACTGTCAGTTGGTTGAAAATGTTCAAAGTAGGGCCACCAGACTGGTGCCTGCACTTCGACACCTCTACCCTGAGAGATTGGAGCGCCTGAACTTGCCTAGCGCATACTACAGACGGGCATGGGGCGACCTAATTGAGGTATATAAGCATCTCAAGGGGCACTACTCAGTTGAGTGTCCTTACTTAGAGCTGGCGGACGCTCGCCCTACAAGGGATCACAGCTCAAGATTGAAGAAGCCGCAAACTTTTTCGGAGTGAGAGTTGTGAACTCTTGGAACAATCTGCCAGAAAGTGTTGCGACGGCATCGAGTGTGAGTTCTTTCAAGACCAGATTTGAACAACACTGGAGCAGGTTCAGGTACATTCAGGAGCCGGTGCATGCCCAGTACCTGCCAACAGTGCGTAACAGATGTGTAACCGATCGGCCAAGCGGCTAACGAGCCGATCAGTGGTAAAGATAAAAAAGTAAAAGTTGACAGTTAACAATTAGATTTCCGATATCATCTATTTGTAGATTGTTTACATGATTGATCTTACTGACAAGTCTTAAAGTTCAGACCTGCAGTACATTGTGCAGATGGAATGAGATGTCAGACAAGCTAACCTGAGTTGAATACGTTGCCATGTCCCTGCTGGTGTTGAATGCACCCGTGTAAGCACCGGGAAGATAAACGTTGAAACTTGCTGTTATCTACAGAGTCTGGTTAGCATGAAAAGTTAGGTATAGTTTAATGAACAGTGAAAGCTCTTGTATTTTCTCTTATGCAATGAGATTGTGAGGGATTATCTGAGGTTCCAAAAATTTCTCTTGTATCTGGGGATACGAAGGTGCATCTAGGTTATGTAGAATTTCAACGCTATTTTTATTCCATTATGAATTGCATGTTTGTGTTGAGGTTCCAGATATATTTTCACATTACCAGTTATGGGGAATATTAAACGTTTGTAATTGTCTGAAAATCCGTGATCAGGACTTGTGTATGTACGGAAAAACAGTTGATCGATAAAAAAAATTAGCTGGAAGATGTAAGCTATGTCGGTATATTTATATAATGCAGATGGTAAGTACAGTACTGTATACTGTAGATGGCTGTCATGGTGTGGGTGTTATCTAGGCTGGGTTAGTTTGTAAAGAGGATGTAAAGTTACCCGGCTGGAAATATTAATATAGCTAAAAGGGTAAGCTGTTTGAAGAAGAGTAAGACAGAGGTTGTAGCGTGGGTGGGTGGCAAGAAAAGGCAGCCACAACTTTCTCCAGCAACCAAGAGTCCAGCCAAGTCTCTAATCCTTGGGTCCGGCTCCTCCAGGGTCAACATTACTTAGCTGCCCACTTTGTTTCTTCTAGTTGATGGCGTCAGGCTATTATATCAAGATCATTAGCTAATACAGTATCATTGTTAATAAGCGTCCACCAAAATAACAGTATCACTGATGTTATTATTATTGTTAGTAGTAGTAGTAGTAGACAAATAGTAGTAGTAATACAAGTTTGTATTGCTATCATTATCACACCATCATTATTCTTACCTCTATTACCACCAGCATTAGAAAGGAGGGGGACTAAAGTTGTAAACAAACAGGAAGCGGGGTAGTGTTTACTTGATATAATGGAGGAGACAAGTGGCGGTATGGAGGTCCTCACTTCCTTTTCTTGTTTGTACTTATATTATTATTATATAGTTATTGTCATTGTTTTTATTTTTATTTATTATTATTATTAGTAGTAGTAGTATTATTATTATTTACTTCCTGAGCACGGCAATTTACATTCCGATCACAATACAGTAATTCACCTTGGCTACGATGATTTACCTCAAGTACGATAACTTTCGTTACGATGGCTTGGACTTGAGTCCCCGCGGGAGGGAGATGCAGGGGAAAGGTGGGCGTGCGAGGTCGAAGGTTAGTGATCTCCGGGAGCACTGACAATGGTGGTTGGTGGTGCAGGTAGGGGTTACAGCGGTAAATATCAAATTACAGAGTTTGTACTATGGATTTTCCTCGTAGCTGAACGTGTAATAAGGTCACAACTATCTGGTTGATTAAACTTCACAAAATCACCCGAAAATAACATTAAAATTACAGAGATTATACTGCACCTTATCTTTGTCTCCTACCTAGTGTTAAGTGAAGGTATCTCGTCAGACAGCATAATTTTGATGCTATTTCTAAGCGCTGCTTTTGTGCTTTAGCTTAAATTGACCAGTCAGGTGCATTCTACAACTTTAGTTAATTAAGAGGAATTCATATCATCCGAACCTCTGTGAATCCGGGAACTGGGCTCGGATTCGTAAAGAGTATTCGTGCTTTCGGTTTTCTCCCAATGACGTCATATGTGAACAAACTTACAGAATATAACCCGCGCGGTAACGGCATATGTACAGTAGATATTTTTTTTTCGCGTTCTCTGACCTGCAATATACGATAGCCTAAATCCATTTTGTAATCAGTAATATCTGTATAATATTGCATGGCATTATTTTTGTTACTGTTATTAAATTTTTGGGCCGTATGTCAATATATCAATAAACATTATTTCAAAACAACTACCAACACGAAGGAAGTACCTATGCGAAAGTGAATTTTTAATGGTCGATTATGGAAGCACCTCATCACTTGTTATGTACTATAAAACGCTCCCCAATTCCACAGGGAAAGTTGTATGATTGGTATAATAGAACCTGATAACATCATTGTGTGTGAAGTGTTATAATGAAATCGTTGTCTGTCTGACTGTATTTTTTTCTCTCGCTCTCTGTTATTCCTGCAAAAGCCGCGAACAGTGCCATGCATTCCGTACACCCTGCAATAACAAACTAGCGGAAGCTACAGTACGCCATACGAAACTGCTCTCCTGCCTTCCACTCCTCTCTCACCTACTTTCCCTTCCCTCTACTTACCTTTCCCTCTCCCTTACAATTCAGTTTTTTATGTACCTTCCCTTCCCTCCGTCTACCCCTTCTCACTGCCCCAACATGTCACGAGATAGAAAATGGGAAATACTTTCACCCCTCCCCAAACATCCGTCAGGGTTACAAGGTGTCTGCCTCCCTCAACACTCTCCTTCCTCCTCTGTTTAATCGCACCTTAATTCCCTCCTCTCTGTTGTTGTATTGTATTCTCTCCCTTTTCCATCTTTCTTGTACCACATCTAACTCTTTTTCTGTACATACTTTAGTTGTGGAAGGACGCCAAGTCACCAACACCTCTTCTTTCCCACTCTTCCTCCCTTCCTCCTCTTAAGTCTTCTCCCTCGGGTCCCTCCCTCTTTTTTTCCTCTTCTTCCCTCTCTCTCCATCTCTCTATTCTACCCTCTCCCTTCCCTTCCTCATTTTCACCTTCCTTTCCCATCCCTTCCCTTCCCTTCCTCACCTCACCTTCCACCCTTGCACAACAGCTGCCAGGTGTGAACGCCGCCACAGAAGGAGAAAGTCATCCTCTTTATGACTCGTTTTCTATCATGCGTCAGCGAAGCACTACCCACCAGCTGACTGACTGACTGACTAACTGACTAATACTATGACTTTATCAGTAGTACGCGAACGTTTGGCGTGGAATTATCAACGAGTGTTATTTTTATATTCTATTTCACGTAAACATCATAATGTATGTTGTTGGAGCTTTCTACTGTTCCTGAGTTAATAGCAAGGGTGTGCCAGGGAACAACAAACCTTTTTTTTTTCTTATTCTGTATAGACTATCAGCATGTATCATCATCGTTTGTGATTTTATTTTTTCGTGAGGGTATTGTTTAAGTCTTCTATGTCACCACGATAGTCTCTTCCTGTCATTGCGTTAACTTTGGGTGTTTACTGGTTGGAGACGCTTTTTTGGGGGGAACCAAAAACCTGTGCCTAACTCTACAATAACCTTCCCTTCTTCATTAGGTTCGTGTCTTTTCCCAAGTTTTATAAATAGAAGGATATTCATTCATTTAAAAATCGTCAAACAAATTCACAATATTTCAGTACACTCATAAACAATTATTAGTAACGACATTAACAAAGTAACAAAGAACAGACCAGCTGCCTGAACGACTCGTAAGCGGATAAGTGATGGATTGATAAAATAAAACAGCATGTTCATCCAAATCAAGGATAATCATATTGAACAGTTTCTTATCCTTTGAGATGTTTGGATTATTTCAACTTTGATCTTTAAATTATATTAATTTGGTCTTCGTGTTTTAAGTTGTTTTGTATGCTGGTGTGTCATTGTTCACCGCAGTGTTCATGCGGCGATTTCATGATTGGGTCAAATGCGCCTCCCCCCTCCTCCCCCTACCCAAGGCTTCAATTTAAACGATAAATGTTTATACGTTCATGATTTCCCCCAACTAAACATGTGAAATCGCAGCTAACGGCCTCACTTACCACGACACAAAGCTGACAAAAAATGCACTGAGACTACCGTACGTAAAGAAATTTTCTCGTCTCCAGGTAATATATCTTAAAATATATTGTCTAAAATATACTGTCTCAAAAATATACTCTCAAGTTTTATTTTGTCAGTCTAAAAATATGCTGTGTATGTAAGTTTATTTATCTGTAAACATATTTGTATTAATTTCATCACACAACGACATTAATTTATCCCGTTTATTTAATAATTTAAATGAACATACTGTAGTCACAGAACTTCGATGCCCAGGCTTTCTTAAACCCTCTCTAGGTCACCATCTCAAACTTTTACTCAACAAAAACTCGATATTTTGTGTAGAAACTTAGGGCGGCTGTGTTGAGGATATTGAACTGTGTCATTCTTAATACCCGACGAACACCCCAACTTTCACTCCCACAAGGTCGCATCTGTGAGTAAAATAATTCCCACCAGGAAACTTGCTTCGAGACTCCTCCAAAGCTTCGAAAAGTGCAGAGTTCCATGTGTTATAGGCGATATTGCTGAAAAAAGATCAGGGCAAGGTCATCGTAAATGGCGTCGTACACCCCACGACTGTTCTTGAATACGGCCTTAGTTAGTTACACATGTGTCTGTCTCCGGTTACACAAAGTTTTGAGGTTTACACAGTTAATATTTATCGTAATTGAAGATGTAAGAATGTACCTAATTGGTTGACTTAAGATAAAAACCCAATAGTATTATCCAAAAAATAACACCAGAAATACCCTGACTAGATATGTTTACTTACCAGAAGGTGGGAGACGAAAATTTAGGCATGTTAGTTTTGTTTGGTGCTTTGTGACTGTTGTTAAAACTTTGCTCAGATAATAACTATTGTGACTCCGGCCTCTGGGTAGCGATTCAAGAAATCTTATTAGTGAAAATTGTTTATTAAAAGGTTGATGATCATAATTATGAGCCCCAATCCTCAAACCTAACCTAACCTAACCAATACCTGAACGCAACCTGGGAGGGGTTAGGTTACGTTAGATTAGGTTAGCGGGTTTAACGTTAGGTGTTTAACCATAGAATGCCAGACGAACGTTTGCTCCTCATCCTTCCACTCTATAGTAATGGGCATATAAAAGCTACGCCAGGCAAACGTTCGCCTTCTGCAGTATGAGTGCAGATTTAGATATGAAAATATACGTAATTTGAGTTAGAGAGAGCTTTCAGCACACACACATACACATATTCTCTTTATCTTGAACAAATAAAAAAATAATAATAATTCAACAATGGCCCACCATCCACTACTGAATGAAACCACACAGCTCCGTCACAAACCTGTCATCTTAGACACACTTCCTCAAGAAAGTTTTCTCGTCTCCTGTGATAAAGTTTAGAAAGTTTTGAGGCGACAATACAATACGTGAGGGATATTACCTGTGATTCTGGGCGTGTGGGAGGGGGTGGAGGAAACCAGTCTCTCTCTCATTTCATTTCATCTTCACCCCCTCTCCTCCTCCACCTCATTACATCTTCATCTCCTCATAACCCCCTCCCTTCCCCTCCCCTCCCCCACCTCACCCCCTTTCATCGTCACTCTCTCACAGTCCCTCTCCCCCTCCATAACTCAGTTCACAGCAACATAACTTACGAGTGAAAGTCAAAAGACATGAGCCGAAAGCGGTGAAACTTTCGAGACTTGACCATCCGGCGCGGCACACACACACACGCATACTTTTCTCATCAAATCGAGAAAAAAATCGTTCATAACTCCAGATTTTCATTTTGTTAAAGAAGAGCAATATCTGTCCATATAAGTTCATGGGTTCGGTGTGGGAGATTTATAATTGACCGATATTGATAACTACTCAGTTACGTAGATTTTTTATTTATTTTGTAATGATTTAGGCACCATTCGTCTTCTTTGTTTATGGTGAATGTCCCAATCAAAACTGACGATTACAATGCTTATGTTATTAGCCACTTAATATATTTAAAAAAAATGTATTTCGCGAGATCAGTAGGGATCACAAGATCATTTTAGTCTCCTTCCAGATGCGGCTCCTGGCAGTATATCTCCCATTCTCTCTGGTGGTGGTCGTCGTCACGATTTCTGTCAGCGACTCTGATGAGAGGCACACAGAGCTAACATCTCGAAGTGGTTTCATTTCAGATAAAGACTTATCTCAACGGTAAGTATCTTCCTGTAATCTTAATAGTGTACTGGCCAAATGTTCAAGTTAGCTCTTGCATTTTATTTCTTATATATTTGATCCTTACCGGTATGTATCTTTTAATACATAAAATGATTATCTGGTTCAGCAACATGGACAAAATTAATTTAACATTTATCTTACTGTATTTATCTAATGGCCACCCACTAGAGGTGGCCATATCGAGGGAAGGAGGCAAGAAGGCCAGTAGCCTGTGTAGGATCCTTCCATTGTTCTAATGTTCTTAATAGTTTTGTCTGGTCTAGAGCTATATGCGGTACTGTAATCGATTCCACAGCTTGAGCTGGTAGACTTTTCTATAGGTCTACTAGCCTCTGTGTAAAGAGGTATTTCCTTATGCTCTTTTTGCATGAGAACTTTGCGAACTTGAAATTATATCCCCTTGTGTTGGTGCGCATTATGATGCAAACTGACTAAATCAAACTTTATTTATTGGTCTTTATTAATATTTTGGAGTAGGTTAGGTTTTTATGGTCTGCTTCTGAAGAAGTTTTCGTTTTTTCCTTATCTCCCTCTCACCAGCTTTGTGTTTTATATAAAACTAAACTGAACATAAATATTTCTTTGGTAGAGTATTGAAATCATTTGTTAATTGAATGAAAGGTTTTTCCAGTGTGAGTTTACATCTAATAAACTTAATACCTGTACTGTATTTCAGAACTCTTCGACATGTTGGCTCCACATTTAATGACATTCAGGTAAGTGAGGTCCGAATTTTATTTCAATGCGTTTATATTAATTTATTTTCAGTGATTCAATTGCTTCCTATTTGTACAGTCACATCTCAGATTTTCATTTTAACATCTTGGTAGTGTTTATGAATCTCATATTAAATTGTTGACCATCAAACCTGATGCACGTAAAAAAAATTGAATATGTCATTGTGTAATTGAAATTTTTTGTATCTGCGAAAATAGTACGGGCTGTTAATAGCCAAACATGTTACAGTTTATGGAGTCAGAAACCTTTGTTCTTAAGTGTTTTATCAGTGTTTAAACGTTTACGTCTTTATACCCCATGTACAAATATAACCTTAGGAAGATATTCATCTTATTATATAGTCTAGCTATTTTATAAATACTGTACGTATAAGTTCCCTATTTCAAGATATTGTCAACTCAAGTACTTTTTTGTTTGTAAAATATTGAACAAGGAGAGAACAGAAGTGTAAAATCCATATTTATTCATTGAGTCGTCCCCCACCAAGTACTGTACAGTACTGTACATCATCTACTTTACAACACATGTTACGACGATGTTTTCCTTCATATCCTCATAATAAATTGACATCTTTTTCTCACAGGCTGACCCAATGTTGTTTAACATCGCTAATCGGATGAGAAACGGTGTTTCCAATGTGATGTAGTGTTTCTTGCAAAAATACCTAAGGGGTCACATCAGAGTTGTGACAATACTGTTTCCTAGGATATATGTGTGTGTGTGTGTGTGTGTGTGTGTGTGTGTGTGTGTGTGTGTGTGTGTGTGTGTGTGTGTGTGTGTGTGTGTGTGTGTGTGTGTGTGTGTGTGTGTGTGTGTGCGTGTGTGCGTGTGTGCGTGCGTGCGTGCCCTGTATAAAGATGTTCATATTATTTTATATGCCTACAAATCAAAATGTGATATGAATACTTCATGAATTTGTGACTTTGCCACTGCCTATACCTGTGATATTGTTGCTCCACAGGAGGGATCCCCAGCCACCACGCCGTCCACAACCACCACCACCCAACCCCAGGACACAACACATCATCCACCATCATTCAGCACACCGGTTAGTACTGGTGTCATAGCTATGTCTAGTGTACAGCCTGTCTTGTCATTGCTGTTTTTACTTTACTTTTATCCTCTTCGCCACTGATCGGCTCATTAGCCACTTGGGCGGTCGGTCACGTCTCCGTTATGCACTGTTGGCAGATACTGGGCATGCACTGGCTCCTGAACATATCTGAACCTGCTTCAATGTTGGTAAAGTCTGGTCTTGAATGGGCTCACACTCGGTGCCGTCACATCGCTCTCTGGCAGGTTGTTCCAAAAGTTGAAAATTCTCACTCCGAAAAGGTTTGGTCTCACAGTCTTCTGGATTTGTGTCTTCTTCAACCTTGAGCTGTGACCCCTTGTCGGGCGGACGTCTGCCAGCTCCAGGTATGTACATTTGATCGAGTAGTGCCCTTTGAGATGTTTATACATTTCAATTACATCGGTAGCTAGGTAGTTGCAGGCGTTCTAATCTCTCTGGGTAACTGAGGTTCCATAGAGCAGGCACCAGTCTGGCGGCCCTCCTTTGGACATTTTCAATTAATTGACAGTCTCTAGCATGCTTCAGAGACCAGGCGAGGTGACAGTACTCCAGACGGGGGACTCACCTCACTCTTGAAGAGCGTGACGAGCGACGGACCATCCAGATGTCTAAACGACCTTCTTATAAGTGGACAAAATAACCTTAAACTTGTCTTTGCTGAGATCTGGACTAAATGTTATTAGTATTGTACTGTACTGCATACTGATTGATATGTTGTAACATTAAAATCTGCTTAATAATCAATAAAATTTGTCCTTAATGGTATTTGTACAAAAATCAGTTGTAAGTATATAGTACAGTATATTAATTGGTATACTTCTACTATAACACTACACTGTGTATAGAGTAGCATGTAAATTAGACATACATTACTGCATACCATACTGTAATTTGTATTGATATTAATCTTATGATTAAATTAAACAGATTTTAGGTCAATCTGCTGAGGGTACGTTGAGTTCCTCTTTAGGGACTAGACATAAAATTTGCCTTAGTACGATGTGCTGTTGTCTAAGTAAGTACATTAGTATGTGTGTGGTGCATTATGACCATTTTTATGCATATTGATGAAACTGCTTATCTCACTTCTTGGAGTTAAACAGAAGTTTACAGTTGAACATCGGCATCATGTATGCCTCTCACTATTGTGTCCTGGGTTCAATCCAGAATCAGATGTTAAAATGATGCCTTGTATGACCCTACTGAATTTTGCATGTTTTCGCTGGACACTCAGGTGTCCTCCTGTTGTAACACTAGTCTCAAAGAAGAGGCTTTCACTAGCCCTCTTGGAAGACCCGTTACCATAGTTGTAAGGTTAAGGTATATTTCACAGACATGAAATATATATTGTACATATACTGTACGATACTTTAGAAGCAGGTTATTGGTCAATGAGGATGAATTGTCTTACATGTCACGTCAAGATTCAAAATGGTTGATGCACTAATGGGAATAGAAAATGATGCCAAATAAGTAGTATTCCTTTATAAAGTTGAAAAGTTTAACACTACCCTGTATATGGTTCTAATAACTTAACCAGTCCTGTTTAAAACATGTTACCCAAAAGTTATTATTCTGAAATAATAGTTGATTTACATTCATCATACCTTTACATTTCTAATTTAATGAATACAGATAATTGAAAATTTTTAAATTTATGCATGGGAATTATGAGACTCATTTCTTGTGCCTTTCATGAGAACTGTAATACAATATTCCTTTATACCTCATACCCATATAATCTTTCCTAACACTCACCTAACTTACAGGAAATAGACCGAGCAGACAACCTTTCCTTCTTCCTGGATGATACACCTGATGAAGACGAAAACTTTCTGACAGAGTTGGAGAACTATTCTCTTGAGTACAAGCCATCCAAGGACCAGGTGGATAGGGAGGTTTGGTTAGGTTCACCTATAGATCGTCAACACCACAACCGAGGTAGACGTCCAAATTTCACTCTGTTCCAGGACCCATCTCAGCCTGGTGGACCAAGAAGACAATCTCTACGTTTTCAACAGCAGCTGCATCAGCACCAACAACAACACGAGGAGCAGGAGCTTAGGAGGCAGCTGAAAGAACAGCTTCGAGAGCAATTGGAGCAGCAGCCTCGTGAGCAGTTCACACCACCCACACACCCAGATATCAGCCTCATTCCTTTACAGGCCGTGGAGGTGAGACAGGCTATGGTACATCGATACTGTAATACCAGTTTCTTCCTCAATTATTTTATTAATTCAGTAGCTAAAGCAGATGGGCCATGATACAGTGATATAATAATGCAGATGTGTCCCACAAATTGTATGCCTTAATTACAGTAACAAGGTTAGTAGAGTGCAGTAATCATTATAATAAAGTTATTATGTACACTATAGCAGTAAAAAGATACAATAATAGGGGTTATTTTGTGCAACGTGTATCAGAAACTTTATTCATGCACAAGCCTCTCAACCATCTACTACTGTATTGAGTTACCTATCTGATTTTTGCCTTATCTTGCAGGAAGACAATGGAGGTAATGGTGTAATGGGGGAGAAGTTCCCTCCCTACACTGAAGTCTTTCCTCCCTTCCCTCCACATGCTCTTCCTGCCTCCACGCCATCCCCTGTCCCTCAAGCTCCCCCAAAGCGCCATATTTCTCAAGCCATACAAGCTCCTTCAAGGCCCCAGGTCTTCCAAAGTCAGCAGGGTACTCAAAGACCACAGATTCCCCAGCCACAACAAGTTTTCCAACAACCTCTAAATTCGCACCTTTTCAAAGTTCAACAGGATACCCAAAGTTTCCAGAATCCACAAATTTCTCAGGCTCCTCCAAATCACCGTCTCCAAGTTTCCCAACATCCACAAAGTGTCCAACATCCTCCTAGTCCCCAGATTCTTCAAGCTCCACAGAGACTCCAAGCCCCTCCAAAATCTCAGATCTCCCAAGCTCCACGTGATCCCCAGGCTCTGCGACTTCTGGGGGAATTTCGACCTCCGCAAGCTCTCTCAGATGCACCCCAGGAATTTCAGACTGCTCAAGCTCCCCAGGCTGTGCTAGCTCATCACATCTCTCCACCTCTCCTGAGTCTCCAGGCTCCACAGACGCCTCAAGCTCTTCAGGTGATCCCAGCACCCAAGATCCCTCCCCTATTCTTTGGCTCACAAGGGGCTCACTCTGTCCAGGTGACCCATATTCACCCAGCACCTCAAGTAAACCACATTACTCAAGTTACAAAAGTGCTCAAACCTTTTTCTGGTTCACAAGGGGAAATTCACATTACTCCAGCCACAAAGGTTTCCCAAAGTGTATTTGAATCTCAAGTGTCCCAACTTGCTCCAATCCAACAGATAGTCCATCTTGCCCCATCCCTTCAGGTGTTCCAGAATGTTCAAGAACCCCAAGTGCCCCAGACTATTACATCTGCACATGCACAACAGAGTGTTCCAGGAATACAGGTGCCCCAGATTGCCTCACTACAACGGGTTCAGCAAGGTGCCCCAGAACTAGAAGTGCTCCAACTTAGCCCTGCCCCACAGACACCCCAAATTATCCCACCTGCACAAATTCAGCAAATTGTAACCCCTACACAGATTCAGCCTATTGCTGCACCCACACCAATTCAACAAATTGCCACAGACCAACATGTGCCCCAAACTTTCCCCACCAAGGAGGTATTTCAGGTTTTCCATGAAGCACAGATATTCCCAGTTACCCCAGCCCCACATGTTCCCCAGACTGCCTCAGTGCTACATGTAACTGAAATTTCCCCTGCCCTTCAGGTGTCCCCAGGGGTCCAAGAAGCACAGGTACCTGATAATACTCAGGTGACACCCAGACCCAGGCTTCCTGTGGACTTCAATGAACCTAACCTTCCCACGGGGGGCCCCGAAGTCAAGTTCCCTACAGGCGCTCATGGACCAAGGTTTCCTACAGGCCCCCATGGACCCAGGTTCCCAACAGGCCCCCACACTTCCAGGATACCCCAAGGCCATAGGGCACCCCCTAGACGGCCACACCCAGGAGGTGGTCCTCCCCAGAGAGTGACAGGCAGAAGACCTCCCCAACGACCATTGGTGAGATGATTTTTGTATGTCACTGTGTCTCTCTATCTGGTTAATGTTATCTTTGTTTGCATATTACTAAATAGCAGCTCAATATGACTGATAATGATTGCGTGTATGTCTAAGATAATTTATATTTACTGTATACAATGGGTTCTTGTTATTCCTAAGGGTTCTATTCTTAAAAGTCCATATACAGTACTGTATAATGACTACAGTATACGAAAAACAAAGTAATTTTTCCCATATAAGTCAATATAATACATGGGATTCGGTTTCTAGCTGGTCAGGTTGGGTTATATGTGTTGGTTAGTCTGTAATAAAAAAACACAAAGATACACTCAATATATAAGTTGTTATTGGATATGGTCATTATATTGGATCGTATGTAAACAGTGTATCATATATTATAAACTGTAGTAAATGTCTGGATTTAATGGACTAACGGCATTAATGGACATCCCTTCTCTTTTATTATTTCATGAAAATTTTCCTGTAGTACTGTACAGTATTTGTAAAGATATAACTAAGTATGGCATACAAATAACAAACTTTTGGTGGTAAAAACTTTTATACGTATAACTGTATAGCAATTGTACAAATAACGAGGACACTGTGGAGTGTCACATACCGGTAGTTCCACTTACTGACACATTCTTTCCCAGATATCTGGAACACACACACACACACACACACACACACACACACACACACACACATAATCCATCTCTACTTACGTACATAATCCATCTCTACTCAGGCACCACCAGTTCGGGACCTCACCCACCCTGAAAGGCCGCGACCAACACCACCCAGACCAGGGCTGCGACAGGCACGGGGACGAGCCAATCTGCTGCCAAACAGACCTTCCTCTTCTCATACCCGTGTCCACTCATCCCCCTTGTCTACAGGTGATGTGCTAACTCATAGGATGGATAAGGGTCACATGGAGGTGAAGAGTAATGTTTCAACTCCTAACAAGAATGAGATTCAAGTGGGAGCACATGACATTAGCTTCCCCTCTACTTATTCAATCCCAGATTTAAACGCTAATATCCCAGAGAGATCAGATTCATTAAAGGTTTCTCTAGGAAATAAAAACAATATTCAAAAGGACCCAACAAGACGCCTCCAGCAGGGAGGCATGAAAGGTAGGCGTCCAGGTGTTGTAGAAGTGTTGAGGAAAAAACTTCCGCAGTCTCTGAATCTGAGTGAAACGGGACATACCGTTCAGAAGAGGCTGAGGAAGCTGGTAGGGAGTGCAGCGACAAGGGCCTCCCTAATGGGTAAGGTCACTGGGGAAGTGCTGGGGGCTGGTGTGGTGGCTGTTGGACATGCTAAGGATGCACTTATCCAGGTGAGATGAATAAATTGATGTTTCATTCAACTCGCATCCTAGTGTTTGTCTTATTGCATGTCTTAGCATTTGTCATACTGCGTATCCTAGCATGTGTTGTGCTGCAAGTATTATCTTACTGCATGTCCTAGCAAGTGTTGTACTGCATGCACTAGCATTTTTACTTTTACTTAGCATTTGTCTTACTGCATTCGTGGTAGGTTTTATGACTTACTGATTATCTCACACACACACACCTCATCCCATACTATATGCACCAGACACAAACCTTAAGATAAATTTGCCAGTGTGGAACACTTCCCTCATGAGGGAGGTTCTTCCTTCCCATAAACCAAAGTCTCAGTCCTTACCTGGTCATCCTTAAGGTAATAGAAAGAACCATGCACATGAAACTTATCTTTCACACTGAGAAACATAAATTAATCTTGGACACATAGTCTGTATTTATGTCTAGATCATTGCACTGCAGCTCTCTATCTATAATCACTCACAGCTTATACTGTTGTACTTTGGTCTAGATAATCTTGATGATTGAATGAAGTTACAGTAATTATTAAGATCAGGATCATCTCATCAAATGTCCTTTATTTGGTTGTCTGTATTTTGCTTATTTAGTCTATTCTTTTTTTTCCACCTACAATGTATTTTTTGGTTCAGATAACTATCAACAACCACTTTCCAGTTACCTCAAGGGTACCCTGCAAGTCAAATTTTGTTCCAACTACTTTTCTTTTATGCATCAATGACCTGCTAGTACCCAAAATCATATGAGTTCTCAATGGGAAATAACATACCGGTAATTAGATTGATTTATAAATGAAAATCCCAGCACCACAGTTATGAATTCTTTGTACAGTATTTAAAAATGAAACTGGTAGATGAACTGGAAATATATTTAATTAATGAATAACTGGGTATCCCTCTTTTGAGAGCCTGGCCCACCCCTCTTCCTGTGAATTGCTTGTTCTGGTTACAGTATTTTAAAGTAGGTGGATCATACTTCAAGCCTCAGCACCTCGTTTCAACACTCTTCTGTTGTTTTGTTCAGCACAAGAGGAATGTATCTTATTTTTTTATATTTAGTGTATTTAATGAATTTTGATATTTATAATGTTACACTACCAGTAAGCCTGTAAATACACACACACACACACACACACACACACACACATACACACACACACACATACACACACACACACTTAAACATTACACCTAAATTTACCTACGAATGTGTAAATGTTTGGAAAGAACACACTTTTTGCATCCCCTTCTCATTTGTTATGATAGAAGAATTTACAAGACATGTTTATCTACATAACTGTGTTAAAATCTTGCCTAATAGAATGAGTAGTTGTGATGTCATTAGTGATGTTGTTACAACTTGTAGTGACACCATCACAAGTCACTTGCCGCTGAGATAAATCTTTTAGTCTGATGTCAGGATGTAATTTTCTGAGTGGTCCATCACTGGCTGGTATCTGCAAGGATGATGTCATAGAGTACCAAAGTTAACAGAGATGACATCACTACCAGTACATCAGATGTGGGGATCATATTTTTAAGAATTACTTGTTGTATTATTTAAAGGTTGGTCTTAATCCGTCCAGCTCAATACACACCTGAATTAATATCATTACACATCCCTCTAAAGTTTCCAGCAGTAATAAATTTTACATAAGAAAAAAATTGTTTGATCAGATAATTTTATAAAATTCTGTTGCGCTGTGAATCACTTACTTGGAACTGATCAGCCATTCACCACTACGCATGTTATTTTCATGAATATGACCACCTTTTATTCCTCTAAATTTTTTGTCAGCATGACTGATTTTATTAAAATTATAATTCATTGGCTTCTTGGATCAATTTGCTTACTAACTCTATTGTAAATTTGCAGAAATCCTTGGTTTCCCATAAGGCTAGGTGCAAAACCCCATACATAAACCTAACCACATCCAGTACATAACCTCACCTAAGAAAGTACTTCCTTTATAACCCAGCCTTTTTTCACCTTTACCTAACCTAACCTAATCCTTGATGGAAAGTTTGTATATTTTTGTACCTAGCCTTGCGACAAACTACTGTACTAACCCGCTTGCTGTTTTGAATTCTGCATTGTGGACAGGCGATGTCTAAACCAGTTGGTAGTCCTAGGGCCTATGAGACTCACACCTACGCCAGTGGCCTCCAGCTCACCGTTCCCCATGAAGACCACGTCAAGCACCACAGGGTAGGTTGTTGTTGAAGAGGTACTTTTTCATGTTGGTCCTCATTGGGTAACCCTTCATCTCATCAGGCAGGTCTTTGCCAGGTAGGTAATTTTATTAGTAGGTCCTCATCACGTTAAGTTGTAGTTAAGGTAGGCTCTTGTCAGGGTCCTCACTAGATCACAGAGGTTAGTTGTGTCCTGGGACAAAGCAAACCTGCAGTTGATTGTCATGTGTCATAAGTGTTAAAAAATTATATAAGGTTGAAATTGTTAAATTGAGAAGCTTGGTTCAGTATTTATTCCACCCTGATGGACTTGTGTCATGATTTGTTGTCTGTCATTATGTGGCCATCTGTTATCTCTCATTAGTTAGACATGATCACTTATTTGGCCACAAACCCTTCCCTTGGATGGTCCTCTTTCAAATTTGTGTCTAGTACGGGTATCTGCTATCCCTGGGCCTCATCTTTTGTCTTGAATAAGAGTACAGTACTTCTTGTCTACATTAAGCTGATTTACTAAATGCATGATATAACTTATGATCTACACAGAAAATTTAAAGATGGAGACGAAAGAGTTTTTGTGGTTAAGTGAAAATACAAACTTGTGTACAAGATTAATAGAAATTTAAACTTCTTATAGGTTACCTGTCCTAATGCCTGCCATGCACTAGTTGTGAAAGTCAATCTGAAAAATCTCTGCAGCTTCACATCACCCATTGTTTAAACAGGTTCATGGTGTAGGTTTCTAATGATTTTCAATATTGTTATTTGTATTAGTGTGTAATCATTGTTTTCTTCCAGCATTGTGTTAAGCGTGATATATCTCCTTAGATAATTACTGTATAAGGTCTGCATCTTGATTTCATGCTGAGCCACACAGAGTAAAGGCTGGATAGACTTGGGAGATCTGTAGAATTTGGTAAAAAATGCAATTAGTGGATAATGGAGATGATTTCAGGTTAATGTGTGGTCATACATGAATGGCTTGATATGCTTTAATAATACTATTAGCCAAACTACTGTACTATGCGATCATTAGGAAAGAAAATTTGTTCTTTATTTTTCTTTGGGGGATGATGCTGTTATAAAGTAATTATGAGAATCCATTTTTTAATAATTGGCTGCAGACTAACTTAGATTGGTTAGCATGATGTTTTTCACTCAGGCGTGTTGTACTTCTGTTGTAAACTTACTGTACGGTATTGACATTTAGATATTTCTCATTGTTAGCTGTGTACTGCAGTTTGTAGGAATTTGTTAACATATATATATACTTTTTGCAGTTTGGCGTGCGTTTCAATTGGTCTTCGACCCCTCCAGGAGGTCTGCTTCCCGTAGTCGGCATGGGCATTGACTCTAACGTGATGACCAAGTCTCTCCCTTCTGGCAGTTATGTGCCCCCTGCTTTGCTAGGCCCCTACACCCACTCTGACAGTTACCATTTCAATCCCCTCACCTACAATAATCATCCACCCAACTACCATGGGTCTCCTCCTTTCCACCAAGGGGGCCCTCCACATCCACCTATCCACCATGGAGGTCCTCATCTTCCACCCAACTACCATGGGTCTCCTCCTTTCCACCAGAGGGGCCCTCCACACCCACCTATCCACCACGGAGGTCCTCCTCTTCCACCCAACCACCAAGGGTCTCCTTTCCACCAAGGGGGTCCTCCACACCCACCTATCCACCATGGAGGTCCTCCTCTTCCACCCAACCACCAAGGGTCTCCTTTCCACCAAGGGGGTCCTCCACACCATGGAGGTCTTCTGCATCCACCCATCCACCAGGGGGGCCCTCCCTATCCTCCTATCCATGAAGGAAATCGTCGACATCCACCTGTCCATCATGGGGGTCGTCTACACTCATCTTTTCACCAAGGTAGACCAGCCAATCTGCCTATAATCAACAAAGACCACTTACCGAATGTCAACAATGGCCGCCTCGAATCCACTGATCATGGTGACAATAGCTTTACTGACAACCCATACTTCACCTCACATCAGGAGGAAGATCTGGAGTACCTACCAGACCTTGGCCATGACTACCCAGGTAAAACTGGCCAATTTCACCGTTCCAGTTCCAATAGACCTTGTTGGAATGGTAGATGGGTTCGTCCTCCTGTCACTCAGGTCTTTCAATATGGTCCTCATTCCTACCCTCCTTGTGCTCCAAGGACTCACATCCCCCCCCATCACCGACCTAGACTAAGCCATAATCGTAACAACCCCCATCACCACCAAAACAACAACAAACACAATAACCAATTCCAAAATAACACCCACAACACCCTTAATCAAGATTATCCAAAACAAGTCAAAGATATCAAAGATATCATAAAATATCCTTCACATCCTAGAGACCAAAGATCAAAAGATGATCCAAAAAATGAATCGGTTTTCTTGAACTTAAGACCAGATGGAATAGACATCGAGGCTGAGTTGAATCCCTACAGAAGTATGGATGAATTGAGACGAGCCATCTCTCAGAAAGAGGAGGAATTTACCATCCTTGATATCATTAGCCGAGAGAACCAAGAGCTTTACTTTGACCAAGTTATTATTACTGGCGGTGACGAAGAACACAAATTTTAAAAAACAATTCTCCTCATGTTGATGTAACCACACACACATGTTGCCACTTTAAAAAACCGTTACTTACATAACTGAAAAGACATTGGGGTTGAACCTTAAAGAATAAGTCTTCTGTATTCCTTACGTGTTGTAAGAGGTAACTTAGAAGGTGCAAGAATATGCTCTGAGATTCTTGACCATGCACCTCTTCAACCTCAGTAAGCTAGATATGGTAGATATTGGTAATTTCCCTCTTCACCTGCTCACTCTTAATTATTATTGTCGAACATTTCTCGTACAGTACTCTGTTCATACTCTCATAATGTGTAAATTTCCCATTTTACATATTTCCATAAGCTCAGCAAAGTTCTTCTCGTCTTACTTGACTCTAGTCTTACTTATAGTACTCTTGTGTTTGTTGGAAGGTTTAGTTGGAAGGAAGGATGAATGGTGCAGAATGTCTTCGAGCAGTGGTTCTTAACCTCTTGAAATCCAAATAAACAAACTCAGTACAAATGTAATATTTATAGAAGTTCAATTTTATTTCATCTGGAATTAATGGGAGGGTTGGCATTGCTTCTTCTCCACAAGCAATTCAATTCTTGGTGAGATTGAAGAGGATACTGCATGTCATTTTCAACAATCAACCTGCTTTGACACTTAGTTTTCACTGTAACAAACCTGCCTCACAAAGGTAGGCGGAAGAAAAAAGAACACTCACTTGCAGTGCAATACTAAATGTATTTAAGATTTAGTTTAATGAATGGCAAATTTTCCTTGCCCTACACTGCCATGCCATTATTTTTTTTTAAATACTGTACGTACAAAATTATTTCAATGAAAATACATTACTACTGTATACTGTATTTAGTCTGAGTCAGAAGAATGTTCAATCCTTTGCGTCCCCTGAAAATTTGAAACACCCCTCAGGTTAAGAACCATTGTGTTAGAATATCGTACATATATTTTATTTTCTGTGTTGATCCTCCTTGTAATTAATTTTTTACTTACTCTGGTGTGTCATGGAATATTCAGTCACGATATACAGGTATACATCTCTTGGTCTGTTACTGAAACGTTTAGTAAAAATAAGCTATCATTTATTTCTGTAATTTCGTACAGAAGTTAAACAGTCTCCTATTTTTTACGTCATCCTCTCTTACCATTTGCTGATCTCTTTATCAGTGAGTAAGAAATTTAGTAAAAAATACCAAATAGTATAGTAATGAGTGTAACGTTGTGGGAAATTATCATAAGTGACAGATTGAGAGCATGACTATTGAAAGATGTATTGTTCATGATTTCATTGAGCTTTATTGTATTTTTGATGACCTGCAACAGGTACAAAATTCGTTGTTGACTTATTGTTTTATTTTGTTGAGTTGGTCATGGGAATTCCATGGGTGTGTTGAATTGTTCTGTTTATACCCATGTACAACACTTAGTTAAATATGTGTCGGACATTTCATAGCGGAATCGTTACAAGATAATAATACAGATGAAAAATTACAAGTTCCAATCAAATTTCATGAAGCTTAAGTCAAACTTTGACGATAAATAAGTTCGACCATTGCAATACCTGTACAATGGGCTTCAAAGTTAGCATGATACTGTTTTTAGAACTTGTGTATGTATATGTGTGAACCTAAAAACCAACTTTATGCCAACTTTAAACCTCGTGGACTGGCTTTTAATTAAACATGCAAAAATTCATGGGTTTCAAATGTGGCAGGCCACTAGGCACACTATAAATATCTTCTCTGTGCACATATACACACTCCAAGGCATTTGAAACCCTAATAAGGCTTCTTAGATATTCATTTTGTTATAATTTCATAAATCCCTCTGAGAACTTTCATATTACCGTATTTTCAGTATTTATTAAAAGAATACCGTATTTACAGGGTATATGTGATTTTTTTTCTTTATAAAAAAAATTATAAGTGCTGTAAATCATCAATACTGTACAGTATTAGATTTAGAAAAAGCCCAAATAAACGTTTTTGTACAGGATTTTAAAAGAGTATTAAATAATGCTTTATTTAATGTAATGTTTGTTAGTTATGTGTTGCAATGGTTCATACTATCACATGCTGACCTTTATACAGGTCACAAATGAATATCATTTGTTTAGGATGATTTATGTTGTTACTTGTTTCCCACAGTACAGTACTGTAGTGGTCTTTTTAAACAAGCTTAAATCAAATGGTTTAATAGCCGGTTTACGTTTTATATATACTGTACAGTACAGTATTATAACTTCCATAAGGCTGAGCTTTATAAATGGTAACATTATTGAATGGTTCCTACAGGTATTCATATGTTATTTACAAAATAAAGTATGGCAACATTACCTGTCAGAGTATGCCCACATACTGTACTCTTACTATACATAGATTTATATGACACACATGTACAATATATATGTATTGTACATTGTGCATACATATCCTTACACATAGCACTTACATTATACATATCATACGCTTGGTTATGCAGTACTGTATATATATATATATATATATATATATATATATATATATATATATATATATATATATATATATATATATATATATATATATATATATATATATTTATTTATATTTCATGTAGATCCACAATGGAAACGTGGACATGATAAATCTTGATAAAACCACACAGAAAGTGTTGTGACTGCACTGAGTGTGAGCTCTTTCAAGATCAGACTTTACCAACACTGAAGCAGGTTCAGATACATTCAGAAGCCAGTACTTGCCAACAGTGCATAACAGAGACGTGACCGACCGCCCAAGCGGCTAACGAGCCGATCAGTGGTGAAGAGGATAAAAGTAAAAAGCCCCTTGTGTTTCCCTCTTCCTGTGTTGTTTAATGAAGATATATATATATATATATATATATATATATATATATATATATATATATATATATATATATATATATATACATTTTCACATTCACAGACAAATGTTTCCTTTATTGTGAAGGATTAATGAACCAAATTTGATGCATATTTTGTTAAATGTTATAGGTTATTCCACATGTTTTTATTGTCCATTATTTGTTATTAAAGTTGTGAAGATGCAGTATAAGAATTTTATTTTCTTATGCAAGTAAATCACTGTAGGTGCGCGTGATCTAGGTATATGCTGATAACCACAAGGAAAGAAGAAAACACTGGTGACATCACCCTATAATTATATATATATATATATATATATATATATATATATATATATATATATATATATATATATATATATATATATATATTAATATTATATATATATATATATATATATATATATATATATATACATATATATATATATATATATATATATATATATATATATATATATATATATATATATATATATATATATATATATATATATATATATATATATATATATATATATATATATATATATATATATATATATATATATATGTATGTGTGTGTGTGAACTACACTTGCGGGGGGTGAGGCGGGTTAGTGCACGTCTGAATGAGTGTGGCTGCAGCAGTGACAGTCGGTCTCGGTCGAGCATCCGAAAAATGTGGTGGTGTTTACTTTTTTGAGAAGTGAATGTGTGTATCATTACCACAATCCCAACTGGAAAACGCACCATTCAATTTTGCTGTCTACCGTAACAAGAAAGACTGACGAGCAGCGAGGTATGAAAAACCGAATGTCAGATGGTGCCAGAACGAAGAAACAGGGAAGAGGCTATTGGATTACCCTGTACCTGGCCAGACGTGGTGAGCGTTGTTACCGTGTTTAACTTGTTGATGGAGTGTTAACGTGCGTGGGACAACGTAGACTTGTGGGTTCCCGGGTTTAATGTATATCTTAGTAATTTTGGCAAGGGTATAAATGTAATGCCAATAACTTTTTATCACTCCCAAGAGTACATTACACAGCAGATGTAAATAAAAACTCAACGTTTGTACAGTATTAGGTAATGGCTGACTAACCCACTTAACAATTCATCTTCCGCTACTCGTGTAATGTATGTTATTTTGAACAAAAGGTAAATCGGAGGAAAGTGGCAAGGTTTCTAAGATCAGGTCCAATGATTTTTATTGGCGCGGCGCCCTGTTTGGCACTTGTAATATTAACAAACCCTGTATGTAATTGCCCGGAGCTTGAGAACAATAGGTTGAGAGATTATTTGTCCGTCGGCAGAAATTGCATCGTTGCCTTACACGTTTTATTTTGGATTTAGGTTTATTGTCTCGATAATATTCTTAGAATCAGCAACACATCATTACTGTTTAATTCCCCCTATTGTTTGAGAAGTTTAATAATTGAAATATATAAATAAAAAAAATAAAAACAAGTCTCCATAAGCCTAATGTGTACCGCAGTGAATTGTGGGCGTTTACCACAGACAGGCTGACAGACTTTAAAATATCAATTGTACCCTGGCGGGTTTAATTTGGATATACTGTAATTGTAATCAACGGGTATAATCAGTCTTGTCAGTAATATCTTGGTACATTCTAAATCATTTCCAAGGGAAGGCAAGACCTTTATTGTCTTAACTTTTCTCGCCACTTGAATGTTACTATATTTTTATGGGCATAGCATATATTTATCAAGGTTTTAGACAGTCATAATTATAACCAAATTTAACTCCACGATTAGCACCATCACACCATGGAAATTGTAACATTAATTTTGTGCTTCATAATTATTTTTTTGCATTTATTGATATTCATAATCAACCTTTCCGAAGCTGAATAGAAATTTAGGGTAACTTTTGTCAGTGTTATTCAGTTTGGTGACCACACGGTTTTACCAAGGTCCCCTAGTGGTTAACCTTTGACGAGCCCCAATGGACACGTTATGAGTGGGAAGTGCGCGTAAGGATATATGTTATTCACAGACAAAAATAACATCGTGGAAAGCACTCTATATACGCTTTATTTAAGTAATGTATACAGAGCGCCAAAGAACACGTTATTCAGTAGGGTTAACAGGGCGAAAGGACACGCTACATACAAAAACACACGTAATTCATGGGATAAAGGCATGCAAAAGGAAATGTTATTCATTGGGAAAAGACACTGGAAAGGACGTTGATTTATTAGGTAAAGAACTATAGCACAGGTTATTTGGTGATAATGAATGTCTCTAATTTGTTTATTAGAATAAGGACAAATAACCTAAATCTATTGTTATTTTATACTCAGCCTTTTCACTGCGCATTTCTTATATGCTTTAAAACATACAGAATCAATTACAAAAAAAATTAAATTGCGATATAGCAACTTTCCATTAAATCGATAACAAGTTTCAGTTTTCTTAAATAATTCTTTACTAGTATTTAAGTCAAACCATAGATATAAGTGGTTATTGCGTTGTCACTAAATCATTAAACAGAATGGATAATATATGCAAGTTTTGTCTGTGGCAGATTGTCTGGAGCACCAGCTAGGCAACCCAACAAGAACTTTTGAATAAATTGGTGACGCAGCAAATATTCACCGATATCTAGGTTGGGGAATGTTGATACGTGGAGGCAAAGTTCACCAGTAGGCCTGGAGGAGGTAGACAATCCTGTGTGACCACTCAGACACTAGAATGTGCTTCCAAGGTGAACAGAGTACAGATAGCGGATTCCAAACAGAGCTTCGGCTATGCAACTCATCCTCGGCACCAAACCTTACCAAATTAAGCACGAGTGTGGTTTTACTCTCGTTCTCAGTAACTGGAGAGGGTATTGTGATGAGATGTATGTGAATGAGGGCATCAGCCCGAAAAGAATGCTTGTACCGTGTGCGACATCTTACCAGGTGCATTTATGCTAGTTCGCTCAACAGCGATCCAGTGACCTTAGGCCAGTAAGGAAATGAGGGTTTATACTTGTTATAGTACTTATACTAAGTGAGTTGTTAATTTACCATTTTCTTTCAGATGGTGATATCTGAGACTACAGCTAATAGCTTATATTAGAGTAAATTATAATAGTATTTTGTTTTAAAGGCTGTTTTGATTTTTATTATTGATTCATAGCATTAGCGTAAACTCCAGAATTACCAGTTCAAAGGGCTATCATTTACTATATTGATATATTGTACAGTACTTGATTTATCTAGTTCTTGTAGTTTAATGTACGTACAGTTATATAATGCAGTATATTAGGAACATCCATTTTTTTCCTTCCCAGAATATTTCTACATTCTTATGATATAAACTGAAAAGGTGACGGCATAGCAGTTAGATTCTCCATCTTAACTTAATTTGGTAATTTTTCTATTCATAAAATCCAGTGGTTGGGTAATAAAGATGTTCCCAATGCCACATTGTTCGATTGCAAGTATATTGCATTTCTCATTGTATTGTATTCTATATGATGATAAAATGAGATCTATTTGCAGTGATTTTTATCTACTAGTCAATAGCACTAATATATTTTTAATTTCACGTAGAGTTCGGATGGGAAGCCTATAATGCATGTTTTTAGCTAAAACAAAATATTTATCAAAAATAACTGCAATGACATGACGTGTCTTTACAATGTTTATATCCAATATATATATATATATATATATATATATATATATATATATATATATATATATATATATATATATATATATATATATATATACAAAATCACTGTAGGTGCGCGTGATCTAGGTATATGCTATAATACAAGAAGAAAACACGAAGTTCCCAAGCGCTTTCGTGTAATTCACATCTTTTTCCCTCACACAAATATATATATATATATATATATATATATATATATATATATATATATATATAGAGAGAGAGAGAGAGAGAGAGAGAGAGAGAGAGAGAGAGAGAGAGAGACCAGGTTAGTGTTAGGGCGGTTAATTTTAATAAGGTGAAATAAGCTGGGGCTAATAATCCTAGGATCCCACAAAAGAATAAACCGATAGCCTCGTCGAACATTATGTAAATGCACCAGATACACAGCTTAGTGGACTGGTATACTGTATAAGTTTATCCAGCGCTAACTGGGTGTAAATGCCACCAACTGATAACCAGATGTACAGTATGTGTTTATTTTTTATACCAACTTCGTGCTCTGCAGTTTCTGGTAAGTATAGTCCAGAATCCCTACAATTTACCATTATTTTCGTTGCACGAATTAGAGAGGAGGAATTTCAGCATACACAAGTATCAAAAGCTGTTTTTTATGATTGTTTCTTCCAAGTCAGACGGGGCTTTGTCTGCAAGTGTCGACAGGCAAACTGTTTTTGTTTTTTTAATCACTTGCCTCATTTAACTAATGTTCAAGGCTAATTAAAATTGTTACGTAGAATTTTCCACGTTTTTTTTCAGAATAAGATATTAAAGTTCAAGTTTTATAGAGATTTATGAACAACCATTTTAACCTGAACAAATGTCTCCAAAGTCAACAGAGAGATTTCATATCTGCCTCACTGTGTAGAAAGTTCCAGTAACATTAGTGTTTCTCACAAAAAAAAGGTATTTGTAAAGTCTTGTCGTTAATTGAATGTAACTTTATATTTAGTAAATTCTAAGTGAAATCGTTCGTTTCCTTTAAAGACAAGTTGATTACTGCTACTGGATTCGCCCAGTAATAGTTTACATATACGAGTGTCCCGTCAAGTTGGCTACTATGTTAGATAAATAAATCGTGTTTCATTATGTAAAATCGCCTTCATTCAATTTCACATAGGTTCAGTATGTACAAGGACAATGCATGTACACAAATAATAGTATGTATTGGTCAAATTAACCAAGAATATCTCAAAAAGGGTATTGGAAGCTTCGTGGCAACCTAAACTACCCAAGAATCATAAGACGACTGGACACGCGTAGGTAGATTAGGAAGTGTATACTCAAGAACCCTGAGCGATACAGTACACCTGCCTTCCTCCCTCCACAAGTAACACAGGTAAAGAAGACTAGGATACTCCCCTCATACAAAGTGAAGGGCTTAAAGCGTTTCCCAGCAATAGTCTTAAAGTGTTAGGTGTTGCCCTTCGTCCTAGTGATTTAGGTTCATTTTTTTCGTGTTTACTTTTTATTCATTCACTCGTTTATTTTGAATTGTAAACAAGATTATCATCGTACCCGGAAGTGGTTTAGGAACCATATTATCTAAATGGTTTGTAGGTGTTCAAAATTCACCGCAAATTATGCAAAAATTATGGTAAATTTTAAATGGTAAACTAATTCACCATACACAATATCCATTATTAATCACAGTTGTAATACAAAATATATCGTTGCTAAATAAGAACAGTATAACAGTATTTTGTGGCTTTATATAAAACTGGCTATATATTGTTAACAGAGATTGGGTAAAATTATTTTGAATCTTGTAAATTGCTCCCCCAAAAAGTAATCTAAATTTCTTGAAGTCGTTATTTGCTTCGTTAGCGCGAGCTGGTAAACGTTTTTAGAGATCTGTCAGTCAACTCAATCAATCAGACAGATCCCCCCCCCCCCTACAATTGAATTTTTGAACATGTTTTGGTGCTCGAAGTTGGCAAGATACTAATATAAACCTAAAACATATTCACATGATTAATGACAGGTATATACATATCTATTCTAAGGTGTGGACTTCTTGACGCCAGCTTTTGTATCTAACTAACATAACAGTTAGATATTTTATATTATCATTAATCAGAATAATAACATGGCTATTTAAAATTAATGATTGGAATAAAACTAGATATGACTAGAATATGTACATATTATAATTATTATTTTAGAAATATAATTTCTCTAACTAGTAGTTAGTGTAAAAAAAGAGTTAACATTGATACTTCATTTTATTGATGGAGAATATTAACATTGTGGATATTAATGGCATTCTTACACTGTTACTGAAATATTTTTACATTATTATTACTGTTTTTGGCATGCTTCTTTGCACTGTGTAAATTCTACTACAATACATGGAATTGTATTGTAAAATTAGATCACTTTAATTGTCTTTTATGAAGTCACTTGAGCTCAGCATTTTTGTTATCAGGGGGTACCGTACAATATTAGGCAAGCAGTACCTATCTGTTCACTGTTCTAAATGTAAATAACATGTACAGTTACCAGTGAGCTACTTGTGTTTTCTTTTCATTGTGTATCAATTCATATGATAGCTGTTTATATTACAGTCATGTAGACTATCATCTTCACAATAATATTACATGAAATATATCTATAATTGTATACGCCATTATTCTTACAATAGGATTCTTACATAATAACATTATGAAATAAAAAAAATAGTAACTTAGACTGACATCCATACAATATTTTTCTTACGTTAAAATACATTACTTTTGAATACGAAAAAGAGCTTCATTATAACATGGAAACATCGCAGTTACTTAGAATATCCAAACAGTATGACCCTCGTATTATAACAGCTACATTGTAGATATGATAACTGTTTACATAAAAATTAACCACCGGCCTGTTCTTAGCTCATGAAGTCAGCAGTCATCTTAGGTGGGCGTGGAGCCACAAGGCCGGGCGCAAGGTGAACCGCGTTCCTCCCGATGCGTTTTTATCATCACAGCTGAGAGAGAGACGGGCAGGGCTTTCATGCCGCCTCCATCATATCTGCGGCTCTGCCTATTGTCAAGATGCAACATTGTTTTAAGGATATTTGAGGATATTTTTTTAACGTATTGCAACTTTTTTTTTATTGAAAAAAAAATAGATTTTTCTGTCGAAATTTGACGTTATGTCAATACTACTATTAAATATTACTCCTGGAAGCGTTGGAATTCATTTTGGGATTTTAATAGTGTTTGGAAGAAGCGACATTTAACACTAATATCAAGAGAGTTTTGGAATGTTTACAAGAAATCAATATATAACTTCAATGTTTATTCATACAGTATGTTAACGAGTGACTTGTTTATTCAGCTTTTATTTTATTTTTTTGTTATCCTCGTCAGGGAATACTGTCTACGTAAGTTATCTGTCCAAAGTGATAAAATATAAAAATAGCGTCTATTCCCTCACTTTCGTTTCTCGTTATCTTTTGTTTGCAGTGTGTTTTTTTTCGATTTTCTCCTATTTTTGTTTTTTGTTCTTTATAATATTGTTTTATGTTGTTTTCTTGTTTTCGTTTACAGTTACTTTTATGGACACATTTTTTTCATTCCACGTTACTGGATGTTCCTCTGCTTCCATTATCCGTGATATTTGCTGTTGTTTTGTTCTCTTTCGTTCTGGTTATTTTCGTCATTGCTTTTCATAGTTTTACATCTTTTGCTGTTTTACTTCGTTGCTTTTTACTTGTAGCCGTTTTCTGTTGCTTTGTAGGCTTTCCAAACGGACGAGAGTCCCACCGACCTGTTAATAAACGGTCTTGTGACACTGTCGGCCGTCGGTAAAACCTTGTTAATCTATTGAGATGCTGATGCTGGTTCCTGTTGACGAGAAGGGCCTATCTGTTCAGCGAATTAGGTGTCACTGAAGAAGGTGTCTTGTTTAATGAATTACAATACTATTGTCTAAGTCGAGTCTCCCATATCAAAAGATTGATCCGTCTACTGTTGTCAAGCCACCCAACAGAACCCGTTATCGACTGTTGCCAGACACTTCAGCCTTCTACATAACCAGTTACTGTTGGTGAGAGGTCCTCCTCTTCCTCCTCCTCCTCATTTTTCACCTATTGACTCAGCTAGCCAACAGAACCAGTGACTGATGACCAGAAACTCTCCTCTCCCCCCTCTCCTGTTGACTCACCTACCTAACAGAACCAGTTACTGTTGGCCAGAAACCCCCCCCCCTCCCCCCACCCTTCCTGTTGCACCGGTACCTGTTTGCCCCCAGGTGTGGTAAGGTGTGGAGGTTTAAGCTGGGCTGGGCAGGACACGTTTCATCGCTGCCCACGTCATGCCAGCGGGTATTTCCTGTTTGTTGGGGCTCTTCAGCATGGATATTTACCCAGCCTCGATCTTCGAAAGGCTGAAAAAGAAGTCATCATTCGGGGGCATTTGTGAGTTAAAAGTGAATTATAGCTTGCGATGTAACGATAGCTCATTATATAGGCCTATATTTTTAACTAGCTCAGTGGGTAGTCGTATATGATTGAACTATAGCTCCTACGTGTATAGAACTTTGTTATTTATTTAACGATAGCTCCACGTGTTGGTCTGTTTATTAATAACGATAGCTCAGTGTACATAATAAAATCAACGTTAGCTCCCGTAAGTGTTCAAATGATTTGCTTAGCGCCACTAAATGGTTTATTTAGCGCCACTAAATGATTTACTTAGCGCCACTGACTAATTTACTTCGCGCCACTAAATGATTTACTTAGCGCTACTAAATGGTTTATTTAGCGCCACTAAATGATTTACTTAGCGCCACTGAATAATTTACTTCGCGCCACTAAATGATTTGCTTATCGCCACTAAATGGTTTATTTAGCGCCACTAAATGATTTACTTAGCGCCACTGAATAATTTACTTAGCGCCACTAAATGGTTTATTTAGCGCCACTAAATGATTAAGAACATAAGAATGGAGGAAACTGCAGCCGGCCTATTGGCCCATACTGGGCAGTCCCGTTTACACCCAACCCCTATTGCTCATATAAGCATCCAACCTATGTTTGAAGCTATTCAGCGTATTCGAGTTAATGATGATATTTGGTAACTTGTTCCATTCATCGGTAACTTGTTCCATCGGTTACTTAGCGCCACTGAATAATTTACTTCGCGCCACTAAATGATTTACTTAGCGCAACTAAATGATTTACTTAGCGCCACTGAATAATTTACTTGGCGCCATTAAATGATTTACTTCGCGCCACTAAATGATTTACTTTGCGCCACTAAATAATTTTCTTTGCGCCACTAAATAATTTACTTTGCGCCACTAAATAATTTATTTAGCGCCATTAAACGATTTACTTACCGCCACTGAATGATTTACTTAGCGCCACAAAATGATTTTCTTTGCGTCACTAAATAATTTACTTAGCGCCACTAAATAATTTACTTAGCGCCACTAAATAATTTACTTAGCGCCACTGAATGATTTACTTAGCGCCTCCTATTTCGTGTATATTGTAATACACTCAACGAAATTCCCGGCTTGTATATATTAAACCTGTTTCAACATGAGTAGGAGTTGGTGCTGTGAAGTGGTAGGCATTTTTATTATTATTATTATTATTATTATTATTATTATTATTATGATTATGATTATTATTAACGTATTATTATTATTATTATTGTTATCATTATTTCCCTACTTATTTTATCGTATCATTCTTGTTTCTAACCGTTTGTGTGTGTTTTTTAAGTCAACCAGTTAGGTATATACATTCTCACGTCTTCATTTGTGAGTAATAGACATCTAACGAAACCTTGGATAATCCCTTAGCCCTTTGTTATACAGCTTCAGGTCTTCAGGTTAAGGTGTTGTGAATGTCTCTTATGTTATGCTAATATACTGTACTTCATTTTATGGTGTGTGGATGTCTCTTGAACGCTTACAGGATCCAAACGAAACGAAAAACTGCAGTCAATTAACAGTTTTACGTTGACTGTATATGTGTATGGGGGGAGGGGTGGTTGTAGTGGTGTTTATTTTGCGTTTTGTGTATTTTTTTCTTCATTATATGTGTGTGTTTGTTTGTGTTTCTAGTGAATTTAGAATCTTGACTCAGGGAGGGTAAGGAAATCTGGGTGGGGTGAGGAGTACAGTGGAGGGAAGGAAGGAGGATGATGAAGAGAGGGAGAGAAGGAAGGAAGGAGTAATGTAGAGTGGTGAAGAAAGGGAAGGAGCCAGGTAAAGTGAGGGAATATGTTGGAGGGAGGTTGCCACACGGAGGAAGGTTGCCACACGGAGGGAGGAGAGGTGGCGGAGGTTCCCAGTAATGTGTGTGTGTGTGTGTGTGTGTGTGTGTCGCAAGGTGGTGATCGTTTTCATCCTCGCCGCTGGTGTTGCCACATCTAATACGCCGCAGCCAGGTGTTGCACGTCTGATCGGTCCCCCAGTCTAGATAAACTTTCAAGTTTCCTAATAGGCCCCAATCTAACCTAACCTAACTCAAATTAACCTAACTTTGCCTAATCTAACCTAACCTAACGTTATTCCTTGCGGAGTTGGATTCTAATGAAAATAAAGCAGGCGTTTGATCGATATGATTGTCGCATGTGTGTATGTGTGTGTGTGTGTGTGTGTACACGCTTATTATATGTAAACAGCTATGTCTGAAAAAGGATACTTAAAATATACTTCACAAATAAACTTAAAGAAATTCTTGTCCTAATTTTAGCTAGACCTCTCACTGGGGTATAGTACAGTGCAGGATAACAGCGTGAGTAATACGTGTGAGTGTATGTTGTTTATTTACGTTGTCCAGCTGATTTTAACCTGCCTCGTATCTTTTATTTACAGTGTCTATTTAATGTATCACCACATGGTCTTTTGTAGACGTTGTCTTTAATTATTGTAAAACGCCACATGATTGTTTGTTTACAATAATCAGCTGTCGTTATGCGCGCCGCCCTTGTTTGTTTACAACGCGCTCCGTGGTTTTTGTTTATTTTGCCCAGCTGACTTCACACTGCACGTGCTTATTATTTACACTGCGGAGGTATTGACATTGAACCACGTATTAAACTGCACCGAGATTCTCTTTATTAATGCTGACGTAACCTCCCTCAGGTGGCATTAGGGTGTAGTTAATCTAAGGTGAAGTAAGCTTGTGGGGCAATCTTCGTGTATCATTTAACTTGAACTGAGACACACCAGGTGGAGGATACAGAACCATCTGTTGTAAGTTGTACTGAAGCTTAAAGTTACTACACCCACGACCGCCTTCTTGTGGCCTGTATACAATATGGGGTTAGACTGTGACACATTACCTTATTGATAGTTTTACATCAGTGACATTGCTTGATCTATGCGCCACACACACTTCATTATCACAACTTATACGGAAAAAAAATACATTACTGACTTGTAGTTTGTTCTGTAACTTCCACTTTAATCTGTACGATACAACATGACCTACACGGTGGCTTGTGCATCATACACTCTCCTAGCCTATAACGCCATCAGACAAAGAAGGTTCGTCTCGCTACACACCGCACCATAACTAAATATTCCAATGACATCATCTCATTGCTACGTATATTCTGGGTCATTACTTATGCCACGTTAGGCCGCCTTCCACCGCGCATCACAACTGCTAAGATTCCTTCACTTGGCGTTTGATTCTGTACAGTTTATCATGACCGGACTAGAAACATCACCAACCCACCCGCCCACCCACCCACCTGAGCCACTCCCTTGAAGAAAAAAAAAATGCAGCTGGGAACTCGACACCTCAACTTTTGAGTCTCGATTCACAAAATCTTCATTTTCTTTGTCCGGATCATAACTCAAAAACATAATTGCTTCACCCCACAAAATATGACGCAGGTAATTTGACCCGAGGTACAGGGAACTTTCTATGGCTTTTAAACTTATTGGGTCAAAGGTCAAGGTCAAGGTCACTGTCATGAAATAAAAGAGATGTCCCCACACCCATGAACTCTACATAGTGTGTCCTTGTTAGTATACTTTTGTGTGTGTATGTATATAGGCATTTGAATGGTGATTTGGCCATGCAATACAGTAGTCGTTCATTACTTGGCCATGTAATATAGTAGACGTTGATTACTTGGCCATGTAATATGTTAGACGTTGATTACCGGTACTTGGCCATGTAATATGGTAGACGTTGATTACTTGGCCATGTAATAGAGTAGACACATTGAATAATATATAGGTAATGATGTACAGGTCGATTCGTCTTCTTCCTGTATTAATATTACAAGAGCGGCGTGTCTTAGTGCTTCAATAGGGTGCGTAAGCTGCGTCACCCTTCACTCCACACAGCACGTTGACTAGTGGACTGAATGACTGTCTCCATACTCACTATTAATGATGATCATACTACTACTACTACTACAGCAACTACTACTACTACTACTAATAATAATAATAATAATAATAATAATAATAATACAATAACATCAACACACTCATCATTACATCTTACGGGAGTATAGAAAAAAATCTCTGAAATGACGCAGTTCGGTAATAAGAGGTCCGTGTGTGTGTGTGTGTGTGGAGGGGCAGTCACCAATCATTGTGGAGTTGATTCACATGTAACTTGTACTACTCCCCACTCCTCCCACCTCCTCCCTCCTCACCCCACCCCCCTCCACGCTCACCCCATTCATCCCAGGCCTGAGGTGGGGGGGGGTGAGAGGGGGGAGAGTTAGGAGGAGGTGCAGGTATACAGTTTGAGGGGAGGGGGTTGGTATTTAGAGATGGGGAGGTAGGAGGAAGTTGTGGAGTAGGAAAGCAGGGAGTGGAAGGGGAGGAAGGAGTGTAAGGGAGGATGGAAGGAGGGAGGGTAGATCTGAGAGAGAGAGAGGGAGGAGGGGGGGGGAGGAGGAATAGGAGGGGGTAGCTATAATCATCTGGCCACACCTACAGTACTCATTCCTGTGTGTGTGTGTGTTTGTTTTGTTTCACTACTACACTACACTACACTCACGTCTACAGCACTTCGTCTTACTTGTACTGTTTACCTGGCCATCTTCATCTGATTCTGGGCACTGAGGAGGTGGGCTGTGGTGGGGTAACAGGGAGTTGGAGGTAGGAGGCGAGGGGGGGAGGGGAGGGGAGAAGCTGTGGGGGTAGACAGGAAAGGTGGGGATAAGAGTAGGGGATAGGGGGGGGGGGACCTCAGGGGTATTAAGTACGCGCATGCAACCAATTATCTTTCCTCCTGTGGGTGAAAGACTTAATCTACCACCCCATCCCCCCCACTCACACGCACACACATACATACATACATACATACACAGATAAACACTGTAAAAATGGCGCTGAATTTACATTGAGACTCTCCACCTCAAGGCAAAGATTCAGTGTAAAGTGAGAATGAATCCACACCGCTATAGGTTACAGTACAACCAAACTTATCCCCCTCATCAACTTGTCTTTCGTGTGCTGGGTGTTGTTGTCGTGTTCATATAAATGTCATGAGAACTCTGGGAATCATAAGTAGCTACTGCTGGTTGTGGTGTTGATATGTACTGTACGTATGTGGTTGACTAAGGAGAGTGGAGAGAGAGAGGTGTTATGGTGGGAGTTGGTTGGTGGTATAGTGGTAACGGTGGTGGTTGATGATGGGTGATGTTGGTGGTGGTGATGATTGTGACGATGGAGAAGGGGAGGGGTTGATGGTGATGGAGAAGAAGAAGGAGGAGGAGAAGGAGAAGAAAGAAGGGTTGGTGCAGGAGGAAGAAGGAGGAGACTTGGCGTGTTTTATTTTATTTATTTATTTATATTTTTACATTTGTGATGTGGGAATCGGAAGTCGAGTAGCTAGCTAGATGAAGTCCGCTCTCACACATTGCCAACACTCACAGCTACTCCGGAGTATTCCCTTTCCTCATTTATCACCTATTTCCTCTTATCTCCCTCATTTTTCACCCATTTCTTTCCATCTCCTTCAGTTATCACACATTTCATCTTATATCCCTCATTTATCACATATTTCCTCTTACTGTATTGCCCTCACGTATCACATATTTCCATCCATTTCCCTCATTTATCGCCTATTTCCTCATAGCTCCCTCATTTATCATCCATTTCCTCTGTATCAAATTTTATTCTGAAAATTATTCATCTTTGAGTCGATGAATACATACATACATACATACATACATACATACATACATACATACATACATACATAAAGTAAATAATCACTAAAGTCGTTATACTGTACAACTTCACAGTGCCTCAGTATGTATACGAAGGAATCACAGACAAGAAAGATACATAGGTGTACAGTATACATAGACAGTTATATTTCCTTTGTTGTTTGTTTTTGTTTTAGTGACTGAGTGATCAGATATTTTTGTGGTTTAATTTTACGACAAAGTCCTTTCAGAATATGTGGTGTTGTCTGTCCTCAAGTGAGCATTGGCGGCCGACCTCCAGTGATAATAATAAGGTTTGGCAGTTTTACACTATTCTGGGCTCATATCGACGTGGTATTTACCCTTTTATGTGTGTGTTTATACTTTTTTATGTGTACACTAAACCACTGTAAACGTGTATGGTCGATATTTCGTTGAATAAATATACACCCATGCATCTACGCCACTAATTCATTCATAAAATCAGGAACCGGGATATAGAAAACGCGACGAATTGATGATAGGGGTAACGTGACTAAACTAAGAAGGGCGGTTTTTATACTGTACTTGGAGGAATAAACTTAATAACACAACAGTCGCTAAACGCTTCATCTAATACCTCATGAGTCAGTCATAAATATATCATCACGGTGTTGCAATAAGCTAAAGAATGTATATATACTTATTTTTTTTTGTATGTATGTGTATGTGTGTGAGTGGTGGGCTGGGGTTGGTAGTGGGGGGGCATCACTCCAGCGAGCATTTCCCGCCTCTGTTGCTCGGTGGCCGGAAACTACAGCAATGAAACGAGACTCTGCCTTTGGTTATCCTTCATCCACTCACTCTTAACTGCTGTGACATTTTAAAGAAAGTAAAGAGTATGTGTGTTGTTGGTCGGGTAATGTAGGGACTTGATGAATCCCGTGTAATTGTTGTATGACGATAATGTACTGAATATCTATCTATCTATCTATCTATCTATCTATCTATCTATCTATCTATCTATCTATCGCAATGAACTGTACCAGAAGTTCAAGATATTTGTGTCATTTTGTTCAAGGGTGTCGTAAGTTTCCTATAAATTACCTCCTGAAACGCGAAAACGAATTAAACCAAGTAAGCACCTTAATCTTAGTGTCCATGGCTAAAGGATACCTGAATTACTGTAGTGGTGTATGTAATCTAATGTTTCATATAAAAGTTTTAGGTTCACATAAAGATAATAAGAACATTTTACACAAATATGAACTGCATTACACAATTAAAACAAATGATCTCAAACCATGAATTTTGAGATTAAGTTTCTTTGGTTTACATTGTTTTCACACTTCAGGAACATTTTCGTAAACACACACACACACACTGTTGATTTTCGATTCGTGTTAACTTTTCACTAAAGTTCAGCCGAGTACATTAAGGTGTTGATGAACACTCACCTGGGCCAGGTGTATGCGGTGGGTTCCAACTACCAAGTGTGAATCATTAATATTTTTTTGTTTTTTCAACATGAGATATTGTTATGATTCCTTCTTTTATATTTCTAAGTTTTTTATCAGTAATGTAAGTATGTTAAGTCACAGCAGAGGGAAGGAGTAACTGTGGGCTGTGTTCACCACTACACTATACAAGACGGCACTGCGGCGAGCAGGTCCTGGCGGCCGCTTATATCCAGTGGAGGGGTCAGGTTTGGTCCAAGCACGTGAACAGGTTCAGCAGCAGCAGGTCCAGTGCCTCCCTAGGCCTGTCCAGGTACCACTCACTGGTTCCAGCTGCCAACACGGCTCACATACCTGGCACTGGCCAATGACAGGACGCAAGTGTCACTGGGCACCCCGGCGCTGAGGTATGGTGGGATGGTCAGAGCCTGGCCAGCACCACGCCCTCACTCACACTTCCGCTCCTACCATAAAAAGAGCGCCGCTACAGGCAGAGGGCGGGCAAACGCTTGCCAAGTTTAACTCCATCGACAATACAATTAGCGCCAGGCGTTGTGGATTGCTCGTGCTGGTTATGTTATCGTCGTAAGAGACGACGGTGACCTCCCTCATGCCTTCCTTGTCCTTGGGGCCACTATTTGACTCACACGATACTGAAAGAATTGCGCTCACTGGATGAGGGTGTGGCGCAGGGGATAGTGGGTCGTTTAGGGCTAGGAGCTGGTGGAGGGCAAGGAGCTAGTGTAAGGTGAGGAGCTAGTGGAGGGCAAGGAGCTAGTGTAGGGCAAGGAGCTGGTGAAGGGCAAGGAGGTAATGTAGGAGCTATAATCTAGTTTAGGGGATAGTGTCATGGGAGGGATAGAGGGTAGGAGCAGGAGGACTTGTGCTGGAGGGGGGGAGGGAGGGAGTCTACTTGTTCCTCCTGACGCTCCGGCAGTCTCGGCACGACTGAGCTGCGCCTGTCTCACCTTCCCGCACCTGCTGCTGCTGCGACCTGGCCCACCCACCACCACCACCACGACTACCACCACTACCATCATTACCACCACCACCACCACGACTACCACCACTACCATCATTACCACCACCACTACTACTACCACTACCATCATTACCACCACCACTACTACCACCACTACCATCATTACCACCACTACAACCGCCACCACCACTACCATCATTACCACCACTACCACCGCCACCACCACTACCTATACCACTATAACGGTAGCCGGCACAGCGTTCGACTTCCTTCACTTCCCAAACTGTAAAGACAAGTACTGTATCTATTAACAGCTGGGTGGAGTGGGAGTGCCTTACGATCGAACCAGCGGCTACTCGTTATCATCAATTGCATCATTAGCAGTCATCATCATCATTATCAGTCATCATCATCATTATCATCACCGTCATCATCAACATCATCATTATCATCAACACGTGTTCTTATCACATTCATACAGATTATAAGAAAATATTATTAACCAGTTGATGACCTTGACGGATGACTTTGACCTTTGACCTGGATTGTGTAACGTTGTCAGGTGGATAATCAGTCATAGAGTCAGTCATAGAGTCAGTCAATCCAGGGTGTAGGTAGGCTATGATGAAAATATGAATGAGTCACCTCAGTCCGCCGTGTGTGTTTCTGTAGCAGTATTGTGGCCCTAAATCAGTACAGTACGAACAGCAATATCTTCCTACCTCACCACACTGTTAGGACCAAAACACCTTATACTTGGTGGATGTCTCTGTCACATTAAGAGAGAGAAAAAAACGTATTAGTTTGTGTTGAAGGAAATACTGAAAAAAGAGTCACGTTGATTCGTCCTTAGCACACAGTGCGTGACCTTCCCGTCCAATCACCGCCCCGAGGCTGTATGACGTCACTATGTCGTCATATACTGCATCGTCTGGGAGAGAGTCGAACAAGGGAACTTTCTATCCGGTTGTCGCCTACCCAACCCAGTCAGCCAGCCAGCCGGCCGGCCCCGGACCCGTCACCTGTTCCCCTCCCGCCCCCCCCCTCTCTAGTTCACCTTGACGAGGTGAGTGAGGTGTAGGTGGTGCTAGGTGACTGAGGGAAGATGGGTGTAGGTGGTAAGTGCCGGATATGAGGGGTAAGGAATGGAATGCCGGATAGGAACAGTAAGGGAGGGAGTGCCGCGGATAGGGAGGTAAGGGAGGGAGTGCCGGATAGGAAGAGTGAGGGAGGGAGTGCCGCGGATAGGGGGGTGAGGGAGGGAGTGCCGGATAGGAAGAGTGAGGGAGGGAGGCGGAGGAAGGTGAGGGAGGGAGTGCGGATAGAACAGGGGAGGGAGCGGGTAGGAAGGTGAGGGAGGGGCCGGATAGGAAGGTGAGGGAGAGGAGTGCCGCGGATAGGGAGGTGAGGGAGGGAGTGCCGGATAGGAACAGGGGAGGAGGCGGGTAGGGAGGTAGGGAGGGTAGGGAGGTGAGGAGGAGTGCCGGATAGGAAGAGGAGGGGAGGGAGTGCGGATAGGAAGGTGAGGAGGAGTGGGATAGGAGAGGAGGAGTGATAGGAACAGTAAGGAGGAGTGCGCAGATAGGGGTGAGGGAGGAGGATGATAGGGAGGAGTGATGAGGGAGGAGTGCCGGATAGGAAGAGTGAGGGAGGGAGTGCCGGATAGGAAGAGTGAGGGGAGAGTACCGCGGATAGGGGGGTGGGGAGGAGTGGAGTAGGGAGTGCCGGATAGGAACAGTGAGGGGAGGGAGTGCCGCGGATAGGGAAGGTGAGGGAGGAGGATAGGAACAGTGAGGGAGGGAGTGCTGCGGATAGGGAGGGGTGAGGGGAGGAGTGCCGGATAGGAAGGTGAGGGAGGGAGTGCCGGATTGGACGGGTGAGCAGGAATCTAGGCGAGTCGTTTTGGGCGGAAGAGCATCCGTTGCCAGACATCCGGGTGAGGTGATGCTTTCACCCCACCCATCCACCCTCAACCCTTAATCCACCCCACCACCTACTCTTCACTTCAACCACCAGTCCACTCACAAGCTTACCCTTCAACCATAGTAATTGTAGTAGTAGTAGTAGGGGGGGGCCATAAAAGTAGTAGTAGTAGTAACTAGTCGTCTCCAGTAGAGACTTTCAACGCCTCTAAAGTACCCATCTAAATCTTGACTCTTACCCTCCAAAATAACAATAACAACAACAACAACAACAACATAATAATAATAATAATAATAATAATAATAATAATAATAATAATAATAATAATAATAATAATAATAACCCTCACTAATTCAGTCAAGTCAGTTTTTCCCGCTGCTCTTAATTACAATAGAGTCTCAGCGTAATTTCAACACCGTCTGTAAATCTCACTTCTCATTACCAGCATGTAGTCAGATACGCCCTGGAGTCGCTATGTACGGGAGAAAAAAAAATATACTTTTCGGTTTGTTTTTTTAAGTATTCGAAAATAAGGTCAAGTAGAGTCTCTGTGTAAATTAGGTGCCATTAGGTTTGTTATTATCTTTTCAGTTAATTTTTTTTTTTTACGAAAGGGTAATATATAACAAAATGGTAAGGGGGAAGTGGCGAAGAGGGGGAGGAAGAAGGGAAGAAAGAGGAGGAGAGGTGAAAAAGGAAGGAGGAGGTGGATTAGATAAAGGAGGAAGAAGAGGGAGGAGTAGAGGAAGGACCAGGAGATGAAGGAGGAAGAAGAAGAAGAAGGAAGAGTAGGATGCTAGAATTTTACAAGCATGGAAGAGGAAGAAGAGGAGAACAAGGGAAAGAGGAACAGGAGTAAGAGATGGAGGAAGAGGAGGAGACAGACTTCAGGTCAGCGGGTGGCAGGAAGCACACGAGAAAGTAGAGTGGTAAAAAGATATGAATTCCTCTAGAGAAACCCAGCCTAGAGGACCCAGCCTGGAGGACCCATGCCGTCGGACCCAGCATAAGGGAACCCTGCCTGGAGGAGAGAGAAGGGTAGAGGGAGGAAGGAAGAGGGGTAAAGGGAGAGAGGGAGAAGGCTAGAGGGAGTAAGGGAGAGAGGGAGGAAGGAAGAGGGTATAGTGAGGGAGGGTGAGTAGGTAAGTGGAAGGAAGCGAGGGAGTTGAGAGAAAGAACAGGAAAGGAGGGAGAGAGAGGGTGTTGACCCAGGTGTAGGGTGCGTTGTGTTCACATTGTAGGGTACGTCTTTGTTTACATTGTAGGGTACGTCTTTGTTTACATTGCAGGGTGCGTCGTGTCTACAAAATAATGACACACGTTATATAATGTATTAATTTTTTGTGAGGGAGAGGCCTGCTTACACAACACACACACACACACACACCCTCGCCAGCACCCAGACTACCTTGGTATGAGGTTGAGAAAGTTTGAGGTATAAATAGCTACACGAGGCAGCACAGTCTAAGAGGCGGCCACCCGAGTCCTCACAGTCATTCAGTCAATTATTCAGTCAGTCAGTCAGTTCTTCTACCAGTCAATTAACCAATCAGTCAGTCAGACAGTAAGTTTATCTACCAGTTAGTTAACCAATCAGTCAGCCAGGCAGTTCTTCTACCAGTCAGTCAAGCAGTCAGTTCATCTACCAGTCAGTCAACTAACCAGTCAATAAACCGCCAAAACAAACAAACAACAATAATGACCAAAAACAGAACAAATTTCCCGCCTTGTATATTCGTATAGGAACATCTCACATCTCTCTATAGTTGCCATACACTTTCACATTCAACTGTTTGTACACCTCTTGGCACTCTCCCTGGGCTTACGAGGGCGTCTGGGGTAATTTATTTTATACTCTGAATTTAAATTGTTTGGACATCCATATCAACGTGTTTTTCTTATATAATAAAATAGACTGTTGGTTCATATATAATTATCACCCCGTTTCAAATTTCACGTCTGGTAAGAGGAGGTCGCCTTGTTGTATAGATCTGTTAAACATTCTGCCAGTCATTCATCCAGTTAATTAGTTTATCCACCAGTCGATTAACTAACATACTAGTTTATCTACCAGACGATTAACTAACATACTAGTTCATCCACCAGTCGATTAACTAACATACTAATTTATCTACCAGTCGATTAACTAACATACTAGTTCATCCACCAGTCGATTAACTAACATACTAGTTCATCCACCAGACACACGGATCACCTACCAGTCAAGGTGTTGATTTTCACGGGGCAGTGACCAGTCAGCTTCCCCGCCTCCTCCTCCTCCTCCTCCCCTGCCAGACAATGGCGGCGACACAAGTAAGATTCGGGAATGAATTTCTCCCGCGGGAACTTTCATGACTGCCCGCCCCTCTACCACCACCACCCGGAACTGTGAACCCTTCCTTCTCTCCCTCCCTCTCTACTTCCCTCTCTCCCTCCCTTTCTCCCTCCCTCCTTCACTCCCACCTTCACTCTCGACCTTCAGGGGAAAGTACAGGGTCCCTACTGACTGCTTTAGCTAACATTGTGACCATTACTACTACTACTACTACTACTACCACCACCACCACCACCACCACCACCACCACCACCACCACCATTTTTGACTCGGCTAAAAATAGAATTGCTTGTCACGGGTTTGGAGGAAGGGGAGACTAGGTTAGGCGAGGAATATTTTGGCGATTTTGGCGAGAGATGAATACACATAATCTTTCATTATATGTTTTTGCGATGGATTAGGTAAATATTTGGCGAGGAACGGGAAGAGTTGACATTATTTTTTGTTTTTTTTTCGTCTTATTATTATTATTATTATTATATTTATTTTTATTTTTATTATTATTATTATTATTATTATTATTATTATTATTATTATTATTGTTGCTGTTGTTGTTGTTATTGTTGTTGTTGTTTTGTTGTTGATCTTGCAGCAAATTTATTATATCATTTCGGTGATTTGAAGACGGAAGGGATAGTGAGCTGCGCGTGTGTGTGTGTGTGTGACCATCGCCAGACTGACAGACATTTGACAGGTTATTGGTAGACAGACAGATTGACAGGGAAAACAGACACGTTGATATGGTAGTATTGGGTAAGTGGCTTGACATGACAGACAGACAGCGCTGGAGGGGGGAAACCTCTCAGTCTCCCGGAACTTGAACTTTCTCCAGTGTTCACCTCCTCCCCTCCCCTCCCCTCCCCTCCTTTCCCTTTTCCTCCTTTCCCTCCACATCCTTCCATTCTTCATTTTCCAATCATCCCAGCCACACCATTCCTCCTCCTCCTCCTCCTCCTCCTCCTCCTCCTCCTCCTCCTCCTCCTCCTCCTCCTCCTCCTCCTCCTCCTCCTCCTCCTCCTTCTCCTCCTCCTATCTCTTATCCTCACCATTTCCCATATTCCTTCCCTATCCATCTCCCCTTCCCATCCCTTCCCTTCCCCTATTCGCCCCTTCCCCCTTATTCCCTCCTTCACTGGACATCCCATTGTTAAGAGAAATAGGCAAAAGGTGAAAATATATTAACATTTTAGGGGTAACTTAACTATCCAGGTTAACCCATGTAAATTGTCGCAGTTTTGATAAAAATCGCATTAAGGTAGGTAATTAACTTGCTGACGTCACCCCCATTTCGTTGGTGTGATGTTATGAATTTTATAGATAGATAGATAGATGCATGGCTGAGTGGAAGAATGGGAGCTAAATCAATAGAGAAGTAGTTTGGTAACTTCATAAATTGATAAACTAGTAGACAGATAGACAGACAAAAAAAGCTTCATACATAGGTGGAAAAACTGTTAGAAAGCTAGACAGACAGACAGAGAGGTGAAATGCTTGTAGAGGTGAGGTGTTTTGTTCGTATAGTGGCTGGTTTAAGAATAGTGTAGTTACGGTCATGCCTAATGCCAGTGGTTCATTTAGAAACTGTTAATCATTCATTTCGTGTGTGTGTGTGTTATTGATTCGGTGTTTTGTGTTCACCTCGTGTATGTACTGTACTTTGTGCCTTTACAAATTTACACACACACACACACACACAGATGCAGATAAATGTGATGTATAGCAATGTTATTATTATTATTATTATTATTATTATTAGTAGTAGTAGTAGTAGTAGTAGTAGTAGTAGTAGTAGTAGTAGTAGTAGTAGTAGTAGTAGTAGTATTACCTTAGGACGGTGTGATCTCGAGATAAACCGGAGAAAGTTTCTTGAGGAATCCAAGATGACCGAGAGAAAGCTTACTAAAGTTTTCTTCATTTTAAAACTTTCGACAATGAAAGCAAGCGGGGTTATCGGCAGCACTCAGCAGCCCGACAATGCAAAAACCAAAATTATCGTTCGGCTGGCAGCGTAGAAAGTCGGCATCAATTTTATTCTGCAGTAATTATAGGTTCCCATATTTTTCCTTTGTAGAAATTTACCCATTAGCTTCAGTACGTTAATGATACGAAAGACAGCTGTTATTTATTAATTTCTCGCTAGTTTCTTTTGAGCATTCGATTCGCTGACCGCGTTTTGTAACTGAAAATTAAGAAATGTTTTTTGGTGGGTTCGGTTCGGTGTTTGAATATCGTACAATAGTGATATTTCCTTGTATTTGGTCGTATTTAATAATTTAATAATATTTAATAGTATTTAATAATATTTAATGATTTGACGGTAAGGAGTGGGAATGTTGACGTACCTTAGGCGTCTTTCGTATATCAATGTTTATTGTATACAGAGATTAAAGTAAAAATATTTTATTATTTAATTATTCTCCCATCTTTTCTCATTTCTTTTCTCCTTCCTGCTTTCTCTTTTCTCTTTGTCTCGTGTTATTTTTGTGCTTCTCTTTTGTTTTTTTATCTCGTGAGAAATGGCCATGTAGTTTTATGGTTTTATGAATATATTTAGGTTTATTTTAGTTTTAGTCTTTTATTGTTATCTTTGCGTTTCCTTCCCCATGGGAGAGAGATAGAAAGAAGGATATATACAAAAATGACTAAAAGAAGAGAGAATGAAAGGAGAGCGATAGAGAGATTAAAAAGGGAAAAACACAGAGAGAGAGAGAGAGAGAGAGAGAGAGAGAGAGAGAGAGAGAGAGAGAGAGCGAAAGAGTTAGCGATAATAATAACAGGTACAATATACAGTATGCAGCAGGAAAGCGTGAAGAGGCAGCACAGGGACAACAACGGCGTAGGTCAACCGGAGAGAGACGACCTACCTCTCTCTCTCTCTCTCTCTCTCTCTCTCTCTCTCTCTCTCTCTCTCTCTCTCTCACTCTCTCGGTGTCGGTTTAGTTGTACTGTTACTTTTTTTACTGTTAAATGTTTGAGTGACTGAGTGGCTAAGCTGAGTGACCAGATTGGTATGTAACTGGATGGGTGAGTGACCGCTAGGTAGGTAACTAGACGGGTGAGTGACCGGCTAGGTAGGTAACTAGACGGGTGAATGACCGGCTAGATAGGTAACTAGACGGGTGAGTGACCGGCTAGGTAGGTAACTAGACGGGTGAGTGACCGGCTAGGTAGGTAACTAGACGGGTGAGTGACCGGCTAGGTAGGTAACTAGACGGTGGTGACTGGTGGTAACTAGACGGGTGAGTGCTGGTAGGTAACTAGACGGTGGTGACCGGCTGTGGTATAGACGGGTGAATGAGCGGGGGGGGTAACAGACGGGTGGTGACCGGCTAGGTAGGTAACTAGACGGGAGTGACCGGCTAGTTAGGTAACAAGACGGTGGTGACGGTAGGTAACGAGTGGTGGCGTGGTAAAGGTGAGTGACCGGCTAGGTAGGTAACTAGACGGGTGAGTGACCGCTAGGTAGGTAACTAGACGGGTGAGTGACCGGCTAGGTAGGTAACTAGACGGGTGGTGACGGCTAGGTAGTAACTAGACGGGTGAATGACCGGCTGGTAGGTAACTAGACGGGTGAATGACCGGCTAGGTAGGTAACTAGACGGGTGGTGACCGCTAGGTAGGTAACTAGACGGGTGGTGACCGGCTAGTTAGGTAACAAGACGGGTGAGTGACCGGCTAGGTAGGTAACTAGACGGGTGATGACCGGCTGATGGTAACTGACGGGTGTGACCGGCTAGGTAACTAGACGGGTGAGTGACCGGCTAGGTAGGTAACTAGACGGGTGAGTGACCGGCTAGGTAGGTAACTAGACGGGTGAGTGACCGGCTAGGTAGGTAACTGGGCGACTGAGTGACCGAATGGGTCAGTAACATCACGGGCATCCGGCTGGGCACATAACCGGCTGGAAATATTTAACCTCCCCACCGGGTAAGTTAACTGGGGGGGGGTGGTGGTGGTGGTTGTGGGAGGGGAGAGGCTGGTGGTGGTGGCAGACGTACTTGCAAGGCCGCGAGAGCCGGATACTCCACCTGGCTGGGCTGGCTGGCTGGTGGGTCATGCACGGCCCGACTTTCTTTTGTGAGCCAGACACCTCCTCCTCCTTCTCCTCCTTCCTTCCCTCATCCGTCCTCCATCTCTTTCTCTTCTTCCTTCTACTCTCATTCTCCTTCCTCCTCCTTACCTACCTCTCTCCCCTCCTTACCTCCCTCTCTCCTCCTTACCTCCCTCCCTCCCTACTTCCCCTCCTCCCTCTCTCCCTCCTTACCTCCTCCCTCCCTCCTTCCCTCCCTCCCTTACTTTCTCCAGGATTTGCACATTCCTTCGTCTTTTTTGTCGTGTGAGGAAAATTCTCTTTAATTGGGGTGTTGCTAGGTCTTGTTCCCCCCCTCTGTTTACCTGTTGTACCATGGTGTGGTGGTGTACCATGGTGTGGTGGTGTACCATGGTGTGGGTGGTGTACCATGGTGTGGTGGTGTACCATGGTGTGGGTGGTGTACCATGGTGTGGGTGGTGTACCATGGTGTGGGTGGTGTACCATGGTGTGGGTGGTGTACCATGGTGTGGGTCGTAGTCCATGGTGTGGGTGGTGTGCCATGGTGGGGTCGTGTACCATGGTGTGGGTGGTGTACCATGGTGTGGGTGGTGTACCATGGTGTGGGTGGTGTACCATGGTGTGGTGGTGTACCATGGTGTGGGTGGTGTACCATGGTGTGGTGGTGTACCATGGTGTGGTGGTGTACCATGGTGTGGGTGGTGTACCATGGTGTGGGTGGTGTACCATGGTGTGGGTCGTGTACCATGGTGTGGGTGGTGTGCCATGGTGTGGGTCGTGTCCATGGTGTGGGTGGACCATGGTGGTGGTGTGTCCATGGTGTGGTGGTGTACCATGGTGTGGGTGGTGTACCATGGTGTGGGTGGTGTACCTGTTGGTGTGTACCATGGTGTGGGTGGTGTGCCATGGTGTGGGTGGTGTACCATGGTGTGGGTGGTGTACCATGGTGTGGGTGGTGTACCATGGTGTGGTGGTGTACCATGGTGTGGGTGGTGTACCATGGTGTGGGTGGTGTGCCATGGTGTGGGTGGTGTACCATGGTGTGGGTGGTGTACCATGGTGTGGGTGGTGTACCATGGTGTGGTGGTGTACCATGGTGGGTGGTGTCCATGGTGTGGGTGGTGTACCATGGTGTGGTGGTGTACCATGGTGTGGGTGGTGTACCATGGTGTGGGTGGTGTACCATGGTGTGGGTGGTGTGCCATGGTGTGGTGGTGTGCCATGGTGTGGGTGGTGTCCATGGTGGGTGGTGTGCCATGGTGTGGGTGGTGTACCATGGTGTGGGTCGTGTACCATGGTGTGGGTGGTGTACCATGGTGTGGGTGGTGTACCATGGTGTGGGTGGTGTACCATGGTGTGGGGTGGTGTCACCATGGTGTGGGTGGTGTACCATGGTGTGGGTCGTGTACCATGGTGTGGGTGGTGTACCATGGTGTGGGTGGTGTACCATGGTGTGGGTCGTGTACCATGGTGTGGGTGGTGTACCATGGTGTGGGTGGTGTACCATGGTGTGGTGGTGTACCATGGTGTGGGTGGTGTACCATGGTGTGGGTGGTGTACCATGGTGTGGGTGTGTGCACCATGGTGTGGGGTGTACCATGGTGTGGGTGGTGTCCCATGGTGTGGGTCGGTGTGGGTGGTGTGGTGTGTACCATGGTGGGTGGTACCATGGTGTGGTGGTGTGCATGGTGTGGGTGGTGTACCATGGTGTGGTGGTGTACCATGGTGTGGGTGGTGTACCATGTGGGTCTGATGGTGTGGGTGGTGTGCACCATGGTGTGGGTGTACCATGGTGTGGGTGGTGTCACCATGGTGTGGGTGGTGTACCATGGTGTGGGTGGTGTACCATGGTGTGGGTGTGTACCATGGTGTGGGTGGTGTGCATGGTGTGGGTGTGTACCATGGTGTGGGTGGTGTACCATGGTGTGGGTGAATACCATGGTGTGGGTGGTGTACCATGGTGTGGGTGTGTACCATGGTGTGGGTGTGCCATGGTGTGGGTGGTGTACCATGGTGTGGGTGGTGTACCATGGTGTGGGTGGTGTGCCATGGTGTGGGTCGTGACCATGGTGTGGGTGGTGTACATGGTGTGGGGTGCACCATGGTGTGGGTCGTGTACCATGGTGTGGGTGGTGTACCATGGTGTGGGTGGTGTACCATGGTGTGGGTCGTGTACCATGGTGTGGGTCGTGTACCATGGTGTGGGTGGTGTGGTGTGGGTGGTGTACCATGGTGTGGGTGGTGTACCATGGTGTGGGTGGTGTACCATGGTGTGGGTGGTGTACCATGGTGTGGGTGGTGTACCATGGTGTGGGTCTTGTATCGTGGTGTGGGTATAGGTGGGTGTAAGTAGTGGGTATAGGATGAACGGGCAGACGGATAGACAGACGAACGGAGAGACGGGCAGACAGACGGGCGGGGTTTATTTCTGTTTATTTTTTTCCCTCCAGTGTAAACTTTCTCTACGTCTACTCATCTCTACACGGACGACACTTTCTATCTGACGACGAGCCCTTCCCCTCCCCTCCCCTCCCCTCCCGTCGTTAGTACAGTAGACGGGGCTCTATAACCACTATACTACGAGGAGAATAACGTTACTCTACCAGACCCTTAACCACTTGGAGTTAAGAGACAATAATCCAGTCTCATATAAACATTTCGATCCGATAACGTTAACCAGGATGGAGTGACGATATCGGGAAATTTAAAGATTACAGGATATCGGCAAAACATTAACCAGTCGCATAGGGTAGATGATAATGTAATGATATCGGGACATTAAAAGCCTTTGAGGATAATGTAACGTTAGTCGACTTTTAACCCAAACAAGATGGCATTGTTGTGTTGTGGCGACTTTAGCCACATTTGCGTCTTGTTGCTGTACGTGCGGTTAGGAATGTTTTTGGACAGTGTGTAGTGGTTGGTGTTTGTTTTCATGTGTGTGTGTGTGTGTGTGTAAAGTCAGAAAGCACTTGTAGGTTTATTTTCTCTCTCTCTCAGTGTGTGTTTGTGTGTGTATTTATATGAGAGAGAGAGAGAGAGAGAGAGAGAGAGAGAGAGAGAGAGAGAGAGAGAGAGAGAACACAAGGATATATTAAATAAACAAATTGATAATCTAAAAAAAAAATAGCTACTAGATTTAAAAAATAGCCAAACAATGACACTGAATCCCGAACCAGTGGAATGAAGCCGTTTCGTACTCATGAGTGAACCCGACAACTCGCCTTATGATAGAAAGATAAGTAACGGAAAGCGGTATTGACTATTTAAATATTCACTCAGTTATTATTTACTGTAGATAAGAGGAACACACGAGGAGACATTTTACACTTGTTGATTCACTTTGTTCTTATCAGTTCACACTTTTTTTGTTATCTTGTTCTTTCTCTTTTTCCTCTGTTATTTCCATCTTCCTGTTCCTTCTATTTCTTTTTCATTTAGTTGTTTGTATAACTTAACCCACACATCATACCCTTCTTTCGGCAAGTGAGTGTATGTGGATGTAGGTGGTGGGTATAGGTGGGTGTAAGTGGTGGGTATAGGTGTGTAGGTGGTGGTTGTAAGTGGTGGGTATAGGTGTGTAGGTGGTGGGTATAGGTGTGTATATAGGTGTGTAGGTGGGTATAGATGGGTGTAAGTGGTGGGTATAGGTGGGTGTAAGTGGTGGGTATAGGTGTGTAGGTGGGTATAGGTGGGTGTAAGTGGTGGGTATAGGTGTGTAGGTGGGTATAGGTGGGTGGGGTGGGCGTGCTGGAGAAAGCCGACACAAGCCCCCAGGTCCGGGTTCGTCGTACTGTACTAGGCAAACGTCCACCGCCACTCTCCTCTCTCTTCCTAACTTTCTCTGCTACTGCTCTCATCCATGGTCTCACCCATGGCCTTCCTTCTTCCTCCCTCCTCCTTCTTGACTTTCTCTGCTACTGCTCTCACCCATGGTCTTCCTTCCTTCCTTCTTTTTTCTTCTCCTTGACTTTCTCTGCTACTGCTCTTGGTCTTCCTTCCTTCCTTCCTTCCTTCCTTCTTTTTTTCTTCTCCTTCTTGACTTTCTCTACTACTGCTCTCACCCATGGCCTTCCTTCCTCCTCCCTCCTCCTCCTTCTTGACTTTCTCTACATACCTCCGTAAATGAAAGAATCCACAGCCTACACTACATTAACTAACTAACTTATACTATCTTAACGAAACAAACCTAACCTAACCTAAAATTACTGAACGAAAACTGCCAACCCACTAACCTAACAACCGAAGATAACAAGGCTAACTAGTCTAAACTAACTTATCTAATCTTTAATTAATCCAACTTTAACCACTAGGGAATGTAGGAGGGCTGGCGGTCACCCCATCCCCTCCTCCCCTAATCTTACCTTAGGAGCTCAGGTGAATTCAATAATAGACATATCAGGGTAAGCTAATTGAAGTTATATTAAATCAAAATAAAATTAGGAAGTTAATCTTGGTTTAAACGAGCCAAATTAAGGTTAAGTTTGTGAAGGTAGGTTACGATAGCATGTCTTTTAAACTTGTTAGAATAACCCCTGAATGAATGGAGCAAAAAATCAAGGATCCGTCTACAAATTATTATCGAACAAGTTATTTTTTTCTTTCATATTATTTGAATTCCTTAATCGTTTCCAATCAGAAGATCGCTGCTTATCATACGTAACGCCTAAGTACACTGTCGCCGTGCAATAAACAACGAAACATACTAATGAGGAAGAGTAGGAGGGTAAAATAGCGAATGTCAGTGAACGCCAACTTAGTGACTGAGCATCTCGGATGACTGAAAGGAAAAGTGGTTCTCGGGCCGGAGCATCCTGGTCGGGCTGTGAGTTTCTCTGGCTTTCATCCATTTCCATCTTTCCATCCTTACGAAAACGAACTAGATCTTTAGGAATCGTCGGGGATGTATTCTGATTATGAGAGTAAACTGATGCTGATGAAATAGAAAGGAATAAGTAGCGTGCAGGAGATAGTAAATGAGGAAAAGAAGAGAAAACAGGGGCGGGTGGTTCGGTCCGGCTGGTACTTGGCTCCACCCGACGCATCCGGGACGAGCGTCGGAGAAAGTTGGTGGCCGGCTGGGGTAGCCCTGGCAAGGTCGCTCACGGGGCGGGGAGGCCAGGCCAACCATGTCTCAAACCCCCTACCGAACACCATTACGTAGAAAATAACGCATTGATGTTTTGAAATAATGAAGCCTTATTATTCTATATTCTGTGTAGTACATTAGATGGGTGGTACAGCGGAAACAAGAGTATAGCTTACTACTGTGTCGTGGGGTCGAGTCCTGCTTGGCCCTGACACACGAGAGGGTGTGTTATACCTGTGACTGCCAAACATCACAGATCACAGGTTTCCTCGGGATATTCCTATTTCTTCCTGTACTAACACTGATCAAATAAAGTTCATAAAGTAACAGAGAACGAACCAATCGCCCGAACGGCTAGTAAGCTGATAATTGGTAAAATGATTAATGAAAATTAATAAATTAATTTGCTTTGAAATTTCGTACCATCCCACCTAAATTTGTACATGTGGATACTAATAACTCAAAATGCTGTACAGGTCATGAAATATAAAAATAATCACACACACACACACAATGATCACCATATCACACCGTCTATTGATGTTTCCCATCCTGTGTCCGGTTTCCAGATCCCGTCACGTCTAAGGTGATATTCAGTTTTCTCTTTCCCGAATAGATTTTTAAAATCAATTTCTTTATATGTTACTATATCTGCTTTGGCTCCTTTAATTATATATTTAAATAAACACCTTCGGTCTGTAACTGTTATATAAACAAGAGGAGCACCTGAAGCTGGGGCGATGATTCTTCTGGTGATCCAAACAAAAAACATTTGTAATTAATTAAGTACAGTAAAGATAATACCTGTATTAAAATTAAAACAGCTGTATGTGTATTCTTTTATAATCAGACTTTTAGTTCCAGTTCCACCACAAATTTATTAAATTGCTTCCAATACCAGAAATATAAAACATGCTAAAATAAATTACCTTTTGTCTTCCCCATAGTTGAGAGGCAGGTTGTTTTTCATGCCTTTTCTTCTTTCTTTGTGAATGCAAATAAGAAACAATTATTCGTAACTTATTTTCTGGGTCATTTTATTTTAAACTTGGCGGGCTTTCACCTTAGTCCTTCCAAGTATTCTAATAGTATTAAAATCCTTGGTGACGGTCACTGACGGTGAGGCTGGCGGGCACAAGTGGGATAACTTCTGGATAGCGTTAATAACAAACCTGTTTTATAAATTACCTCCACCTTTCTCTTAAAACGTGATACGGGTAGTCCCCATTAGAGGTTCACGGCGCCATAAGCTCGTTGAACAGGCTTTGTGTGAAATATAACAGAGTCTAGGACTGCTTTTAGTATCCTGGTGATCCAGAGGTAGCGTTCCCCGGTCACAGTCATGGGCTCGTGGGCCGTGGGTTCGAATCCTGGCGGGTTGAGGTGTTGATTGTATGTGAAGTCTGCGTGCTTTATTGGGCTAATGAAATATATATATATATACAGTATATATATATATATATATATATATATATATATATATATATATATATATATATATATATATATATATATATATATATGTGTGTATGTGTATATAATTATGTATGTGTACGTTGAATGCGGCGATAACGAAATATCGTGTGTATAATATTATATGTATGTGTGTGTGTGTGTGTGTGTGTGTGTGTGTGTCAAAGTTAATGTTTGTGTGAATTCCTTGTCCATAAAAGAACTTTAGTATTGATTTATTATTAAATTTATATTAGATAGCTCTATCAGTTTTGACTTACTAGAAATCCTTTGCTAAAACACAGACCTATAATTCTTGCAAAAGTTCCCTCGAGTTAAAGGTAAACATCAAAAAGTTTTAGGTTGGTAGTAATTCAGAGCTTCGCGTGTCTGTAATAAATATGATTTATAATAATTATCTCAATCAGTACATATTTCAAACAAACTTATATTTTGATCCATATTATACATATTATACATTATAATGCAAATAAAAGTTAGTTTTTTAGAAAATTTTGATTTTATAAGGGCATTATAAATAAAATAAGCGAATCGTTCCACGCCTTTATGATCAATATTTAGTGTCACCAAGACCGAGGCACGTAGAGGAGTCCGTATTGTTCCATGCTGCTGAACCTTCACAGTATCTTGCATGTGCAATGGACGATCAAGGTTCTTCTACACTTACTAAGCTAATTCTTAATAATTTTGTAAGTATGAATTTTCATCAGGTATTATTTTTTATACAAATGTGTTTCATCTGTAGACCGAATTCTCAGAAGACCAGTCTGGAGAAAGGAGTTTCATTAAGTGTGTCCACCTTTGGTTGAAGTATCCATTACAGTACTTAGATCATTCATAACTTAGACTCAGTATACTACTGACTCTCTGGCTAAGTGATCTTCATTTTTCGTTCCCACCAGTAACTGTTGGGAGTTTGTTCATATTAGGTAACAGGCAGTGTTCGGTAACCCTGCCGTGCCCAGACTAGGGACAAACAAGTGAGTTTTTATCTTTACAAATTTTTCATGTTCATCTACCCGGCACTTGCCAGGCAGACAAGCTAATCTTTTGAGAGGAAAATACCAAGGTGGGAATTTGTCGAGTGCTTCATCACCCCACCTCACTGTACATGTTTAACCAGGGAGGTCTTTCAACAAGCCGCTTGTCAGCACCTGCCTCTCAGTCATTCCATGTCAAGTTGTTAAATTTTTAAAAGAAACCTCTCCCCTCGTGTTGGTGGTGTGTGATATCACAAAGAAATGTCCCGGGTTCACGTTATCCATCTCTTTCAGGATTTTGAATGTTTCAATGACATCTGCCCTATTGTGCCTTGCCTGAAGGGTACATAAGAAAATAAGGAGTCTGCAATAGGCCGGTTGGCTTGTGCATGGCACAGGCATGGTAGTAGTCCTAAGGCCCTTAGTCTGTTTGGCAGGTGCTACCTCTGCCTCCCTATACACCCTGCAGGTGTGAGGTGAGGTGACAGGAGTTATGACTTCATTTGACAAGTGTTACTACCACTGACACTAAATTATAGGGAAGTAGGGGGTCGTGTTAGTTAGAGTAGTTTATCACAGGAGTTATAACATCACATGACAAAGGTTACTGTCAATGACACCATTTAGACAGATACAAGTGATCTGTGAGTTGATACACACAATAGCCTTGAATGTTTTATGATGTTTATCACATTTATCCTATAAAAAAATCTGGGCAAGTAAATTTTGGTAATAGTGGAGCAGACGGCTAACACTAAAAGGAGTTGCTTGATTTCGTTTATTCTTTTCCATGAATATTTATGGAGATATGACCCACTATCACTTGCAACAACAATGGATGCACCAAGTGAGCAGGGCTTTGAAGATGAGGGAAATTGTGAGGTTAAAACATACACACACAAAAAACCACCCATCGCAAACCTTTGACAACCAGACCTAACCTTTCCTAATGTGCAATAAGTCCCAAATTTACAAAAATTTACCTTATTTGACCAATTATAAGAAATTTGTGGAATTTTTTTATTAATGAAACATCATCAATGTACAACAAATGGGACTCTTAACATATTTTATGCCAAGGTAAAGTGGATTCTTAACGAGCTCTGGAATATTGGTGTGAGAGGTGTGCATAATCTGCAAATACGGTACCAATACAGTATATGTAAAATCCTGTGCATGAAACACTCTTGCTTGAGTTATGGTGCTGATAATGGAAAGGGCTTATGGTATGTTGTGAATAAGATAATATTTGGTAATTATTACTTATGTTGATAATGAAAAGAATAGCTTGTATGTATGACAAGGTTCTTATTTTTGTATTATATCCACAGATAGTACAGAAAAGACCTCTGGCACGACAAGGAAAGGATCATGTGATCAAGAAGCTCATAAGGCAGGCCAAGAAGTTACGTGAAAAGAAGACTGAAGATGATAAACAAAAAGAGAAATTTCAGCATAAGGCTGAGAGGCTTGTAGAAGAAGTAATGGCCCTTAAGGTAAATACTGTAGTACTACACGAGCCACCTTACTGGACTGTGGGAAATAACTAACAGGATGTGCAGGCAGCGAGGGTTTCATAATTATTGATATTATTTATATTTTCAGCCCATGCGTCCTGATGATGTGATAAAGTTTGTCCTCTTGAATAAGAAGTCATTTTCTTCAGTCTGCAAAAATGTAAGTTAAATATATTATATAGTACTTCATGCATTTTATAATTTTTTGGTAGTAGTACAATAACATACAGTAATTCATGTTACAGCATTTAATGGGTGTGAGCTAAGATAAAAATCCCTAACAGTGGCATACAAGTGACTTTCAATAATTTATTTGGCTAATACCAGATGATTTTATTCAGCTCAGAGGTGACCCCATACACAAGGGTTAAGTACTGGATAATGAAAACTTAATTGATATCTGTATTTACCACTTGCTTGTACAAGTTTATGTTTCATTAAGCAATGTATACTTTGAAAAATTATAATTTTATAGATAGACTTCAGGAACCTTTCCTGCAAATATGAGAACTTCCTGCATAAACCTTCAAGTACTAGTTTAAAGGTGTTCCAAAGCCCCTCCACTCAGCCTGCACCATGTCACACACAGCGAAGAAAAGGTGTTTGGTTCATCTTAAGCTAACTGACTCAAAGCCTGGCTAAGGCTTACACTAATTACGCCATGGGTTGGGCACCCCCATTTTTTCCTCCCCTCTAGCTTAGTTTTATCGCCCCCCAGGCCCCGTTGTGGGTCGATGACCTGTGCCCAGGTGGCTATTCCCCGTAAAAAAAAAATGCTTTAGTATATTACTTTTGTTTATTTTATTGTAAGCTATGATTCTACTACAAGCATTTGCTGCAGCTCAGGATGTGCTAAGTACGTACTATATTCTAGTGTGTGAATGTGCGCTGTAGCTGCACTCTTGAAGTTCCTTATTTACTTATTTCTCCAGCAATAAAACAGCAAAGTATTGACTCAAGACTCTTAGTGACACTCGCTGGCACAGTCATTATGAAGCAGCGCGAGCTGTTGGCAGAAGTTGTCAACAGTTCTGTAATTTGCTTTGTGATATGGGTGAAGACACATCTCAGGCTTTTTTTTTTCACATTGTCAGAGATTAAGGTCACTATTGCTAACAAACTGCTGAGGGGTCTGTTTTGCCTTTTGCATGCTTTTTTGAATTCATGAAATAAGGCTGGAACAGTTTTGAGAATACAGCGGGTATTAACCAAATCATATTTTACTGTATTCTCTGAAAATATCTTCCCTACAGCCAAAAGCAAAGATGGAGGAAAGAGCTCTGTGTCGTCTTGCAGAGCATAAAGGTATTAGCACTGCCATCAGTAAATTACGTGAGCAGTATCCAAACTGGAATGAAGAGGTTCCACTTATTATAAAGGTTAGTAATATATAATAAAGAAAATTTATATAATCTTTAGCAGTTTACAAATTCAGTTCTAGGTGGTAAAAACTAGAGAATATTTATTTTTCCTGTGATTGGGGTCAAAAACTCCAATACAATAGTGTATATTCAATGATTAGACTATACTGGAGTCTCAAAAGAAGTCATCCTATTAAGAAATTACCCTAAAAAAGAAGTTGTGAGTTTTTGTGTGAGAATAACGAGATGTTTATATCTATTCATTTATTAACATGTAAATTACAAAGCATTCTAAACTGATCGACCACCTTAGATCTCCGTCACCCTCTGCACAACACGGTCATTCTGTTCCTGCTCTTACCTTGAGGGCAGCTAAATGTTTTCTTTGTAATGTTAGTCTTTTATATAGGGTGTTACATGGCCTAAAGACTGAGATACTTAAGTGGACTTTTAGGGTTTCCTGGTTTAATGACTGAAGTTTTTAGTTAATTAGGTGATTGGTTATTAAGAGGTAATCGTGGATTGTCTTGGCATGTACTGGGTATTCTCGGGAAAGTTCTGAGTCAAATGTTTACGCCAGGTATCCCACCTTGGGGGTACCATATCTGGATATGTATTACATTATGTTCTGTCAGTTTACTCTTTGCTCTTTTCTATTCATTCTGGAATACACTGGAATCCATCAGAGAATGTGATAATCAACTAATCCAAACTGGATCATTCATTGAGAATGAATGTATCACTTAATCCTGTTATAATTCAGTTGCACTTAATGGTTTAAAAAAATTTATTGTCATAACATCTTGCAACATGAAATTTATGGTTTTATTAGTTCCTTTTTAAACATTTATTGTACATTGGTTTGTTCTAATCATGTACACTCATGCGCCATAGTTTCGATGCACACTCTACCCCTACTCCTGGCTCGAGGGAAGTCGTAATCAGGGCTGCAAACCGAACGGTCCCTCTTGTATAGTGATGGTAAATAAAGTGTTGTGAAGTCACTAAAAAAACCTGTATCGTGCATATATTCTCTCAAATATTACATCATGAACTGCTATTCGTACAATTCAGCGAAGCTTCGAGCTACCACATTGCACCACTGAAACAATGGGTGGAGGGAAGTGAGGTGGGGGGGGTAACGTTCGGTATAAAGCCAAGGCTACGACTTCCATCGAGTCAGGAGTAGGGGTAGAGTGTGCATCGAAACTATGGCACGTGAGTGTATAGTAGTCACTTATAAAAGGAATTTAGGAGAATAGTTTTTGCTTTCAGTTGAGCAGCTGGTGTCTGCTCTGAGTACAACTGAGGTAGGCAGCAGCTGGTGTCTGCTCTGAGTACAACTGAGGTAGGCAGCAACTGTTGTCTGTCCTGAGTACAACTGGGGTAGGCAGCAGTTGGTGTAAAGAAAGCAAAAAAAAAAAAAAGAAAAACAAGAAGTATTTGAAAGAATTTATTGTTGTTTACACTGTATGTAATCAGGGCTCTGTTGCAAACATTTGTCTTAGAAAACAAACTATCAAGGAAAAAGAATAGGTCATTGGGTAATATTTTTTAAGCATCATATTTGTCATCTTATGTCCTTCTGTGGGAAAGGTTCATGCATAATCTTCCTTAAAATTTTTTTTGCTAAGGCACTCATCTGTACAGCTCACTACTATTCATTCAGCAGTACTTCACAGGTTGGTTTGGATCAGATTGTCTCTAACATACCCACATTTGTTTTTATACCTTTCAGGGCCTGGGTATTCTTCATCGAGAAAAGAAGCTTAAGAAACTAAAGATGAAGGGCCAGTTGGAGAGATATCTGGAGAAAGAGCGGCAAAGTCTCCAACGTCTGCAAGAACTGACGGACATTGATATTGACCCACGAATCCTCCAGGGAGTAGATCCTGCAGGCAAGACGGGGGGAAAGAAGAAGGCCAGCAGCAGAAGTAGGAAGAGGAAGAGAGAGATGAACTTGAATCTTAAGTCAGAAGATGAAGGAGTGATAAAAAGAAAGGGAGTGACAAAAACAAACAAGATACAAAAGACAAATCAAGGGAAGAAGAAGGATATAAGAGACAGTAGGAGTGATCTAGGGGAGAGCATGGGTGACATGGAAGATGGAACTGGAGACAATGATGAAAGTGTAAGTGTAGAAATGAAAAGGCAAATTAGAACAGAAAGTACTCTGGACGACAGTGATCAGTGTAACGAGGAAGAAAGCGATGACGAGGAGAAAGAGCCAGCATTGGGTGGAGATAGTAGTGGTGGTGAGGATGAAACTTCAGATTTTGTCGTTGGTGCATCAGGGAAGAAGCTTAAAGAAGAGAAGGGTAATGATTCTGACAGTAATGAAGAAAGCATCAGTGAAGGAGAAGAATCTGAACACGCCAACTCTGATAGCGATTGTAGTGAAGAAGAGATGCGGAAAGTGTCAATGAAGAAGAAACTTATAAATGCAAAATATCCTACTGTTAAAAAGATTCCCAAAACCTCAGGGACTGCAGAAGTGAAGCGGTTGGACCTAACAAACATGACAGGAACAATTGATAAAAAGATTCAGAAACCCTCAAGGACTTCAGAAGTGAAGCAGTTGGATCTAACAAACATGACAGGAACAATTGATAAAAAGACTCAGAAACCCTCAAGGACTTCAGAAGTGAAGCAGTTGGATCTAACAAATATTAATGGAATAATTGAAGGAAGTGAAGCTCAAGCCATGTCTGATTCTGAGGATGAGGAGAACTTATTTAGCAAGACAAAACCCAAGAATGTGAAAAAAAAGAAAAGAAGTGATTTCTTCCTTGGATCGGGAAGAGGTGGTGATGGTGGAGAATCAGCTGAAGGAGATTGGGGATCAGAAGGGGAAGGTGATGAGGAGTCTGAGGACAGTGGCATCATAGACACCAGCAAATTCTTCAAGAAAAATTTATTCAGGAAAGACGATGGTACGAGAGACACTGAGAGGGGACGAGGTGGAAGTAGAGGATGGGGGAGCGACAGAAGTAGAAGAGGAGGCTTTGGAGATAAAAGAGGAAGCTTTGGAGATAAGAGAGGAGGCTTTGGAGATAAAAGAGGAGGCTTTGGAGACAGAAGTGAAGACTCAGAATACAGAAGAGGGGGCTTTAGAGACAAAAGAGGAGGCTTTGGAGACAGAAGTGGAGGCTTTGGAGTTAAAAGAGGAGGCTTTGGAGACAGAAGAGGAGGATTTGGAGATAAAAGAGGAAGCTTTGGAGACAGAAGAGGAGGCTTTAGAGACAGAAGTGAAGACTCAGAAGACAGAAAAGGAGGTCCAGGGGACAAAGGTGAAGACTCGGGAGACAGTAGAGGAGGTCATGGAGACAGAAGAGGAGGTCGTGGTGACAGAAGAGGAAGCTTTGGAGACCGAAGAGGAGGTCGTGGAGGCTCATTTACACAGTTCCCATGGAAAGGGTATGTTTAGTGTTAAGCTGAAACTATACAACAGTATTAGTATTTCATTTGGACATAAAAGTAATCATTTTACTTCTCATATTCCTGCAATGCAACATAACCCGCCATTAATTTGTATGGGTATGATCATTTGGTGGTACCTGGATACCTTTCAAAACTAAGTCACTATGATGTATTTTTTGGAGTCGAAATATTTATCACAATTGGGTTTTACGTCCAACTCTTTTCACACATTAATGCAGCATTGTAGCATTACTATGTTTACAGTCCATTACCAGATTTTATGAACATGGTATTCTAATGGTACCTAGTTCCTTCTTTTCAGTCTAAGTAACTGACATATATTCAAGGAATGTAGAGTATTTCATGCTGAATCTTTTTGTCCAACTATGGTTCTGCAATACTGTTATGCACTGCTCACCAATTTTTGCTTTAAGTAACAGCTATGGGTCACTTAATAACCTCCCTGAAAGAATGCCCATAGTGAAACTAAGTGGGATTAGAGAGATGCATCCAACCACACCAGTGACTATAATAAATGACTTCTAATTTTCAAGAATATAGGTGGTAAATGAAACAAATCATGGGAATCTTCGTTTTTTCTTGCTATTCTTAGTTGCTATAATACATATAAGAGTGAAGTACCTGTACAGTATACACAACTTTTTTAACAAACAAAAAGGTGGGGCCACTGAGCCAGAAAAAAAAACATGAGCACAAGGTAGACTGTACAGTACTGTACTGAGTAAAGTACAGGTAATATGTCATTAATTTGTTTTAACATTTATCATGAGTTTTATGAATGTACATTACTTTATCTGTTATTCTCTCCAACTACTGTATTTTACTGTTTATTTGTAATAATTATTTTTATTTTTTCTCGGTGATTCCAGTAATCCTAACATGATTCCTCTGGCAAGCAAAGATGATGGTCCTGCAGCACCATTGACAGGTGAGAAAACATCTACTATTGGCATCTGTTTCCAGGATTTTTGTATCTATAACCTCAGTCAGTCCAAGGATAATTGTGGGTAACAAAGTACTGTACAGTACTGTCTTCAGACAGGAAGAAACTCGATGAACCTCATGTTCATAGGGTATATTTCTTGTATATTTTATGAGTCAGACTTTTGTATGTAAGGTTTATCTTTATGTTGTGGAAATAAAGGGATTGGAAATATTCAACAAAATATAAGCTTCATGTTATATTTCTGTCAAACATTATTTTCTGTTTTCTGATTTTGTGAATGCAAAAGAACTTTGATTAATGTTTTTCACTTATTCTTTTTACACTGCTGAATTTGTTAATTGTTTTCTAAAATGTGTGAGGAACACTAACCAAATCAATAATTTTTTTCCCTTTACTTTAGGTGGAACATCGTCAACAGACAACATGCAGAATATCCACCCATCGTGGCAGGCTAAATTACGTCAGTCATCTTCCATCACCCAGTTCCAGGGGGGACATATTGTTTTCAATGAAGATGATTAAATCCATAAATTTCCTCCTAATGGTAAATAGTTTCAAGTTGTTATTGTAACTGATATGTTTGTTAGAATTTTGTGAACACGGGAGATATTCCCTAGATAGCTATGACATACAGTACAGTATTTTGCAGGTTTATAAGCTACTTTGCCAAGGTGTATTTATAGAAAAACTTGTACAGTATATTACTGTATATATAAATAATTAAAGTAGCTTTGTGAAATCATTTTATTATTAAAAGCATCGGTTGGCAGTATCTTTTGGTATTAAAATTTTTCTAAACAATATAATTTTACCAAAATAGCAAGGATTTTTATCATACTGTACTTATTACTATATGTACAGGTATATTACATATGAGATTGTATATCCAGCACTGTTGGTTCAATTGGACACAACAGTAACATGCCTAATAATTTACAAAGATGGTTTTACAATGAGTCATGACCTCATACATTAAAAATACTTCACATATGAACTGGAGTCATCAAGTAAAATTTGCATCTCCATTCATTACACATTTTCACGCACAAGCTGTTCTCACTACACAATCACAGAAATATTGGTGCTAACACCCTTAATGTATCCATAGACTCCAGGCTTCTAATAAAGTTTATTTGTGTATCTAAGAACACAAATGTGAAGCAAATGTACAGGGAGATTTAGGTGACAGCTACCTCCATTGGCTGGTAGTGTTAATGACATGCATTTTCTGATAGAGAAATCAACCGATTTTGCTAATCTTTCAAACTATCATAATGTGTACAATGTACCTGAACAATAATTTTGACTAATGTGCCTACAACTGGTAGTCACAACTCTGTTCTGCCCTGTTAAACCACACATACACTTGTCATTGTCATCTCTCATAGACTCTTATCCACATCACTGCCATTACTCACTCCTGTGCATCAGTTGCACCCAAAGATCAAGGAGGAACAAATTATGTTAAAAAAAATAATAGAAAGTTTAATGCACACACAAAACAGCTGCAAGCATGTACAATACTGTACAGTTCCCCATCCTCCCTTAGATATAGTATAACAAGGTTATTGCTTTCCTCTCCACAAGAGAGATTGGCACATCAGAAAGTTTATATGAAGTTGAGTTTTCATCAGTACTTGGGAACCAATATTGTGTCTTTAATGGGGAATGATTTGTGTTGTTTTACAACAGTCCTTTCTTAACTCGAGTACAAACTACACTAATAGATATCATATCATTTTACCCATGCCTTTCTTTTTTCTGTACAGTATATTAGTGTCTTCCCTTTGCACCTCCTTCCTTACAAATAGTCATCATAGACATTTACCCCCAGTGTTATCTTTTACTTTAGGGTTACAAGTAGTCAGAAATATATAATGGGACCGACTGTGTCTTTCCTAACAGATACCAGCTCATGTTTTTTGTATTATTGTACTGTATATTGAATCATGGGATAAAACAGACTGAAGGACCACCAGCTAAAATAACCAGGTCTTGTCAGGCGTCTTCTTTAAAACTGTGTGTGTGATGTGTTTACTGTGTTGTCCCATCTGTAGTACTGGGAAGAATTTCATACAGCCTGTTGTGTGAAGATAATTTTACATTTTATTACAATATGATTGATTATTAACATACAAAACTTATGTAAAGTAAGGCCTGTTTCTAAGTATAGCACCAGATAAAGAAAAGTTAAAAAAAAAATTCGTATCTCTGAACAGCACAGTACTAATTAGTTAAGAACTATAAATTCAAGGAATAACATTCAATTAGTCTTTCAAAATTCCAACAGTCTATAAAAATAACAAATCATTCACCTGTGACTACATTCCTAATGAGACTACTTTGGAGAACAGATCCCTGACTTGATCAATAACATCAAGGTGTAGAATGATTACTGTAGATTACTAAATGGCCAGTGATTGACCCATCATTTACCATGAGTTCCAGCCACTTCCAGCAGCCTTAACAGCCATCACAAGTCTTGTGGTTGCTTAGTGGGTCATGCCAATATATCAGCAAAGTGCATGCCATTTCTCTTTTCAACATATATTAAATGCAGAAGAGAAAAAATCGAGCAATGAGTTCATTGGCATCACGTGACATCTCAAGTCCAACCAATCAACTTTTATGTACAGTACTGAGAGATGCTAAGGTTCCCAAATGTTTGGCTGAGCTTGGTTGATGGATCAATGAAACAGGCTCCCAGTCTCAGACAGTTCAATTACTGAATGAGTTCTGTATTTAACCTAAGTAAGAATCATGAAAAGTTTCTAAATGTTAAATATCAAGTTCCTCTGATAAAGTTTTCAGCTTGGCATCGAGGCCGCCCTTTTCCATCTCTGGCTCGTGCTTTAGGATCTCTGAGGCTTCTTGCAGATGCTTCACAGCTTCTGTCATGTAGTCCTGGAAAATAAAAATGGTGTGATATTTTTTTATTTTCTAAAATTATACCTTTCAACAGGACCCTGTTCCCAGCTAAATGGGATAGCACAAGTGCACAATAAAATCCAATAAATGATGACTTCTACAAATTTTGAATGCTCTAGAAATCTTAATTTTGCTTATTAAAGAAAATTGTCAATGAGAGACTGATATCACCAAAGTCAATTGACACGGCCAGCAATGTGTAATACAGTACTGTTAATAGATGAATCAGCAGCTCTATGTATACAATACATTTTTCTGGGATGGATTCTCCCACACATGTCACAGGCTCCTCACCACAGCCTTGGCCTGTGTGTGCCACATACCTACTCCTCATTGATGATCAAGTCTTGGTCAAAAATAAAAATACCAGTTATTGCCTATCTATCACTGGCTGTAAAAACGATAAGCAAGTTTGACGTCATCAGTGATATGAGCAGCCCTTCAAATTGGAGAACAAAAGGCCAGTTTTAAAATTCATAAGATTCACTTTACACCAAAGACACCTGGATATAAAGATGAAAATGATCAATTCACCTGTAGTGGTACCTCATAGATGTACTCTCAAATGCTCTTTCAATACTCAAGTGATGTTGTGGTTATATAAGTGCATACTGTACCATTTGCAGTAGGTTACCCTTAAAGCAAGTTTTCCTTTTAATTCAGTGTCACCTAAATTATGGGCAAGATCATTTTACCTGTGTGCCCTCCTTAGTGATGACGTCATTAGACAGAAGCATCCTAGCCAGTGCCACAAGGGCAGCTTGTAGCTCAAACAGAAGTGTTCCACGGAAGAGACTCAAACCAGGGTCTATGGTGCCAGCCAACTCCAACAACTCCCGGCAATATTCAACTTTCTTCTCCAATTTCTGTCTTGTTATATCTGTAAATATAGTGTCATTCACATGTAATAAGAGATGTTTTGCCCAATGAATCTTGGTATATCACACAGCATAAAACTTAGCATATAAATTTAGAAATTTTTAACCAAAAATAAAATATTGGATGAAGTTCAAATTTCAGCTATTGGGAGTGAAGAAAGCAAAGAAAGAACTCATAAAAAAATTCTTCCTTAACTTATGGCCATCAAACATGAATTTGAGATAAAGGTGAATGATCTAAAATTCATATTACCTTACAAAGATGACTTACCTGAGGACTGAATCTGGGGCCACTCAAATGGATACAGTAAAAAAAATTGTAACGTGTGTTGGGAATTGTAGAGTGTAGAATGGATGTAAAGGGATTTGATGAGATGGTGAAAAGGAAGAGAGTCTCATAGTTAAGACTGACCATTAGGGACAGTGTAGATACAGCACACTGTATACTAAGTCTTTGGTACACAAGGAGGCAATGTGGCCGGTACTGCACTTGACTACATTCACTTCCCCCAAATTATAAACTTAAGATACTCATTGACAGCTGAGTGAACTGGGAGTGCCCGGGAATCAAACCACCAACCCCTGGAACAGGAAGCGAGCACTGTATCCACGCATCTGCCAAGCTCCGTGATGAGAAGGTAAGAATATGTAAAAAGGATGCATTAGAGGAGAGTAAAGAGAGTATTATCAGGTGCACTTAGTAGAGGAAGACTTTATTGTGGGAGGAAAGGATGAACTAATTAATATAAGGAGATTGTACAGGAAGGAAAAAAGGGTGATGTAGCCTCCTGAAGGCTCTTGAGTCACGGTCAATCCCCCAAGGGGGCAGCACCCTGGAGGAGTGAGGCATCGTAGATTAAAAAAATTAATAAATACAGGCCTCACAAACCTCTGTATCTGTATTCTGGGTGGTTGCCATAGAACTTGATGAGGGCATATTTGGCCTCAACAAAAAAGCGGTGTTTAGGATGTAAGGCTTTTTTATAAGTTTCCAAGAACTTCTCCAGTGGTTGCACTGAGACCTGATCCAGCCCACGCAGCTCCTTGTAGAGTATTTGGTCCCCCCAGAATACCTGTGTGGTTATTAGTATGGTTAGCTCTCTAAATCTCTGAAAACTTTTAACTTTGATTTGATTCAATAATAAGTCATTTACTATGGAAATGATAATGTGTACTTTTGTGAACTAAAGATTAATATTGTAGTTAACTCCTTCCTCCTGCAAATAAATAAATAAAATAAATATATAAACAGCAGTAGTTCATCCTGATTAGCTGTAATTTTCAAATAAATAATCCCGTAAACACTCTTCTAGGCAACAAATGAACAATAAATTAACTTAAGGTCCATCTTTCCCAGATACTGGTAAGGAGTGATGTAATAACAAATGTTATGAAAAAAAAATCTAATTTTAAAAGAACTGGAAGCATAAAATGAACATAAAACAAAAAAGGAAATATTACTAACTGTCTTGCCTAAAACAGTGTTGCTACATTTCTGGCAGGCCCAGTTGGCATCCATGTCAAGGGGTGCTGTAGACTGTACATGGCCACCACATTCACTGCACAGGAGGGTACTGAGGTGTGTTCCCAGTTCTGTTGGATCAGAACAGCGTCGACAAGAGCACAGGAAATGTTTTGCAACCTGTTAGGGAAGATGGTTTAAGACAAATAGTACAATATGCATAAAAGATATTGAATATTTGTATTATTATATTAAAAACATAATATCTAGATTATATATTTTTTATGAATACTATACAATGCCTTAAAGTACAGAATATTTTTTTTTGTTTCGTCTAGAAATATGAGCCTTTTGTACTTTAAGCTGTTTGCGTCTCTGTAAGGTATTCCAGAGAATGTTGGTGTAGGTGCTGGTGATCGGAGTGCCCTTGCGAATGACAACAGTTGCCCGTAACACCAGCATTAGGTCTTCATCAAAAGCATGCTTGGTATTGGGTATACAGTCATGTGCCATCATGGCTGCTTGTGGGTACAACCCTCGCACTCGCTGTCCATTATGTTTCAATTCAAAACTGTTGGTGAGCAGAATGCCACACATGCGGTATATCTCTGCACTATCTGCACCTTCGTACTTTATGTAGTTCCTGCGGGTAAATGAAATACTCGTGTTACAAGAATTAAAACAACACAAGTATGAAAAGGAAACACAAATGGATGGTTATAACCATATAAAACTGATACTGTGGGTGTTTTCAACAATCAAAGGTCATTAAATATTATACACTATATTTTTCCATTTCTGGGGTAAATCATTAAATTGCATAAGTGAGAGATCACTTTGAAAGAAATTTGGTTTACATATACAAACTGTACATACCATTCACAAAATGGATTAATGTACAAAATATAAATATATATATATATGCTCTTGAAGCATAGCTTTACTGTAGAGTTTAAAGATAAAGATTGGTCACTAGAAATCATACACAATCAAGAAATTCACTTGAGAAAATCAACGGAGTTTCTCTGAATGATGCCGTCCATCTCGCCGTTTTTGATGTTGTTAACATGGTCCTGTAGGTGGGTGATGGCCTCCCACTTCTTTGGGTCTGTTTCTTTGGTAAGAAGACAGCGCAGGGGCGTGATACATTCATAGGCTGGGTGCGGCGACTCAACATTGTCAATCTTGATCTTTGCTGTTGCTCCAGTCAATATAGGGCATTCATGCTGGTGATAGAGGGACACCTTGTCAATTTAGTATTCCTAGTACATACGACAGAAAATTTTAGTAAAAGAAATTGGAGAAAGGGAGACTTAGCAAAATTTAACAAACTGACAAAAGTTATAGGCATTGCAAGTACTGTACTGTACATGGTCCTGGAATCAGATACTATTGATCAATGTAAAGACAAGAAACACAGAGGAAGAGGAAATATGGAGAGACTGAAATTATTTTAATAACTCCAGGGAACTGGTGCATCTGAGCCAACCAACTGGTCAGGATCTGCCCCGCCACCCCACTGATCCTCACTGACAGCACTCCGCAAGATACATACAGTACTCACACTACCCGGTCTACCAAAGTGTCACGTTCCCCACTGTCTGCTGTATGATGTACAGTGACCCCTCATTTAACGAACACCTCAGTTAACGTAATTTCGATTAACGAACTGCCTTCCATAAGGATCTTCAATTCGGTTAACGAAAACAAATTCGGTTAACGAAGTTCTTACGAACCGACCTCAACATGTTTTCGCTTGCACTGACCGGGCAACCAGCTTTAGTATCAGTCTGCCAATACATTAATCGGTTCTAGGGCTTAAATTCCTTACTATTTTAGTAAATATCAAGAAGTTTATACTATTCAATAATTTTAAAAGTTTAATATTCAATTTTTTAGTCATTTTAACAATTATTGAACATAACTGAAGGTAAAGTGACTAGTTTAATGTGCGGCATCCAGCCTCTTAACACAGCAAACAGGAGTTAGTCTCTCTCTGTTTTCACTGGAGGTAACATCTTGCTTGAGACTCTCTTCAACTAAATGCTTTTTTTCTGTGTTTCCAAGCAAATTATTGGTCATTTTGAAATATATTTTACATATTGACAATATATAATGCAGTGCAGTGTTGATTTAAAGAAAATAATCTTGAATTACACCAAGAGAGCTAAAATTTTATGGGTGAAATGGCGCCATGGGATGACTTCTCTTCCACCCCAATGCCTTCTCTTCTTCCTTCTCCTCCACCCCCATTCTAAATCCCATCATCATCATCATCATCATCCAGGAGCCTTCTATACATACACACCTCAACTTTTCTACCATTTTTGTTGAATTTAGGAAATTTTCGGTGAGCTGGAACCAATTACCCAAAAACCCATTGAAACAATGGTTTCGGTTAACGAACTTTTCGGTTAATGAACGACCTTCTGGAACGGATTGAGTTCGTTAACGGAGGGGTCACTGTATATAAATCTAAATCATACTCAAGCGAAAGCCAAAAAAATTTCAAATGTTTGCACTATGTCCTACACAAAAAGTACATGAAGTCCCAGAATGGGTATATAAATATCATCCACTAAATGCATATGAAAGCCCCAAGAGAGTTAAAATGAGTTAAACATACATTTACTGGTAATGGTGATGCATTACACATGTGATGACACATTTCTAGCAGAAAACACCGGTTCACAGTACAGTTTTCTGTACTGAGGAATGCTTTCATTGCATATTAATCCTGGTTCTTACCACTGTTGAAGACTGGTTATTGTCAGCATTTTGATATCTTTAACTGCATGTGATTTTGTATTTCTACTGTTGTTCCCAAATTAATAGTGTGACATGTGGTGATATGATTTATTTAACATACAGTAAAAGTCCAAAAATCCGGATGCCAGGAATCCGGACCACCCGAGAATCCGGACTTTTCGAAAACTCAAACTTTTTAAATTTAGCGGGGGCTTTTGTGGGTTATGTGAATGAATGGAGTTGCTTTAAAAAATTAATTTACATAATTCCAATAATAAAAGTAATTGTAAATTATAGGTAGCTAATTTTGTTCGTTTTGTAATTAGCTTGAACTGAAATGTAAAATTTGAGGCACTATATACAGAACCAATAACTGTGGCACCACCTCTTTTCTTAGTAAGTAAAAAAAAACTACAGTAGTGGATAGAAGTCTTGAGGGTAGAGGTCTTTTGCTCAACTCACCTTATGATATTTTGAGATCTCACAAGAAGGTGCACAAACTGGGAAGTGACATTTAGGGCAAGTGTAGGTGCCTCTGATGCCCTTATGACAGCCAAGACAAACAGGTGGTGATCGCTGCTTTGGTCCTATCACAACAGGTGCCTCCTTCAGGATCACCTCCCCAGGACGTATGTCACGGGTCGCCACCATGTGCCTGTATACAGTATATCATATGTTTACAGGTAATCATCATCATGTACAGTATACTAAATCATCATCATCATGTACAGTATACTAAGTCATCATCATCATATACAGTATACTAAATCATAATATTAAAAACTTGTGGTTTCATTATATTTTCTGAAAACCTCCCAAGTTTTCAGTCAATGGAACAGTTCTAAATAATTTTGATATTCTTTACATTAACAAAATTTACCCTAGAAAATCTACAATGCCTGTAATTACAGTATTGAGAGACTAAGTGTGGCCAGATGATGTCAGAGTTACTGAAATGATTACTATAGACTGTACCAGGTGCAAAAGACATTAGCTTACAGCAACAGGATGGCCAAATAAATACAATTTCTCAAAGTTGAAATTTTTGGCAAGTTTTTATTCAGTAAGGAATCATTTAAATCATTTATTTTTATAGCTATCCAATATCTACCCAACTGGTTAAAGATTCTACACTGCATAGCCTCTGAAAATAATGTACTGTATAGTACTAATAAGATTTTTTCTGCTCTGAAAATAATACAGCTATACACAAGAGAATGTGCACATGTGAGAAGACACACAGGTTGGGTGATGAACAAGAAGATGAGCAACGAGCTTGCTGAGCCCCTGAAGATCCCGTTTTGTAAATGCCTGGATGAGCAAAAGGTCCCCAGTGATTGGAAAATGGCTTATGTGATTCCTATTTTCAAGAAGGGCAATCGTCACTCACGAATAATAGACCAGTGAGTCTGACCAACATAGTATGTAAAGTACTTGAGAGCATTATAAGAGATGCCATGGTGGAACATATACTACGAAACAACCATGTAAACTGTAAAGGATTGCCAACACAGTTTTATGCAGGGACACTCTTGTTTAACACAATTACTCAAGGTACTGGATGTTTGGACCCAAATTCTGGAACAGGGCAGCAATATCGACAATACTGTATATACATAGATTTTGCCCAGGCTGTCGACAGCATGCCCCATGAAAGGCTGAAAATTAAACTGGAAGGGTATGGGATTCAGGGAAGTGTCCTAGCGTGGATCAGGTACTTTCTGTATGATCGTAAGCAGTGTGTGGTGATTCATGGTACGAAATAGTCATGTGTACCCTTGACAAGCGGGATACCACAGGGCAGTGTACTGCGCCAGAAGCTATACACTCCTCCATACAAATGTTTGCGGACAATGCCAAGTTCTTTAGGGAGTACTGTAACCCCGTCTGGTCCACGAGATATGCTAGGGACTGTCAGTTGATTGAAAATGTCCGAAGGAGGGCCACCAGACTGGTACCTACACTTCGGCACTTCACCTACCCAGAGAGATTAGAGAGCCTGCAATTGCCTAGCTTATTCTACCGACGGGCAAGGGGGAACCTAATTGAGGTGTATAAACATATCAAAGGGCACTACTCAGTCCAGTGTCCAACCTGGAGCTCAGGGCCGGATTTACCAATAGGCCAAGTAGGCCATTGGCCTAGGGCCCACCGGTATCTGGGGGCCCACTGAAACTAATTTGTCGCGCAGCGTGCCAGCGTATAACCTTGTTTCAAGTGTACACCGAGTATTTCATTATAAAATATATTCACAACCATAAGGGCCCCTGTACAATAAGTATAGGCCTGCAGTGGTCTTCAACTGGTGGGCCATGGGGTGGTTCTCAGGTGGGCCACAGACTAGGCCCTATAGTTAAATGAAGAAAATAAGATAATAAAAAAATATATATATACAGGTATATACATTTTTTAAATGTCTGTGTCCCACCATCGATCTATCTATCTATTTATTTATTTATCTATCTATACACACATATATACTGGAGAGAGAGAGAGTAAAGTTCAAGAAACCTTCAGCGCCTTGACGTGTGAAGGACAGGATCGTTTCACGTTCAGTACGTGTCAGGGTTACCGTTGGTTTGCTGACAACTCGCTCAGCCAGTCAGTATCTTCTCAGCCTCAGCTCAGTGATATTATATATTGTGTACGCAGCACTCATTATTTACTATTGATATTTTACATGTTGCATTAAATGGACTTCAGTGTTATATTACGTGTGTTTTTGTGTCTATTTTTTGTGATATTGGTATCTCTTATAGACTTATATTATTTTTTTGCCTACAGATTATTGAAACATGCAAACATTTCTATAAATTTGGGGGCCCACTGATGAGTTTGGCCTGGGCCCCATAAAAGTAGGTAAATCCGGCCCTGCTGGAGCTGGTGGATTCCTGCCCCACAAGGAGTCACAGATCAATGTTGAAGAAGCCGCAAGTCCAGAAAACTCTGAGAGCGAACGTTTTCGGAGTGAGAATTAAGAACTCTTGGAACAACCTGCCAGTGTGTGTTGTGATGGCGCCGAGTGTGAGCTCTTTCAAGACCAGACTTGACTAGCACTGGAGCATTCAGGGGCCAGTGCATGCCCAGTACTTTCCAGCAGTGCGTAACAGAGATGTGACCAACCGCCCAAGCGGCTAACGAGCCGATCAGTGGTGAAGAGGATAAACGTACAGTAAAAGTGCTTAAGATCAATAAGGAATATAATTATACCGTACTGACCTTCCATAAATTGGGTGATTTTGGACAATGTAAGGTTTGCATCGACCTTTATGTGTCTTCCAATCTTGCTTCTGACACTCTCGGGAGCAGTAGAACACTGACCGACACGATGAACAAAACTGTTTGGCCGCCTTACTGCACACCTCACACACACCCTGAGAATCTGGCATCCTGAAACGCCGAGAGTACAGTACAGTTCAGTACACGAGCTTATACAGTATCAAAGAAACAGGGTCACCTGAAGATTACTTCCTCAGCTTACGTCACCTGAAGATTAATCACCCGAATGCTAATCTATCCTAACCCCCCAAAAAAAGTATTAGCGATTAATCAAGTGAAATAAGCTGGGGCTCATCTTCCGGTGATTCAGAGAATTCATTATCACATTAAAATTTTACAATAAAATTAATTGGAGTTAATATTTAATCTTGGTAAACAATGAACTAAAGAACATAGATATATTTATACTTTCAAAATCTTATCGTGTAACTAAGATTCAATGCACGTGTCCTCTCTTGTTCGATGGGAATAATTACTCATCAGCTGAAAGCTGTTGTCTAGTCACTTGTGTACTGACCTGCTTAGATCACGTTCTTAAAAACCTTTATTGTTGATGCCTAAAAAATACTTATGAATGACTGTAATGATCAATTACCCTGATGTAAAGAGACGAAGAATTGACAAAGGAAGAGCAGTAGATGAAAGTTGCAGCAACACCGACGAAGAGATAAAGGATCTCAGGGAAGGTGAATATGGTTATATAACTTAGTAGTTATTTATAATTCCAATACAATCGTTTCAGTTATACTCATGTTTTTTTATGCTTCACCGTTTCAGTTTTGTTCAATCACTGTGAATTTATATGTTGTCATTCGTGTTAAATACTGTACTATTTATTTTTTTCTTAGATGAAGTTAAATAATACAAATATTACGTAGAGTCTACTCAGTTTGTAATTTAAGTAAAAATAAATAGTATTAATTATGAACCAGCTACCTGTATTTAATCGCTTCTGCTGCACTTATTCCACTTATTAAATAATATACAGCACATAAGGTTCACACGTTGCTTAGCTTCTTCATGTAGATAATTGGAATTACAGATCAGTCTGAGACTTTTGAGTACTGAACACATCAACATATTCTGAATTCGGCAAAACAGTACTTATCAGGATTTGGTTACTTATCTCCATCTGCCCGTTCGTTTCTCAATCTGTCCGGACATTTTAGCAACATTGTAAGTCTCCGTCCGTCCGTTTTTCCATCCATGTGTCAAACATTTCCGCCCGCCAGTTAAATGTCTGTATATCAAGTGAGTAACCGCAAATTATTTCGCTAGAATAATTTACTTAAAACGGAAGTAACCATCTTAATCCACCAAAATTATCCCTCTAGTGTTGTGGAAACTAGCATGGCTTTTCTGCAGTCAGATGTCTCAACATGTCAGAATTGAATTTATAAAAAATAAAAATAATAATTATGGTCAAAGTTTAAGTGTATTCGTGCTCCTTGTACTAAAATACTTACGTTTTTGAAGTACTGAAGAGTAACTACACCCACCTCCAGTATTTTGGGTGCGTCACATGAATTCACAATGAGGTCAGAGCAATAGTCTTTCAAAATTCTACCCCTGACGTTTCTAAACCTCTGTTACTTTTCACCAGATTTACAAATTTAGAGGAATAATATCAACCGCAGGGTTCAAAATCCCGGTGCAGACACACGCCGCAGCAACCAAAATAGTAATGCCCGAGTCTGGGAGACGTGACCGGCCTGCACGTGAGCCTGCGCGCGCACCCTCCTGTTTACTGCTGCTCATCTTGCCAACGTTGTGGTCTTGAAGAACGTAGTAGTCGGTTCTCGAATGTGGTAGAGATGTGAAATAGTTAACAATGCACAGTTTATTTACCGAATATTTCCCACTCACGTTGTTATAGAAGACGAAATTTTACTTGTCAGCATCTGTTAACTATCTGGGCAAACCTAGATAAGTTACAGTGAGCGAACTCTTGACTGTAACTTTTTACCTGTACCCAGCTCGTGCTTATTATATTGACAGGTATGATTGACTTTGTTTATGAACGTTATTAATTTATATTAAGTTTTTGCACGAAAGTCAATAGAGGTATTTAAATAGCATTAACTGTTTCGTCCTTTGAGCAAGTTGTCTATCAGTTGATGGACAATAATGTATATTATGTTTGATAAAACTCCATCTAGTTTTCTTTATAGTGGATATGACAATGATACAGTAAACTTGATAAATGTCCAGTTTAGCAAAAGTATTTCATATTATTTTTCGTCTTGATAATTCATAATTCTTAGAATGTTAAAAGTGCAGTTGCAAGAGACGACAAAGATTAACTATGGCTTCTGTAGTTGTCAAAAACCTGGGTTAGACAATGGGAAATTTATATAGACAGTCATGGACTTACGAATGCTCGTTAGAGCGGATGTCGTAATTGCGACTTGTTCACAGATGTTATCAGCTGTGTTTCCCGCTATTCATTTGACCACCGGCATGTCGTGCACACTCGTCTATACTGACAGGTAAAACAAACCTAGCAAACCCAGTCTAACGTATCTAAGCTTACCCAAGTTAACTGAGAACTATTCTTAGATCGTCACGTCAGCTTAGGTAAGTTAAATTACTTTGGATTGGTTCATGTCATCTTTGTATATAATGGATATTGAGAACAAACGTTATCTTTGGCGCCTCCAACAACAACATAATATCAAGCGCATCAGGGTCGGGAGGAACACTGAGGATTGGAGAACCCTTTAGAAGCTCTAAATTACAATTCTTAGGGTGGATTCCAACTATTCTCCGTGTAAGGAACAGGGTTTTATTTATAAAAATCTTCGTAAGTAGATAATTTAGATGCGTATTTACGATAAAGTATTACATCTACCTTTAGCTGTGACTGTTACGTCAGGTATGTTATTAAGCTCCCACTCGTATTATCGGCCGCACCTTAAACCAAGATGTGACGAGGTTATCTATGATTTTTAACATATTTAAGGTTCACTAGGGATTAAATACCCTAACTATCTGGGATTAGGTGAAATATGCTGAGGTGCCTAATCTTCACCTGAATCATTTTTAAACATAATTTATATTTCGTGGATCTCTAAAATATATATAAATATATAATATTTTTTAAATACTTAAACTATAAGCTCCTGCACTGGACAACGTTTCTTATAAACAAAGGGGATGTACAGTATATTATCGCTTAGTTTCCAGTACGAGAAAAAATAATAAATCGTTGAGGTGCCATAGAGTGACATGTTCAATAGGTTTCTTGTTATTACACAGGTGCAGAGTTTCCAGCCAATGAGTCACCCTGAGGTATGATTGGCGGAGCTGTAATACTGTACCACTGTCTGATGATACACAACAACTGTAGCTTGTGGAGACAGCGGGGAAAGTCCTGGTGGGAATGAGAGAACCAATCATATGAAAACCGCGGAAGCAAGTTAGCCTACTGCTGACAGGTAAATGCAATGATATATCTTGTCGTTTTCGTGCCAGAAATTCTGATAATCAGAATTCGGTGAGCAATGGAGCAATTAGCGCCGAAATGAAGACAAAATTACGATTACAATTATTCTGGCTGCGTTGCTGGCTGAATGTATCACAATTAATGGATATTACGCATGTGGAAAGTAACTACATGATGCTTGACTGTTTGCCAAATTGCCCCCATGTGCTCCTGGTGTAGCGTGAGTCCTTTTATTATTATTATTTACGTCCAGGGGGCAGCAGATTCAGTAGAGGACGCGGTCAGGTGCAACTTTGGGCTTAACAAGACAATTTAATTTAACATTCACATAATAAAACTTTTAATTCGTTTTTCTTATTTAATGACCTGTAAAGCCACCAGAGTAATAACCTCGTGTGATTATAACTAATTGAAAAGAGTTCAGAAGTTGAAGTGGTTCTAGAATAGACAGAGACCAGCATTTGTTGTCCTTGATGAGTGTCAACGAACACCCTCACAGTCGTCACCCGGCCACTCACATCTTCACACCCACTCACACGTCCATTCTCACCCTCACACACCCACTCTCACGCATATTCACGCCCTCACTCTCACACCCTCGCACACCCACACCCTCTACCGTGTACTGCCCTGATAACATGCTTAGATTTGGTCCACATTGTTTTGTCCTAACTGTTGATTCTCCTTACCCCTCCTCCTAGCCCCTAACTACTCATAAATTCGAAATGAAAGAAACCACATAATTGTAAGGTGGTGAAGCGCGGTAAGTGGTGTAGTGTAATGGGAAAGCTTGGTAAGTGAGCCACAAATAGCCTTCAGTACTGGCTGGTCGTGTGTGCCAGCCAGGTCTCGTCACTTCACACCAACACGCTCGGCCACACTTCTCTTACAGTAGTTTTACTCCACTAACATTACTGTTTACCGTATTTAGGTGCTTCAACTGCCAAGATCAATTATGCACCGTTCACCAAATATTCTTTTCTTCATTAGACAATCTTAGTAGAATCGTAAAATATATTTTGTTCTTATTTTCAATGCGTCAGTTGTCTCTAATATATACACCCCCCGCCCATACTGTAACTGTCCACAATAAAGTATGACATAATCAATAGTTGTCACCTTGAGCTACCGCCCCAGGTCATGGCCCAGTTGCTCTATTCCGATTTTCGTCCGTGCTTGTATAGTGTTATCTTGCGGCTACAGTATGCAGTAGTGCTGTAGCCTCGTCAGGGTAAGAAGAGGCCCCATGACGTGTTGTAAGGGTCTACTCATTGTGCTTGATGAGTGTTTAGTAATGTTTAAAAGTATGTGTATTGCTTGTTATATCCTAGTGGAAATACATCCACACGTAAAATTATTATATTACTGTAGAAGCATTGCAGGGTAGTGACATACAGTAGACAGTTAGTGTAGTGACTCCTGGGAAATGGAGAAAGACCGAGCGAGTTCACTTAAAATCTACCATGAAGCGTGTACAGTACTACACTTATAACTGTACAAAGATTCAAGCTTAAATTATCAAAGCTTAATTGACATGTTGACTTGGCAATTATATCTGTAAATTATAACTTGAAGGAAACTATAAGCATTGACCTTTGTAATTAATTTCCAGATATTCAGTGTCACAAGACAATTGCCTGACACACACACACACACACACACACACACGGGAGAGAGTATCAGGTAATGTCTGGGAGGAACCCGTCAATCCAGGTGTGTTTACCTACTCAGCTGATCACCACAGGTAACCCACCCTCACCTGCTGTCTCTCTGGTTCTTTTGTCTATATCTGTTATTGGGCTTATATTAATATTCCATTGATATTATTATTACCTGTATAACATTATAACAATATAACTAAGTTAGGAATCCCGAGAATTTAAGATAATTACAGACCAGAAGGAGGAGGAGGAGGAGGAGGAGGAGATGATAACTGATATATCAAAGTAGATAAGTATTTGCTGACGTCATGCTAATATGCCTGTCTTCACTCTCCTCATGACGTCACTCAAGAACAATTGACGTCAGCGCATCAACTAGACGCGAAGACAGTGATGGCGATATGAATCTTTCTCTGTCTGTTGTCATTATCTTTTCTTTCTTTCTTTCTTTCTTTATCTCCTTTTCCTTCTTTCTTTCTCTTTCTCTGTCATTTTTTGTTTATCTCTCTCTCTTTTTGTCTGTCTCACCTTTATCTGTGTCATTCGTTGAAATCCGTTTCTGTTCACATTTAATGATTAGTTTAGGGGTTCATTAATGGCATGGCAATTTATGAACCTCTAATATGATTCAGAACCCTTGATATGACACTTTGAACCCTGATATGACTGAATCCCTGATATGACTGAATCCCTGATATGATACTTTGAACCTCTGATGTGACACTTTGAACCCTAATGACTCGGAACCCCTGATATGACATTGTGAACCCCTGATATGACACTTTGAACCTCTGATACGACTTTGAACCTTGATATGACACTTTGAACCCCGATATGACACTTTGATCCTTGATATGACACTTTGAATCCCTGATATGACACTTTTTCAACTTAGGTAAATGATTATCATAGAAAATTATATATTTTTTTATTTGAAATCTCTCAATCTCCAGTACTTATTCGCTACAGTTATTCAACATGACAAAAGTCTAACTTAAAAAAAAAAAAAATATATATATATATATATATATATATATATATATATATATATATATATATATATATATATATATATATATATATATATATATATATATAATGTAGTAATTCTTTCGAGGTCATTGATCATGTTTTCTCTCATTCTCTGTCTGTCTGTCTCTCTCTTTTTCTCAATGTCTCTTTGTCTATCTCTTTCTCTTTTTTTGTCAGTATATTTGGTTCACTTTCTTTCTGCCTGCCTGTTTGTCTGTCACTTTGTCTTTCAGCTTCTCTCTTTTCCTCTGTCTGTCTGTCAGTCTCACATTTTTTCTGTCTGTCAGCCTGTCTTTCTCTTGATCTTTCTGTTTCTAATTGTTAGTTTTTTAGCCCCATTCTTACTCTCCAACTGTTTGTGTGACTGTCAGACTCCCTTTATCTGCCTGTGTGTCGCTGCCAGTCAGTCTCTCAGCCTCTCTTCTCCTATTTGCTTGTACGACTATCAGACAGCCTCCACCTTCCCTCACACGAGCCCGACGGCCAACATCCACTTGCCAATACGTATGACCTCTTGCTCACACGTGACGTACAGCTGACCCTCCGGTGTGTCCTCCTCCTCGTGTTTGAAGATCTCCATCGCCTTCTTCAGCAGCGCCTTAGACAGCAACATCCTCTTCTTCAGCTGTTGCGTTGTTAGCTTGTTCTGCGCAAAGTGTTTCTGTGCACTCTGAAGGATGGTCTTGTGGTACTCGTAGAAGGTGAGGCCGACGAAGGGGATGGTCTGAGCCGTTGATGGGTCGAGACGTGAGCACACCGTCAGGAATTCCTTGCAGGATTTCTCTTTCTTGGCGATTTCGATCCAGTGGGCTGCGTCTTTTTCCTGGTCGGAGGCCTTCTCTTTAGAGCGGCCGTAGAGCTGCAGGAGGGAGTGTTTGACGGCATGCAGGTGGTAGTGGTTGGTGTGCACCCGGGGCGTCCACTCCTGCTGTAGCGCTTCAAGGGAGGGGATTGAGGGCTTAGCCAGGGCCACCTCCACCGCCGCCCCTAGAGCCAAGTTGGTCCTCAACACCTCTTCCACGCTGATCTGAAGGACAGGAGAAGGTTGGTTACTGAAGTGTTAAGACGGGAAGAAAATGGCTATTCATGTAGATGGGAAAAGTTCTGTTGTTTATAGGGAAGAAAATTAGGACCACTGTACTGTATGTGTATATGCAGAAAAACTTTGCTCCCCTGTAGTATCATATCACCCCCATGTAGTGTTACGTCATCCCGAGGTGTCATGTCATCCTTGTGGTGTCACCTCTGGTTGTCTCATGATACCCCTGTATAGTGTCAGTTCTCGTAGTGTCATGTCACCCTTGTAGTCATGTAACAGACCTGGCTGGAGCAGCTTTCGCAGGTCCAAGGGTCATAGTCGTCGAGGGGGCTGGTGGGAAGAACATTGTTGCCACAGCGGCGACACAGGAGGGCGGAGAAGTAGGTGTTGAGCTCGGTGGGGTCGGCACAGCGCTGGCAGGAGCAGGTGAGGAGCCTCGTCTGACGGAGGTGGTCGCGTCTGGCTCTCGTCCCCCACAGAATGTCCGTGTAGATAAAGGTGATGGCCTCCCCACGCTTGATGGGGTCAGACGCCCGTAGTGTCAGCTTACCATCCTGGCGGGGACAACGTGTGTTAATAAACAGGTAATCGTGGGGTTCTGGGCGACCACACACACACATTTCAAAAACAGTATCGTGTTAACTTTGAACCCCCTGATATGACTCCTTATCACTGTAACTAAGTAGACAACATCACAAATGCTCAGGAGAGATGACTTGTACCTTCCAGACAGGCTTGGTGTTAGGCATACAGGAGTGGCTGGCGAGGGAGGCCATGGGGTAGAGCGCCTGCACCTCCGAGTACGACGTCTTGGTTGGCACCTGGTTAATCTGCAGCAGTCCCAGCACCTGTGTAGGTGAGGAGTACGTATTAATGAAACCCACCACCTGTAGACAACACCCACCACCTGTAGACAACACCGATCACCTGTAGACAACATCCATCACCTGCAGGCAACACCCACCACCTGTAGGCAACACCCACCACCTGTAGACAACACCGATCACCTGTAGACAACACCCATCACCTGCAGGGAACACCCACCACCTGTAGGCAACACCCATCAACTCACTGTGTGGATGGCAGCCTCAGAGCCGTCGACGCCGGGGTACTGGTGAAGGCGGAACCTGTCTCTGAGGACGTTGACTACAAGTTCCTGGTTGTGGCGGTGCTGGGGCCACCCTGCCCCCTGCTGCAGGTACCGGGTGTTGAACCGCTCCGCACACGTCCGCCACCGCTTAGGTTCCCGACCCGCGAACACCAGACACCTGAAGTGGGTAGATTAGTTTAGGAAGGAACCCAAGCACAATGAGAGGTAGTTAGCGACCAATGGTGATCTGAGGGAGGTAAACTCGCTTATGAAGGAGACGTGAGTTATCTGTGTCAAGTAAACTCGTTCATAAGAACATAAGAAAATAAGGAGTCTGCAATAGGCCGGTTGGCCTGTGCATGGCAGCTCCTGTCGAGAGTTACTACCACTCTCTATCATCCATGAATCTATCCAGTCTCCTTTTGAAACTTTCCAGCGTTCCAGCACTAACTACATGGTTGCTAAGCTTGTTCCACTCGTCCACCACCCTATTTGTGAACCAGTTCCTTCCTATCTCCCTCCTAAACCTAAACTTATCCAACTTAAATCCATTGCTTCGAGTCCTATCCTGCTCGGATATTATAAGAACTTTATCTATATCCTCTTTATTCTTTATTGATTCCTTACTACCACCAGTCACCGTTTCATGACCTTCCTTGACCTCTCTCGACCTACCTGAGGGCCGTGATGACCTCGTACAGGTGGTGAGGTCCCCCGTCTGTGTCGTCGATGGATATGGTGACCCCGGCGGCCTTGGTGACGTCACACTCAGGCTGGTGATCAGGGCTGACCTCACACTTGGGCCCACACAGAGGCCATGTGCATCGTGAACACCTGAGGTCAAAGGTTAAAGGTTTACAAGTGTCATATGGTGCACTGTCAGCTGTTGTGTCATATAGTGTACTGTCAGCTGTTGTTTCATATAGTGCACTGTCAGCTGTTGTTTCATATAGTGCACTGTCAGCTGTTGTTTCATATGGTGAACTGTCAGCTGCTGTGTCATATAGAACTGTCAGCTGTTGTTTCATATGGTGTACTGTAAGCTATTGTGTCATACAGTACTGTCAGCTGTGTTTCATATGGTGTACTCTAAGCTGTTGTGTCATACAGTACTGTCAGCTGTTGTTTCTTATGGTGTACTGTAAGCTGTTGTGTCATACAGTACTGTCAGCTGTTGTTTCATATGGTGTACTGTAAGCTGTTGTGTCATACAGTACTGTCAGCTGTTGTGTCATGGTGTACTGTCAGCTGTTGTGTCATACAGTACTGTCAGCTGTTGTGTCATATGGTGTACTGTAAGCTGTTGTGTCATACAGTACTGTCAGCTGTTGTGTCATACAGTACTGTCAGCTGTTGTGTCATATGGTGTACTGTAAGCTGTTGTGTCATACAGTACTGCCAGCTGTTGTGTCATATGGTATACTGTAAGCTGTTGTGTCATACAGTACTGTCAGCTGTTTTCATATGGTGTACTGTCAGCTGTCGTGCCATATAGTACTGTACTGTCAGCTGTCGTGTCATACAGTACTGTCAGCTGCTGTGTCATATGGTGTACTGTCAGCTGTTGTCATTAACTTTGCTTGACTCTCCTAACTACCCTCCTGGTCAGCTGATTTTGCTGACTCCTGACACCCTGGTTTCTGTTATTAAATTGTGCTGTCAGGTGATTGCTGACTTTGGTTAACCTCCTTCACCTCACTGACTGACTCTGCTGACTAACTAACACAACTAACTGACTCTACTGACTAGCTAACACAACTAACTGACTTTACTGGACTAACTCTAATTCAACTAACACAACTAACTGACAAACTGAACTAACACAACTGACTTTACTGACTAACTAACACACAACTAACCGACTTTACTGATAAAAACTCTCTAACTGACCTGTATTTCCCAGACACTCTCCTGTAGCAGCCTAGACATATTGGTTCTGTCTCCTGCTTCGGTCCCAACACCAGCGGCGCCTCCGTCAAGATTAGATCATCCACCTCCAAGTCTCTTGTAGCCACGAGAAGCCGACCCAACTCTTTCTTCTTATTGATCTATTGGGTGGACGAGAGGTTAAAGTCTTGGAGATGGTCTGTATATCGAGGTTAAAGTCTTGGGAGATGGTCTGTATATCGAGGTTAAAGTCTGGGAGATGGTCTTTATATTGAGGTTAAAGTCTTGGAGATGTTCTGTATATTGAGGTTAAAATCTTGGGAGAGGGTCTTTATATTGAGGTTAAAGTCTTGGGAGATGGTCTTTATATTGAGGTTAAAGTCTGGGAGATGGTCTTTATATTGAGGTTAAAGTCTTGGAGATGTTCTGTATATTGAGGTTAAAATCTTGGGAGATGGTCTGTATATTGAGGTTAAAGTCTTGGATATTGTCTGTATATTGAGGTTAAAGTCTTGGGAGAGGGTCTTTATATTGAGGTTAAAGTCTTGGGAGATGGTCTTTATATTGAGGTTAAAGTCTTGAAGATGGGTCTGTATATTGGGGTTAAGGCTGAGGATGATTTACGAGCGTCTGAACATTAAGATTAAAGTCTGAAATATGACCTGAGAGTGTTTGCAGACTGAGTTTATCTTTAATACTCCTATTCAGTTTAAAATTAATCTCAGTAGTTCAGTTAAAGCCTGGTGTGGGGGTGGGGTAATTTAAGTAAGTCTGAAGTCTGAAAGATTAAGTGACTCAACACCAGGGTCGTGACTCAGTGTGACTTACCGTGAAGGGACGGCAGACATCCTTATGGTCAGACCAGCCTTTCTTCTGACATTGCCTGCCGCAGTAGAAGACAGTGCGGCAACCCGTGCATTTAGTATGTGCCGCATGCCCGCAAGCGCCACATGGCCCTCCCTCCTCACACATCACGACACACGTTTACGCCAAGCCTGAAGACAATAATAATAATGATAATGACAATAATAATAATAATGACAATAATAATGATAATGACAATAATATAATAATGTAACAATGATAATTTATAGTAATTTTGAATTACGATACAATATCCGTTGTGGTGCATCTGAATTGATCAAGAAATGAATGAAAATAAATTATAAAACAATAGTAATAGAAAACAATAACATTAGAATCAACAACTACAAAAAATAGCAAAATAATTTATACATTTCATAATAAAGGCGCAGAAGATAGATATAGGAATTAGTCAAAGAATTTTTAGGTTCGAGAAATTCTGATATATTTAAATTTGTAAAGTAATTAGTCCGGTCAAGTAATAAGCAAAATCAAGTAAACAGATTCCAGGAATAAAGTCATTTTAATAGCATGTATGCAATGTACATAAATTTCAATGTACCAAGAGGGTGGTATACTGAGTTGGGGAAAAATTTTAGTAAAAAATTCTGTTATGTTTTGCTCGAAATAATAACAGCCTTAAGTCATAACCCGAGGAACACCAAGATCGCCAAAAACGCCTCTGGTTATGAAGTGTTTGCTGGTTATCGAACGCTACAATGCATATACTGTATGTGGAGGCGAGATCGAAATACATTAAGAGGTGAGTTGATGTGTTTATTTCTTCCCGTGATTTACAGACGGAATTTATCAACCAATTATCTCTGGACGAGGGATCAATTATACCTAGTCTGTAACACTCCGTATACCGTTCGCCATTTTGCTTCAAGTCACTGCGCATGTGTTTATATGACGTCACTTGTTTATAACCTCATTTACACCTGTTTCTGATTTCCAGTTATTAAATAAGTATTTTTTTTTAATTACAACGTATTGTCATTATATTCAGTATCACTTTATGTACATTTCTTTCACTACAATATTCATGAAAGTATTATTATTCTTACTGTTTATTTTCTATGTATCTTTACTGTGTATTTCTAAAGGTATATCATATTTTAAGTTATTTATTATTGTTTAATAATTTCTACCGCATGTTTATAAAAATATTTTAATAGCCATCATTGTTATATCCCCATAACGATTAGTTTTATTAAAAAGGTTAATGTGTAAATGACCAAACTTATTATTTATTGTAAATTTGTAATATCTCCAAACCCCGACTATGTATTTTGGTTGTACATAGATTAAGCCTCGTGTCAGTCACCTCAAAAATATATATGTAAATAGATTCTGTGTCATCGTTACGTACCACCACTTGGTAAATTGGATCACATGACGTTTAGCCTCATATCTTATTTCACCGAATGATTAAACACCCTAGCGCTAACCTAACCTATTAATATTGAAAAAAAAAATAATGTATGTTTTTTGTTTCCTATGATTTAATCTTTTTTTTCCTCATAATTTCCACGATGGGGACTTAGTTTATATAGCTTTAGATGTATGTTGTTGTGTCGTGTTTTTCTTTACAAGTAAATTAGTCTAATTTCTTACCTTTTTCTTTCTGATAATAGTTGTATAGAGCCTTTTTGTGACCCTATCTAGCACTAAGAACACTGAGCGAGTGCCACCAGGTAAACACACGTGACACCCAGTACTACCACGGTCCTCCACCACGGCCAAAATTGCCTTTCCCCCTATGCTCCTACGTCTGGCCGACACCCTCCTTGGCAAGTAACTTATGTGGATGTTGTCGTACCGCTTCGTTCTTTATAATTATAGACTTTACCATGAGTCAAAGTGGTGCCCATTTCTGCGGTTTGTGTTGATGAAATGTAAATAGTGTTTTATTTTTTCATCGCTGAGTACAATATATGAAACAAATAGATGCTTAGATAGATTCAAATAAAGATAACTGGATCCTCGTGCAAGAATCGTTCACTGGCGCCTGAAATAAAGCAACACGTAATTCGGGTAATGTCTACGCTCGGTTTCAGTCATTTTTCGTATCTCTAGTTTCACTCAACCTGCACCTGATCTGCCATACATTAAGGTCCTTCTCATCTGCCAAGAAAGTCACCCCGAACAAGGACACACATACGCTATAACGTCAAAATGAGTTCATCGTACGTGGGAGACAGTCTAGGAGCGCTATCCAAACTTACTAGTCATGATTTTTCGATATATTGGACATTTTAGTTTAGGAATTATTGCAGTGTTGTGGTTTTTATGTAAATTCTAACATTAATTCGTATTTTAAGTTCATACAAATATAAAAAGGAGTAAAGGTGAATTCTTTGTATAATATATAATGGTTTAATGTGTACTGCCGTTCCAACTGTAGTGGTGATGGTTATTGTGGTGGTAGTGATGTTTGTGGAAGGAGAAGTTGATGGTTATTGTGGTGGTAGTGATGTTTGTGGAAGGAGAAGTTGAGGGTGGTAGTAGTGGTGGTAGTGGAGGGAGAGGTTGAGGGTGGTAGTAGTGGTGTTGGTAGTGGTGGGGGTAGGTTGAAATTAATTAATTGGTGTTAGTAGTGGAGGAGAGGTTGAAGTGTGGTAGTAGTGGTGGGAGAGGAGTTGAAAATTGGTAGTAGTGGAAGGAGAGGTTGAGGGAGTGGAAGTGGTGGTGGTGGTGGTAGTGGAGAGGAGAGGTTGAGGTGGTAGTAGTGGTGGGAGAGGTTGAGGGTGGTAGTAGTGGTGGGAGAGGTTGAGGTGGTAGTAGTGGAAGGAGAGGTTGAGGTGGAAGTGGTGGTGGTGGCGGTGGTGTTAGTGGAGGAGAGGTTGAGGTGGTGAAGTAGTGGTGGGAGGTTGAGGGTGGTAGTGGTGGTGGTGGTAGTGGAGGGAGAGAGGATTGAGGTGGTAGTGGTGGTGGTAGTAGTGGTGGTGGTGGTAGTGGAGAAAGAGGTTGAGGTGGTAGTAGTGGTGGAGGGTTGAGGGTGGTAGTAGTGGTGGGAGAGGTTGGGGGTGGTAGTAGTGGTGGTGGTGGTAGTGGTGGGAGGTTGAGGTGGTAGTGAAATTGGGAGAGAGGTTGAGGGAGTGGTAGTAGTGGTGGGAGAGGTTGGGGTGGTAGTAGTAGTGGTGGTGTTAGTGGTGGGAGGTTAGGGTGGTAGTAGTGGTGGTGGTGGTGGTGGGGAGAGGTTGAGGGTGGTAGTAGTGGAGGAGGTTGAGGTGGTAGTAGTGGTGGGAGAGGTTGAGGTGGTAGCAGTAGTGGTGGTGGTGGTAGTGGAGGAGAGGTTGAGGTGGTAGTAGTGGTGGAGGAGGTTGAGGTGGTAGTAGTGGTGGTGGTGGTAGTGGAGGGGAGAGGGTTGAGGGGTGGTAGTGAGAAAAGTGGTGGTAGTAGTGGTGGTGGTAGTGGAGAAAGGTTGAGGGGTGGTAGTAGTGGTGGGAGAGGTTGAGGGTGGTAGTAGTGGTGGGAGAGGTTGAGGGTGGTAGTAGTGGTGGTAGTAGTGGTGGTGGTGGTGGTAGTGGAGAGAGGTTGAGGGTGGTGGAGGTACAGCAGCTGAAAGTTGCCACGTGGTAGGTGTATAAATAACTTCGCCATCCGCCCGCCACAGTTTAGTTCAGTTCTGCCTCCCCTTACCACGTGACGCTGGACACACACACACACACACACACACACACACACACACACAGTGGATAATTCGGTTTATTATAGATAAGAAAATAAATGTATTAACAATTTATTATATTATTTGACTTATTATGGAAATGAAAATGAGTACAATTACTTAAGAATAAATCATTAAGCCTGACAGTTTCTTCCTTTGACAACAACCTTTGAAAATAAATATATTCCTTATGATATTTTTGACGTCTAAGAACAATTTTCAAACCAAATTTCAAATGATTCAAATTCTAAATAAAAGTTCTGATAAAAGTCTACGGTGAAAAAAGATAGTTTTCTGTCAGTTGGTCGTGGGTGATGCTGAATTTACAAAACTTTTTGGTAAATTCTACAAAAAAGTCGTATTTCCCACCTGTAGGAAAAGTTCCATTTAATTTTCACACAATCTGTCGTAACTTCCTCAAAAAAGAAGAAGTATGTTCTTGTATTATAGGTTTACAGTGAAAGGTCTTGCTGATTTATGTATGTTCTTAGTATTAAAATACATAGTGACGTCAGAGTCTATACTACAAGACAGTGATATACTGCAAAAGCCGATAAAATTCTTGAAGATTTTTATGTTTATATTATTTACGAGGGTTTACCAATACAAGGAATGATGTAGAGAGTATGTAGGGAACTGAATAAGATCATGACTACAGTACACACAGTGGCCGAACCTACTTGCGTGTGGCTATCGAGGGAAGTAAAATGAACTATACAGGCGTATCCTTGCCAACCACACTAACTACATATACCATAAGCATACTAACACACATTCCCCAGCAAGGACACACACACATGTAGGTACAGCTTGGTGATTCAGTACCCCAAGCACTCTGATAGGACTCCCTTACTGCAGCTGTCGCGTTTCCTTATTACCTAAAACTTTTCAGCTTTAACTTCGTATATTTGTTGTTCCATTCTTATAAACACAAACCGTTTGGCATCAAGTACAGTACCCCGACTTTATATGACTTTGTGTTTCACTCTTTCACTCCCCATAACACTTTTATAAACTTACTAACGTGTGAAATAAAACACCTCAATATTGTAAGAGATATTTACTGTTATTAACAAATTTGAACAGCTTAACACATTTCCGGTCTAGCAAATATTATTGCACTTACCTTCGAATCTAATTACTTAACACTAGATAAAAAGTAACATCCACACTTACGTCTAACACATTAAAATCATTAGCATGTAACACTTATCACATAGATTGTGTTTTCCTGGATACACAAAGCAGAAATCGAACATAGTTTACATCTAATATAGGACACACACACACCACATCTTTGCCGCGTTGTGGTCAGGCTAGGACGGGTGGAGTGGGCCAGCTCACCATTACCCTGACCTGGTAGCCTTCCTCACCACATGGCAGCCTAAGACTTTTTACTCCTAAAATAAATTCAAATCTTATCAGACTACACAATCCCGTGTGCTAATACAGTGTTCAATGGAAGCCACTATTGGAATTTCCAGCATATGCATTTGGCAATTCAGCCTTAACCTGCCTGAAAACTTGGGTAAAAACTCTTTGATTTAATGAAATGTATTCCTCAGTAGCCACAATGTATCTTTATACTGTATTTGGTATCTCTCACTAGAGTGCAAACATTTCATCGATTGTTACTGATGATGACTACATTTGCCAGATTTCTCAGTGATCATGAATGACTCCTAACTCTTGTGGCTGACTAGCAAATAATCTGAACGGTCAATAAGAAGAGTATGGAGAACATGGGAAAGTGATCCAAAAGGGAAGGCAACAAGCCTCATACAGCCATACATAAACAAGGGCAACACTTAGGGAGATGATAGCGTCGCCTCCCACTGCCGTAGTTCTGCCAGATTTTGTTGAGCTACTTGACAGAGCTGACCTTCGGGCTGGTCCTCAGGTTCGTCTTGCAACACACGAATACACTGCTGCAGGAGCGCCTTAGCTGTTTCGACGTCCTTTTTGAGCGCTGCAGAGTCTACGTGCTTCGCGTCTGGCTCTTGTCGAGCTCGAGCGAGAACGGCGAGGTGATACTCGTAGAGGGCGATGCCGGCGTAGGGCGCCAGGCGGGACATGCCCGGATCCAACGCCGTGCACACCTTGAGGAAGTCCTGACACATTTTCTCCTTCTTCTTCATGGACTCCTCGCCAGCACTGGAAGGGTCGCGGCCGTACATTTGAAGTAATGTGTGACGAGCAGCGAACAGATGGAAGTGATTCGGATGTACCAAATTCTTGCCGTGTCGCTGAACTAGTTTTTCCAGTGAGTCGACAGACGGCATCGCTAGTGCTGCCTCAACCTCCTCCCCTATTTTTAAATTAATTTCTTTCACTTCGTCACTGGTTACGGTGGCGTTGCAGGAGGTACAGATCCAGGCAGCTAACTCGTCGAGGGGCGCGGCGGACAGCATGAAGCCATTCGGACACTGTTTACAGCGGAGGGCCGAGAAGTGTGTGCCGAGCTCCGTTGGGTCGGAACAGCGGAAACAGGTGCACATGAAGTACTTGCTGTGCTTGAGGTGGTCACGACGCGCCGCTGTGCCCCACAGAACGTGTGTGTACATTGTACTGATATGTTCCCCACGTTTGATATCCACTGCCGCTTTTACTATCACTTGGCGCTCCTTGTTGAAGGTGTGCTTGCTATTGGGTGTGCATGAGTGCTCTAGCATGGCAAAGGTTGGGTACAGCCCCAACACCTCTGAATGCTTCAGTCGAAGCTCGAGGGAGTTGACGTCGGTGATGCCGGTGATGGTGTGGATAGACTTCTCTGAGCTGTCAATGTCCTCGATGGGGAACTCCTGGATGAAGAAATAGTTACGGAGGAAGTTGACGATGCTCTTCTGGTTCTCCTGGTGGACGTGCGTGCCTTTGCGGTCCTCGTAGTGGCTCTCCAGTGACAACAGTTGTTCATACTTCTTGGGCGACTTCTTCTTCAGAGCCAGACATCTGCCGGAGGGACAATGACTGTTAACCATCAAATCTGTTTTTCATTAATAGTTCCCTACCTGATGCCTGGGCAGAAAGTACCATTATTCTGAAACCCGAACCTCAGCCACACAAAGTTTAAACCATCTCCCTCACCTGCTGCTAAGGGAAACCCTCGAACTATATCTCTAACCATTTTTTTTATTCATCTCTGTGGTTCCCACCCAGGACAGACTTCCCATCACTACCCTTGAACACTTCCTCCACTACCCTTCATTTTCACAGTCTTCACTAACCTCAAGGCCGTCACTTTTGATATCAGCAATAGACATAATCCTGGAGCAGTTCAAGGCCCTCAATACTATAGTGTCTTCAGGTGGGTCAGTTAGACACACCTCGTGGTGTTAGTAAAGATTTGAAACTTTTGACAAGAGGTTACAGCGCCGTCGAGGATGTTATGGTCTTAGTTCTTGTCTTATAACACTAAAGCTTTTACAAGATATTAATTAAGTTTTAGGTGTCTTTAAACGTTGAGTGAAGACTTTCTAAAGATCTAAAACAACCTGAAGAGGAAATGAAGTTTAACATAGCCAAGTCCTGATCTCGGTTTAACTGAAATATTACACCATTATCATCGTACAAACTCAGGCACGTACCAACAGCTCGATAAAACCCAGAGCTTATATTACAAGTGACACAACTCGATAACTTGGGATCAGTTCATCTCTGATTTAGAATAAAGATACAACTATAAGTTTACCTTCCAACAATCAGACACCAAACTGACAAGTGACCCAAACAGAAAATCGACCTCGATTACTCTACAAGGTGATGCAGTGTGGTTACCTTAGAGGAAAGATGACCTCGTAGAAGTGATTAGGCTCGTCGAAGTTGGCTATATCGATGGGTGAGCCTATCTCCTGCCCCACCACACACTCCGGCAGGTGGTCAGGAGAAGACTCGCACGCAGGTCCACACATCGGCCAGTTGCACTTCTGACACCTAATAGAACGAATGTCCAAAAATTAAAACTTCAACTCAGTACAAGGTTTTATGTATTTGTGTTTAATATATATATATATATATATATATATATATATATATATATATATATATATATATATATATATATATTTCATGTAAATCCACAATGAAAACGTGGATAAGATAAATCTTGATAAATCACACGGGAAAATGGAAACAACGGAGCACCTTAGCTTTTCGTCTTTATTCCATTTTCCGTGTGTCTATATATATATATATATATATATATATATATATATATATATATATATATATATATATATATATATATATATATTGCTGTACATATAAGGATCTCAATGTAGATAAGTTGCTAATGGCTTTCTTGGGCTATTCTTGGTTAAATCAACTTATTGTTTACTTATGTCTGTATACTTGAATTGTATATATACTGAACTGAAGTGAACTGACTATATACAGTATGTATGTATACTCTTTATAGATGACGTTCTTGAAGTAGTTTGTAAGTGTGTTAAGAGTCGATAGGTTGGTTTGGTTAGATTAGGTAAGGTTGGCTGGGCTAGGTAAGGTTGGCTGGGTTAGGTTAGGTTGGCTGGGTTAGGTTAGGTTGGCTGGGTTAGGTAAAGTTGGCTGGGTCAGGTAAGGTTGGCTGGGCTGGGTAAGGTTGGTTGGGTTAAATAGTTTGATAATTTAACCATTCTAGTTACGATTAGCTTGTGTAGTACTATGATAATAACGTCAATGTTGTATTCCTATGGAGATTCAACACATGACACGTGATACAGTATTTAATTTATATTGGTCGTCTGCCAGATTTGCATCCTGTATAAAAAACAAAATGTCATAGCCGTGGTTGTTGTTGCCGTTGGTCCATCATTATGACGTGAACTGCCTCAGTATGGGAGGCACTAGGCTAAGGTTCAGCTACGGCCAATATTCCCTCAATATTTGGCATCTATTTGTAGGTCATACATGCAGGGGACGGGCGGGGTGGGTAAGGTGTCAGGACCCAGGGAGTTTTGGAAGTCTGGGCTGTGGAGGACGTGGTCTTTATTTTCAGAATATTTTATCAATTTCACTTTTCATGGTTCATTTATTTTCGTAGGGAAACGTTTAATCTCGATTTTAGTTGAACATAGAAAATATTAGTTGTTTTTGGACATAATTCTCAGGTTTGATGTATTTTGACGTGATGAGAAGTATAAAAATAACTCTGAAACGAGATTTGATAAGTTTAAACTCAAATAAATCTTCCTTAACGAGAGTAGCGGCTTCGAGTCAGTTCAGTGCTATGTTTGTTTACGGGTGTCATAGTTCCTCCTCTTCTGTTATTCTCCCTCACACACAAACATATAGGCAACGAAAGGGGTGTGAGAGACCTCTTCCCTCCTTTACTGTAATGTTTGTACATATTTAGACCACAGTGGGGGCTGGCGGGGAGAAACATCTCGCCCCACACTCTACAAAACGAGGCGTGTAGGCGAGAGAGGGGGGGCGGGGAGGTTGAAATACGGACCCAGAACCAGAACCGAATTTCTATACTAAAATCACGGGGTTCGTTAATTTAATGTTGGTTAGGTTAAGTTTAAAGGTTCGGCCCCGAGTTTTGTGAGTGAGTATTGGAATTTTTACCCTTTCCTAGAGGATTGGTAAACAGCCAGTGACCAAGCGATAATTCTAAATCTAGACTTTGTTTAAGTTGGGGAAACGTTTGTGTGTGTGTGTGTGTGTGTTTGTATAAAGAACTCCCCTCAGTGACGTGATGGTAACGCAGATCAGTTATTTTTACGGCGCCCAGACCCACCTACTGTATAGTACTATGTGCGGTGTGCGCCAGCTACTGCCTCCCCGGTCGAGTGAGCCAGGAAACACTACCAACGAACGAACACTGGCTGCTCTTGTATACTTAGCTTCGATAAACAAATGAAAGATAACAAGATAACTACAGAAATTCATGTAGAGTAGATAATAAAATAAAATAAATATCAACTAAATGGTCATTTTCCTTCAACATACGATGCTGCTGTGTTGTGACTCGTGGCGTTAAGTCTAAAAATAAACGGCAGCAGATTTTGTTTCCGTGGCTACGCGTTAGCTCACTGCTGGAATGTGAGCCAGCAGTAACTTGACACGTTACACGCACTACCTTTTAACATTTCCTTCTGTTGGTGTGTTAATGAGTGGCGGAGTCCAACACTAAAAACATTTGAAATTATCTTTATAATTTTTATCATGTGACAAGTTCATTATTTCCAGGAGAAAACTAAATTATATTCTTGTTTTAAAATAGGTCATATGCTTTTCTCTACATAGTAAATAGTATACAAAGGCTATTTTTAGTAGATATATACAATAAAAAACACTGATTTCATACCCTTATCTTTGTATAGTTTTCCAATAATAACCAAAATATGTGTCCCATTTACCTGTAGGAGCCGTCCACTCTTGCGTAGCAGCCCAGACAGATGGGTTCAGTGATCTGTTTGGGGCCCACCACGATGGGATCTTCCTTCAGGATGACGTCGCCCGCCTTCAGGTCACGTGACGCTACCATGTACCGTCCCAGCTCTGCCGACTCCAACACCTGGGGGAAGGAGAATAAGGTACTTTACTTTGTTTAATCCTCCAGATATATACACACCACTTTCTTGAGTCACAGATAAAACGGAGAAATATGCCATTTTTTACACTTATTGCGTGCATAATTACCTGTATACTTATTTTGACATTAACTTGTAATTGTTCTTGCACGTGATGTTCATCCAAGACCACCACAAGTCGCCATGATGAGAAATATGTACAAATTTTTAGATACATTATCACCCCGACATATGCTTTACCATCTAGCATGAATTGTGGTGTAACCGATTATTTCTTTGCATACCTCGGGGAATATGGCGCCATTACTGTTACTTAAAATAAATGTTCTCTAAAAACACACCTTTATTCGCTTTGTTTTTAATATTACTACATAAAGCTTTTCGTTAATGTTGATAAATAACATCAAACAAGTGTAGGACAGTGACAGTTCCTTTATACATTTGGCTTCTCATTCACCAGTCACAATTTATACTCCAACTCGTGTTTACATTGGCGTCTGTGTAAGATTGGACGAGGCTAAATACACGAATGTTATGTATACGCCGTTGAAGCTTAAGTGGTTCATAATGGTGTAGCCAAGCCATAAGTCATGTTTGGATTTAGCTGTGGCGAACTGGTGGTGTATTTAGTCTTTTTACACCGGGTATAGTGAGCTAAATAGATGGTACAGATGGAGTGAGGGCGTGAGGGTTGTGCTGGTGCCAAATTGTCTCTGTAGGGCAGGAGAGCTCCCCGGTATTACAGTATAGGTCACTCTTAAGAAAGAATTCACCAGCTCGTCCATACTAATTGTATTTACCTGCGGCTTCGTCCAGGTGGAAAAACAAGAGATATAGTGTATGATTATCACCTGGGCAACCCGCACCTCCCTACCAAATTTTAGCTTTTCTTCAAAACTGTGGAAATACATAATGAACACACGAACACACACACACACACACACACGTTGATTTATTTGCTTTACAATTTATTTAACCCGCATGATGTATAGTGTTCCGCCCCTGCCATGAGTCGTCTGTTACGGCTACTCAATAAAACTCGTGGATAATTATCTTAGAAAGTAATTTAAGGTAAGGGTATATCTGCTGTTCACTATTTTTGAGTTTTTGTTATAGTTTCTTGTGATTTTTTAATTGTAAATGACATAATATCAAAGCTTTTCGATTCCTGCCTCCCCCCCCCCAACAATATATAGGAAAAAAACGCACTGCTACCCAATTTGGTGTCTAAGCGCCCCCTTGTCATCTGGTGGGAATAATATTAACTATTTTATCTCCATAAACGACCCAAGTTACGGAACCCATTGTATGTAATCAGTCGACTTCTTCTCATTGAATCATTTTTTACGTTCCTGTGTTTCCAAGTTAACTAATTCTGTTCCCTGCGTTACTCTTCTCGTATTTAGATTATCCACATTTTAACTTATATTTAATGCTGATCGGTGCACGTAAGTAACAGCAGCGAGAGTGGATTATGGCCGATATATTTTACATGTGTTCGTGTAGTCAGGTTTTGTTTGACTTGTACCTTGATATATCGAGAGGGTTGGCAAGCCTTCGTGTATTGTGGGTAATTGTGATTTTTATGAAGGGTTCTGACATATGTGGCTTATATATGGTAATGATAGATGTGTTTTAATGGATGTTACTGAGGAAGATGGTAATATTCCTCAACTGAAGGCCTGAGGAAGATGGTAATATTCCTCAACTGAAGGCCTGGGGAAGATGGTAATATTCCTCAACTGAAGGCCTGAGGAAGATGGTAATATTCCTCAACTGAAGGCCTGAGGAAGATGGTAATATTCCTCAACTGAAGTCCTGAGGAAGATGGTAATATTCCTCAACTGAAGGCCTGAGGAAGATGGTAATATTCCTCAACTGAAGGCCTGAGGAAGATGGTAATATTCCTCAACTGAAGGCCTGAGGAAGATGGTAATATTCCTCAACTGAAGGCCTGAGGAAGAGTAATATTCCTCAACTGAAGGCCTGATAATGTATACTATATTAGTTCACTCAGTCTAAAGGGCAAAAATAATAGAAATATGAGTAAAATAACAATGAAAATACCTTAACGAAATACATTCCTAACTACAAGGTACATTTTTTTTTTACGTAGATGTAAATTTTGTCTCCTTGCTGGTGTTAAGTGAACCGATTTAGTAAGGTAATTTCAAGGTAATTTTCGATTTATTCGTTTTGTTTTTGTTTTAGTCAACCGGACATGTTCATTCTAAGAACATAAGACACGAGGCATTTTCGTCCCGCAAACATCATTACATCAACACCGTACTATCAAAACAACCATTCGTTTAACACCAAGGTTACTTTTAATTTATGTCGACGTTAAAATGGTTCCTTGCAATGTTAAAACAAAATAGATTCGTGTTAAATTAAATATAAACTAAATCATTTGACATTAACTGCAATAAAATTGGTGGTGTTGGTATAAAGGATAAATATAAGATGATGGTGGTGTAGATATATTGTGTGAGCTTTATCCGTCGACGGTTTATGAGGCAGCCCCGCGGTCTCTCTCTCTAATCTCGGGTAGCATCAGTAGGTGGCGTCACGAGCTATTATGGCACATGAGGTTAGGTTAGGTTAGGTTAGGTTCCTCCACTCCCTATTTCGGTTTAAATCCACGTTTATGAGGGTTATGGCGTGTGTTGATTGGTTCTTTTTGACCGCCATTCCGTCCCCTGAGTGTTCCTTACGCGCTTAATTAAAGATCTTAGATGTTAAAGCGCAGTGATATAACATTATAAGCGCAGTGATATAACATTATAACAATAACAACTCCAACATCCTGACACATCAACATAAATATAAACTGAGTAACGATGACTTAGCCCCTTGAGTATGATGACTTAACCCCTTGAGTCAAAGGGTTGAGATATCGTACTCAACAGTGATAATATCAGCCAATAGCCTAATCAAAATAAAAGCCCTAATTAATTTGAATTTTATAAAGTACCAGAAGAATAAATTTTCATTTGTTAGAAATTTTACTTTTTCATTTCTATACGTTAAAGAAATTGAGGTTTATAGGTTCGGGATGTTGGGATTCAGGGTGTTGGGGTTCGGGGTGTTGGGATTCGGGGGTGTTGGAGTTCGGGGTGTTGGGGTTCGGAGTGTTGGGATTCGGGGTGTTGGGATTCGGGGTATTGGGTTCGGGGTGTTGGGGTTCGGAGTTGGGATTGGGATTGGGTTCGGGGTGTTGGGATTCGGGGTATTGGGTTCGGGGTATTGGGATTCAGGGTGTTGGGGTTCGGGGGGTGTTGGGGTTCGGGGTGTTGGGGTTCGGGTTGTTGGGATCGGGATCTGGGGTTCGATAGTTGGCTTCAGACTATTTCACCGTGTTGTTCTTACCTGAAAGGGTTGGCACTGGTCCTTGTGGCCATTTTTCCAGTGTTCCCGCTGACACTCTCTCTTGCAGTAGAAGGCCTGGCGACAGTTAGCACAGCGTAGCTTGGCCAGGAAGCCGCAGTTGGCGCACATCCCGACCTCGGGCTCCTGCTGCTCCTCCCCTCCCTCCATCCTACACAGACACACGCACATACATACACGGACAGTTTAGAATATGGCACAATATTATGGTTAATATTCTAGATTTTTTTATTTTATTTATTAGAATGTTTCAATAAATTTACATACAGTAATTTCTCCTTTAATACCTAAACTTGCAAAGATAGCTAAACAAATTTAGTCTGATTTTTTTAGTTGACGGTACGACCCCCCCTTGCAGCTCGTTGGCTCATACGTCAATCAATCAGAATACCGTCCTCTTATCTGAGGGTTGGTGACTTCAGTCCTTCACTATAAACGTCTCGGGCTGCTTTTACCAATTCTCTAGTGTTTTGCATCTCTCTGGTACCGTCAGCTAAAAAACCCCGACCATTTATAAGTCATTCCACGACTAAATTACCTAAATGAAATGTAAAAGCATTATTATTCCTTCCTTAGGCTTAAATATAGATATACAAAAGAAAAAACTAGAAAATAAGAATAATTTACAAATTAACAATTTAGGAAATATCGTCACAGTTCAGTCTTCCAGACATGAAGATTGTAAAATAGCCATAATACCCCACACAAAATTTATTTCCATTACTCTGGGAAGTATTAAGTGTATTATCGTCTAATATTGATGACTAACCCGCTGACGTGTTGTTTGTTTTGATGTTTATAACCTTACTATATTTTCATCATTGAGTTCTGATATGATAATCATTTTTTTGGAAACTTTCATTTGGAAAATCGGTGGCGGGTCAGTCGTCAATAATAACCATATTCTCAAGTATTATCAATGCATGTTCAGCCTGTATTAACGGTGATTGTCAGCTCATCATTTCGCTTGACACAGTTCGTCGTAGCCACAGAGTAGCCCAGTGACACCCGGACACCATAAATGACTCAAGCAACACATTTCATGACCTGTCAATCTCATTCAGGGTCTAATTCTACCATTTAAACTATTTTGGAGCTACTTTTCAAAACAAGGTATTCCTGTTTCACGGCCCCATCACATAACTAAACTCTTCTCTAAGTGACTTACTACGAATTTCTTCATTCTTTTCGTTTCTATAATAGTTAGCAGATTATTCATATTTCTTCTATTACCTTTACTTGCTATTTGAATCCTTATCCATACAGAAAAAATACTATTGATTACTATATATAGACAACCTGAAATAACACATGCATTGTAAAGGTATAGATCCTAAGAAGAAAGTTACTGCACTTATTGTAAGGTATTGAATTCCATATAGAAGTCTACTAGATCATCTTCTCTCAGTGGTATCCCAGTTGCAAAGGTTTTGATCCAATTAAAGAGTAAATACAGATCTGGCACTTATGTAAGAGTATTTTGTCTAAGAAAAAAAAACTCAACACAGACAAATGTAAGTAAATAGCTTACAAAAATATATTAGCAAAAGAACAATAACTACACAAAAAATCGTAATATTAACATTCTTAACAAAAACATGAAAAACCAAACAACAAAAACAAATGCTAGTACTATTAGCCATTAAACTACTACTACTACTTTTACTACAACTACTTTTACTATAACTACTACTACTACTACTACTACTACTACTACTACTACTACTAATAATAATAATAATAATAATAATAATAATAAAGACAACAGGTTCATAAAAAAATAAGGATACTGTAGACATTTGCTCCTGGCTCGGGTCCGGCTCCAGACATAACTTAGCCTAATGTAAAGCTAATCAGGCGCTAAAGGGGTGTTTATTTTGCACATACTGTAGGCTATGTTATATCAGGTTCTCTAGTAGAAACTGAGAGCCAAACCCGGTTCAGTAGCCACTTTGACATTTTCCTAATTATAACGAAAACAACACAATAACGACGCTAAGTAAACAAATATGGAACTTAATTAAGAAAACACCATTTGTTAATATACGTGAATGGATATGAAAAATTTTACTGTATCTATTTAATTGGATCATCAACGCTCTAGGTGTTTAACTATAGTAATAATAATCCTTGGGAAATTCTCCACAATCTTGACAAAAGCAAATATAGATCAGTTGTTGAACCTCTTTAGTGAATAACATACGTAAACACTAATCGATGTTTTATAAGTTAAGTTCACTGTAAACACTTAAAGTATTCATCTCATTACAGAACTAAACATAGTTAATAAAGTAATCGACCGAGGAAAGCTAATTCAGGTAGCCTAAGCCACGACTCCCCAAATAAACAGGGAAGTGTTGATTATCGACATCCTCACAGGTATTTCTGGCTCGCATAGTGACCTTCATTTGAAATTAATTTCTACTGAGTCGCGTTCACATGTACCTCTAAGCTTTAGGGTAAGGGTTCTGAACGTGGGGGTAGATGAGACACATTTCTAGGGTGTATACAGAATATACCACATGTATCATTTTTTTTTATGATACACATAGTTTATTAAAGATGTCATACCTCACACTGAGACCAAGGGGGCACACCGACCGCAAAGGGTTCAGAACCACTTCTTTAGGGGACAGAACCACTGTTTTGGGTGACGGAACCACCGCTTTAAGGTTCAAAACCAGTTTAGGGGATAGTATTGATTCCTAAAAGAGTGTGATAAATAAAAAGAAATGCATCCAATATGCAAAGCACAAACCATCAATATATTAATACTAAAAGCTGTCAAACGCTCTCATGAACATATGATGACCTGAAGCTTCGACGTCGGAGTCCAGGAAGATCTGCTGCAGCTGGCGACTCCTCCTTCTCCGACGACACCTTGGATCTGTCTTCCGTCACATCAGTCTCCTCTTTCTTAGCTTGCTTCTGTTTATTCTTAGCTTTCTTTTGCCTTGCTCCTGTGTTCTTCGTTTTGTTTGGTGTCGTCGCTATGTCGCCAGCATCCTGCGAGTCGCCACGTGCTGTTCGCTGCGGAGTGTTTACCGCGTTGTCGGGGAGGCGTTGGCTTTTGTTTACATCCTTAGCCTTGGCCTCCGATCGTTGGAATGTCACTCGCCGATCTCGCGTTCTAACCGACTGTTGTTGTTCCTGTTCTCCAACGTTCTTCGAGGTTGTTTGTTCTCCATCATCCTGAGAACTCGCTTTTTCGCTAATGATTCGGTCAGTTTGTACATCGTTGCCTATGGTTGTTTTTTTGTTAGAGACTTTTGCTGACAGATGTTCTTCATTCTCTTCTGATTTTGTTTGTTTTTGGCTCTTCTTGGTTGGTGTTTGTTCTTGACTCTCCTGGGTTGGTGTTTGTTCTTGGCTCTTCTGGGTTGGTGTTTGTTCTTGGCTCTTCTGGGTTGGTGTTTGTTCTTGACTCTCCTGGGTTGGTGTTTGTTCTTGGCTCTTCTGGGTTGGTGTTTGTTCTTGACTCTTCTGGGTTGGTGTTTGTTCTTGGCTCTTCTGGGTTGGTGTTTGTTCTTGGCTCTTCTGGGTTGGTGTTTGTTCTTGGCTGACTCTCTTGGGTTGGTGTTTGTTCTTGGCTCTTCTGGGTTGGTGTTTGTTCTTGGCTCTTCTGGGTTGGTGTTTGTTCTTGACTCTCCTGGGTTGGTGTTTGTTCTTGACTCTCTTGGGTTGGTGTTTGTTCTTGACTCTCTTGGGTTGGTGTTTGTTCTTGGCTCTTCTGGTTTGGTGTTTGTTCTTGACTCTCCTGGGTTGGTGTTTGTTCTTGACTCTCCTGGGTTAGTGTTTGTTCTTGACTCTCCTGGGTTGATGTTTGTTCTTGACTCTCCTGGGTTAGTGTTTGTTCCTGACTCTCCTGGGTTAGTGTTTGTTCTTGACTCTCCTGGGTTTGTGTTTGTGCCTGACTCTCCTGGGTTGATGTTTGTTCTTGACTCTCCTGGGTTAGTGTTTGTTCCTGACTCTCCTGGGTTAGTGTTTGTTCTTGACTCTCCTGGGTTTGTGTTTGTGCCTGACTCTCCTGGGTTGATGTTTGTTCTTGACTCTCCTGGGTTAGTGTTTGTTCCTGACTCTTCTGGGTTAGTGTTTGTTCTTGACTCTCCTGGGTTAGTGTTTGTTCTTGACTCTCCTGGGTTAGTGTTTGTTCTTGACTCTCCTGGGTTATTGTTTGTGCCTGACTCTCCTGGGTTAGTGTTTGTTCCTGACTCTCCTGGGTTAGTGTTTGTTCTTGACTCTCCTGGGTTAGTGTTTGTTCTTGACTCTCCTGGGTTAGTGTTTGTTTTTGACTCTCCTGGGTAGGTGTTTGTTCGTCACTGTTCCCATAGGACGCCTGACTTATACTGACAGAGGAATCAACTTGTTCTCTTTGGGATGATAGCTGTTCTTCGTTATTCTGACACGTAGACTGTTCTTCTTCACTCTGCTGTTTGAGTGCCTCACTTTCACTGTTCTGACCTGATTGTAGTTCTCCATTCCATCGTGTTGGCGTCTTGTTTACACTATTATGAGGTGTTAATTGATCTTCAGGCGTCGGGGGTGTCACATGCTCTTCACCAACCTGGGAAGGAGTCAGATGATCACCGATGTCACTTTTGGCCACATGTTCTCTGATATCCTGCGAGTCTCTTTGTTTCTCTTTGTTATGACACGCCCGATCGTCTCTTGTTTTCGTAGGGGGTTCGTTAGCTTTGCCCTGTGGACTTGCTTCTTCTTGTTCTTTCTGCGTGTTTTGTTCTCCCTTGTCCTGTTTGTTTGTGTGTCTTTTGATATATTTTGTCGTAACTTGGGCGTATGTTTGTTTCTCGTTGCCCTTATTCTTTATTTGTTCCTCGTTGCCCTTATTCTTTATTTGTTCTGTGTTCTCGGTGGCGACTGGTTCATCAATGCTCTGGGAGTTTGATTGTTCTTTCGTGGTTTCTGATTTTCTTTGATCTCCATTAACACTAGCACGAGGCTTTCTGTTGCGTCTCCCCTGTTCTCCGCTGTAGGTCGTCGTGTGCCCCTTCCTGGTAGTATTTACGTGTTCTTCGTTAAAGCTGGTGGTGCGACGCCTCGTGGTGTTATAGCCACCTTGTTCTTCACTCGTGCTAGTAGTACGTCGTGTTCTGTTGGAATGTTCTTCGCCGTAGCTGTAAGTACGAGGCTTTCTGTGTGAGCCTCCCTGATCTTCGCTGAAACTTGTGGTGCGGTAGTTCCTGTTGCTTCTATTAGGGCCTTGGCCTCTGCTGCCCCGGTAGGCCCTCTTTCCCCTAGTCCCTCTGGAGGAGCCTTGTTCCCTATTGCCCTTGGGAGCGTCGGTGCCAGTGGCAGAGGAATTTTCGGTTTTAGTTGTTTCACTCACAGATGCGGCTGGAATATTCGCGCTGTCGCCTGACTGGACAATGGTGCCACTGGGAGAGGAATTTTCGGGTTTGGGTGTTTCACATGTGGGCGTTGTTGGGGTAAGTGCGGTGTCTCCAGAGGGAATTTTATCTGAGGAACAGGGTTTAGCAAGAGATTGGCAGGTGTCAGGCGTAATGTTGGGAGGGGTGTTGTCTGTTAAATCACTGCCATCTTGGGAGGAATTGCCTTTAGCATGACTGTCAATGCTGGACGTGTTGCCACTGTTAATAGCAATGTTGTTAGAGTTTTCGGTAACAGCGTCGTGTTGACAACTGCTCGTGTCGATTATGGAAGATTTGGCATCGCTGGAGGAATGAATGTCACCTGTCGATGGGGATATGTCGTTCGCTGAAGTAAAATCGATCGACGCACCTTCGTTCTTCGTCGAATCGTCGTTCGTAGAGATATTCCTTTCGTGCGCCACGGAACATTGTTGGAACGCGTGTGACGGCGAGTCTGCTGAAAACTGGCGCGAATCTATGGACTTTACTACGAGTTCTCTAGTTTCGTTTAACTCAGAGCTCGACTTATTGCCCACCATTACATCAGCCTCTGTGTCATCGAGAGAACCTCCTTCACTTGAGTAACCATTCTGGGCAAGAACGGGGACATTCTTCTCACTTACACACACGTCTCTCCCATCCTCCTGAGCGCCTTTACTTGGCTTCAGATCCCCGCGTCTGACGTAATCCTCAGACAAGTGAATCTTGGCAAAGTTACCCAGAAGTTTGCTGACGCTCTGTTGGGTGTCGCTGCAGGTCTGCGCCAAGCAATCCTTCAAGTTCTCCAGGCGAACTTCCAGTCTGCTGCTGAGAGACACCGTCTGGCTGTTCTTCTTGTCCAAGGTCTTCACTCTCCCCTGCAGGGCCTCTAGCTCGTGCTGCAGTCTCAGGATTAAGGTGTTATCGTCGTTGATTTTCGTCTCGTAGTCCTCAAGGAGGCTCCTTTGAAGGTGGAGCTCCCCGGTGGTGTCGTTGAGTTTCCTCTCTATCTCGCGGATCTTGTTCTCCCCGGCCGCCTGGCGGAGGGAGAAGTCCTGCACGAAGGCCTGCAGGACCTCCCGGAAGTGTTGGTGGTCGGGGCCCGCCACAACCTGCACTTCATCCTCCTTCATTTTCTACACCACCACCACCACGTTTTCTATGATTCGTCGAATTGGTCACTTTTATCAATCTTTGCAGCGCACGACTGTTTTGTAGAATTACTCGGATCAAGCAGTCAGTTTTTATGTGTTTCTAATAACCTGTTGATGAACAATCAAACACGTGAATTACTCAATCATAACTTGTGCAGTACTGGGCTAAACAAGTGATTCTGACCAGCACAATATACATTCATTTAAATTAGACACAAATTTACACTGTTATTAAAACTTTTCGCCAGACAATAACCACAAGCCAGGAATTACTGTCAAGGTAGTGAGGCGGGTGTGCGGTGGTGTTCACTAGCAAGACACCTCGGCAAATAATTTCTTGTAGTGCCGCATAACTCTCCACCGACCACAAACTGTTGCCAAAATTTTCTGCTTTGGTCCGACATCTACTTTTGCTCGTCACTTTAACATCTTACACGATATTTATTCGTTAATTATTATCGAGAGGTCGAAAGACGTCTCTCAATCGTTCATTCAACATTTCGTGCTTCATATGAACACTTTTCAAAGCATGTAAGGAAATTTTTTCTCATTAGCATTCCTTTCAGAACATTTACAACGCACGAAAATGAGTTTAGACACTTAAGTTACACAACACAGGGAAGTAAATAAACTGAATATGTGTCTGTTTATAAATAACACGACCCATGTGGCTGGAGTGAGCTTGTGGCCGGCTGGGGCCTAGTGAGGTGTCCCCACGACTAGGCTGTCCCACGCGCCCCACCTGCTGCCTCACGCCTACCTTATCGCACCATCCACCCTCACCTCTCAATATGTTCTCCTTTTATATATACTGTCGTGATGAAAATTTCCTTTTAATCGAGGGATTTGGTTGTGGATGTATGACCGTAGATAGAACATATATACTGTTATCAAACATATGTAATGCTGTACATAACATTATGCTTATCTGTTAATTTGAACTTACTGTTCCACTGCACTGTACAGCACCAGGTACTAAACTCGATATATAATTAGTGGAATACAAGTGTATGAGTGTATCACTACATCAGCACGCCGCCACACTAGCGCCTGCCATTTGGCACGACCTGGTGACAGCCTAGCCCACCACCGCCTCCAACACGGGCACCAGCATCACCCCCGTCCTCACCTCCACCACCACAACCTCACAAACTTCCTCTACCATATATGAGTACACTGATGACCACATGTCTTACAGTGCTAAGCCTTTAACCAAGACACTCCAGTATATGGCTGTTCCCTGACCTCTTTCCATACAACACTGTCCAATTTTAGACCCATTGGGAAAAACGGAGGGAGCTTATGCTGTCACCAGGTGTGTGTCCGTATATATATATATATATATGTGTGTGTGTGTGTGTGTGTGTGTGTGTGTGTGTGTGTGTGTGTGTGTGTGTGTGTGTGTGTGTGTGTGTGTGTGTGTGTGTGTGTGTGTTTCACTGCCTAATTGTCCCTGCACATATTTTCCTAAACAACCTACTCTATATTAATTATAAGTTTGTTCCTTAAGATACTTCTTATATGGTTTGCACTTGCGTGTTATTCGGATTCTCAATGTAATAAGACTCGGAGGTGAGGCCGTGACGAGGGTGGTCAGTCAGTGACGACCAGGGATAATTTACGATGGAGACGTCTCTCACACTCCTCCACATTACATTCTTTCACTGCTCTACAATCACTTCACATCACTGCATTAGTAATTTCCTGCTCTTTCACCGCACCACTGCCATTCACGGTCATTGTCCACACGGCCACTGTGCCAACATCACCACTATCACCATCACTGCAGCACCAGTAACCACAGCAGCAACACCGTCGTCCACTTCGGGCGACCAGGGCAGTGCTGTTCGTTCTCCTGGTGGTGAAAGCTGGTGTTGGCGATGTGCCCCCTTCCCTTCCCTCCTCGTGGCCTCGGCTCAGTCCCTCTGCCTACACACTCTACAGCTGGAACCTAAAAATAACCACTTCGATGATTCGCACCTTGTCGAGGGCGTCGCTGTGTGTGTGTGTGTGTGTGCGCGAGAGAGAACGTAGAAAGTCGTGTTCGCCGCACCCTGGTTCTTGGCACTGCGTCGCTCTTCTGACTTCTGCCTCACGCGATACTACACTGTCTAACACCCCACCGGCACCCACCACTACCACCACCGTCAGGAGCTACCACAACCTTCTAGTGCGTCCTCCCTCTTGCGTCACCACCACACCACATGAACGTCACTTCCACAAGCTTCTAGTACCTCCCTCCTGCGTCCCCCACCTCACCGCCACACCACGTCACCGCCACACCACGTCACCGCCACACCACCTCACCGCCACAACACGTCACCACAAGCTTCTAGTACCTCCCTCCTGCGTCCCCCACCTCACCGCCACACCACGTCACCGCCACACCACGTCACCGCCACACCACCTCACCGCCACAACACGTCACCCGCCACACCACGTCACCGCCACACCACATCACCGCCATATCACGTCACCACCACACCACGTCACCGCCACACTACGTCACAACCACACAACGTCACAACCAATACCACGTCACCGCCACACTGCTGCCAACCACACCACGTCACAACCACACCACGTCACCGCCACACCACGTCACCACCACACCACGTCAACGCCACACCACGTCACACACACCACTCACCACTTCACCACGTCACCACCACACCACGTCACCACCACACCAAGTCACCACTGGCACCACATCACTGCCACACCACGTCACTATTACCGATGTCACCACCACACCACGTCACTGCCATATCACGTCACCACCACACCACGTCACTTAACTTAACGTAACCTAAATCCTAACCTGGAGAGAAGGGGAGGGATGGAGGGAGAGAAGGGGAGGGATGGAGGAGAAGGAGGGATGGAGGAGAGAAGGGAGGGGTGGAGGAGAGAAGGAGAGGGATGGAGGAGAGAAGGGAGGATGGAGTGAGAGAAGGGGAGGGGATGGGAGGAGAGAAGGGGAGGGGATGGAGGAGAGAAGGGGAGGGGTGGAGGAGAGAAGGAGAGGGATGGAGGGAGAGAAGGGAGGATGGAGGAGAGAAGGGGAGGGGATGGGAGGAGAGAAGGGGAGGGGATGGAGGAGAGAAGGGGAGGAAGGGAGGAGAGAAGGGGAGGATGGAGGAGAGAAGGGGAGGGATGGAGGAGAGAAGGGGAGGATGGGAGGGAGAGAAGGGAGGGTGTGGAGGAGAGAAGGGAGGGGATGGAGGAGGGAGGGGGAGGGGATGGGAGGGAGAGAAGGGGAGGGGTGAGGAGAGGGAAGGGAGGGATGGAGGGAGAGAAGGGGGAGGGGTGGAGAGGGAGAAGGGGAGGGGATGGAGTGAGAGAAGGGGAGGGGTGGAGTGGGAGAGAAGGAGGGGATGGAGGAGAGAAAGGGAGGTGGAGGAGAGAAGGGAGGGATGGAGGAGAGAAGGGAGAGGGGTGGAGGAGAGAAGGAGGTGGAGTGAGAGAAGGGGGAGGTGGAGTGGGAGAGAAGGGAGGGGACAGTGAGAGAAGGAGGGGTATGGAGAGAAGGAGGGGATGGAGGAGAGAAGGGGAGGGATGGAGGAGAGAAGGAGGGATGGAGGAGAGAAGGGGAGGTGGAGGAGGAAGGGGAGGGTAGGAGGAGAGAAGGGGAGGGGATGGAGGGAGAGAAGGGGAGGGGGTGGGAGGAGAGAAGGGGAGGGATGGGAGTGAGAGGAAGGGAGGGGTGGGAGGAGAGAAGGGGAGGGGATGGGGAGAGAAGGAGAGGGGTGGAGGAGGTGATGGGAGTAGAGGGGGAGGAGGTGGATGGGAGGGGAGGAGGTGGGAGGAGAGAAGGGGGGAGGAGGGGGAGGGAGGGGGGAGGGGTGGAGGGAGGGAGGGGGAGGGAGGAGGGAGGGAGGATGGGATGGAGGAGGGGTGGGAGGAGGGTGGGAGAGGAGAGAAGGGAGGGGGGAGAGAAGGGAGGATGGAGGAGAGGGGAGGGGGGAGGGGATGGAGAGAAGGGGAGGGGATGGAGGAGAGATGGAGAGGGGGTGGGAGAGGGGTGGGGAGGGGAAGGGGAGAGGAGGGGGAGAGGGGAGGGGTGGAGGATGGAGGGGGAAGGGGTGGGAGAGAAGGGAGGGGTGGAGAGGGTGATGGGAGGTGGGGAGGGGTGGGGAGGGGAGGTGAGGGAGGGGGGGGGAGGGGGAGGAGGTGAGAGGAGGGTGATGGAGGGGTGAGGAGGGGAGAGAAGGGGAGGATGGGAGGGAGAGAAGGGGAGGGATGGGGAGGAGAGGATGGAGGTAGAGGGATGGAGGAGAGAAGGGGAGGGGTGGGAGGAGAGAAGGTGGAGGGATGGAGGAGAGAAGGGGAGGGGTGGAGGAGAGAAGGGGAGGGGATGGAGTGAGAGGGGAAGGAGGATGGAGGAGAGAAGGGGAGGGGATGGAGGATAGAAGGGGAGGTGGAGGAGAGATGCGGGGAGGATGGAGGGAGAGAAGGGGAGGATGGAGCGAGAGAAGGGAGGGGTGGAGGAGAGAAGGGGAGGGGTGGAGGAAGAGAAGGAGAGGGGTGGAGTGAGAGATAGGGAGGACAGGAGGAGAGAAGGGAGGGATGGAGTGAGAGAAGGGAGGGATGGAGGAGAGAAGGAGGGATGGAGGAGAGAAGGGGAGGGATGGAGGAGAGAAGGGGAGGGGATGGAGGAGAGAAGGGGAGGGATGGAGGAGAGAAGGCGAGGGGTGGAGTGGAGAGAAGGGGAGGGATGGAGGAGAGAAGGGGAGGGAGGAGGAGAGAAGGAGGGTGGGAGGAGAGAAGGGGGGAGGATGGAGGAGAGAAGGAGGATGGAGGAGAGAAGGGGGGAGGGATGGAGGAGAGATAGGGGAGGGATGGAGTGAGAGAAGGGGAGGGATGGAGTGAGAGAAGGGGAGGGGTGGAGTGAGAGAAGGGGAGGGATGGAGTGAGAGACGATTTTATATTATGGGTGGAAATAAATAAAGACAATGTTATGGATTTCTTGAAAGGAAATTTTAAAGCAATTGGAGTGAGAAAAAAACATGGCTTTGTCTTCCTTTATATTTATTTCCCCCTGATTCCTTTTCTTCCTCCTCCTTTTCTTATGTTAATCTGTTTTTCTCTGCCCTTCTCTCTTTTCATTTACTTTTAGCATTCCTTCAGACGAATGTGCTTTTGCAGTTTACATTTTCTCCAAATTGTAATGCAAGCCCACAAAAAAAATAGGATAGAAACCCATAAATAATATTAAGTTTTCTATGAGGAATATTTCGCTTCAACAGAGAATTTTTAGGGTAAACTTTGTTATTGTTGTGCGGTCCCTATATACGCAAAATATTCGATGGAATATCACTGTGTCGTTGTATGTGTGTAAAATACAGTAAGGCAGAATAAGATTTCCATTTGTTTGAGGTTTCTTCAATCTATTCTATTATTGGTTCAGCATGTTCGCCTCCTGTGGTAAGACTGACAAGGAACCTGTCTCGAATCTGACTTGACTGTAGCCTGGTACAATTCTGCTGTTTTATCTCATTTGCGTCAATACTGTTCTAGTTTGTGAGGCCTAGGGAGGGGGTCCAAGGGGGCGCAGTAACACCCCCCCCCCCACCCCGATTAGGAGGTCAGGTAAGATCATTTGCAAGGGAAATGGCATTACAGTTAGGTGAAGTTAGATAAGGTTAGGGTAGGTTTTGTTAGGTTAGCTTGTTTAATCATTAGGTGAAATAAGCTGGGATGGCTGATCTTCAGGTGATTCATTTAATGTTATCCTAGATCTTAGCCATAATAATATTTAACCATGAAGTAACTGTATAATTGGTTTGGTTAGGTTAATATATTGCATTCAATACCCTGTGTGTGAAATGTATAACAAAATACGATCCACTGTATGTATACACGAATACTTTATACATTATATCTCTCTCCCATGTATGATCAACGTTGACTCATACCAAATACACAAACATCTCTCTGTTATCTATCGTGAATCGCGTCGACCCATCTATCTGTGTTTGTTTGTTTGTTTACGTTCGGTGAAGGCGTGACTCATGCCCAGCTCAACCCCTCTGTCCACCTGCTCCTGCACTCACAACTGATTGAACTTCTGATCTTACTCTCAGTGATAATAAAAGTACTACTGCTGTTTCTACTAGTGAGATATTATTCAGTGCAACGTTGGGTAGTGTAGCAGGTGAGGTGGTGCGTTGTGGTAATGGTGGCGTAGTGGTGATGGTGGTGAGGGAGGGAGGGGGGGAGTTCTCAGAAGATGCGTAACAAGCGAGTCTCAAGAGAATAAGAACAGGTCACTGCCTTTACCACTGATGTTCTGAGCTGTGGCTTTTACACACACACACACTGTCACTATACACACACAGGCTTATGTATATTAAAGTCCCTCACACACACACACACACAAACAAACATGAATATTACATATACAGGTATATATACATACCGTATATATATATATATATATATATATATATATATATATATATATATATATATATATATATATATATATATTATACGCCCACAACTACCCAATAGCCCCCGACCAGTGTACAAGGCGATTCCCGGCGTCCAACCTTTATAGTAATAATATTTGTAAAGTTCGCGATTGTGTGGGTGGGAGGAGGAGTTCAGAGTGAGCAAGGTCCGGCTCGTGTGTGTGTATGTGTGTGTGTATGTGTGGCACTCAGTCTGTTAAGCATGTCCGTCTTGATACTCGGTTGCCCGTGGCTGTGGTCGATAACAGATTCATTGTTTTGTACGTCCCGCCAAGGCTTTGGGGGCGGGGCTAACGCGTGTGCTGGGCAAAATAACAATTTGCACATGTTACTGTTCATTCTTTATATTGTTTCGGCTACATTGGGGTAGTTATTGGAGATTTTTATAAGTCAATTTTAATAAACATAGATTAGTGTTTTGTTTTATATCTAACTTAAAATATGTTTGACAGTATGATATGTAATTCAAAATGCTATTTGGAGTTTTTAGCTCGTAAAGTCGATAAGAGATTTGATAGTGAGCGAAAAATTCGTGGTAGTACGTCACCAAAACCGAGTTGCTGATTGGTTGGTAGTTGTGCCGCCAGTCACAGACAATGTTTTGTTTTGGAACACTCGGGCTGACTTTCTTGACACTACCTAGGGTTTAATTTTGTGGACTGGACGTAATTTTCGTGACATAGTGTGAACATGGGGCCACACGATCACCTCGAACAAGACGACGTGTCCGAGGCCTACTCAGAAGAGACGCTATCAAGATGCAACAGTGCAGAGAAATTAACATTTACAGTGCTTGGAGACGGATTGGTAGAAGAAAGATTCCGTGTTGATAGAAGGAAACTTGAGGCCATGATTTTGGGTATGTGACACATTCTCATTGATCATTGTAAAACCTCAAAAACTGTATGTTGTACGAAATTTAATGTACAGATTGATAGGTTAATGCATGACCGTTCTTAGAAGCGGCGGGTTAGAGGTTGTTTAGTTGTTTGAAACTGAGGAATGGGTGATTTAGGGTAAAGTTCTTAACCTTGAAAGTTTTCATTTATCGTTTCATTACCGTGTAAGTGCTAAATAGAAGCTCTATTGTCCTCACTGCTGTCAGTCGTCCCTCTACCGTATAATGCCGTACTTAAATATTCCCATGACAGAATGTTGCAACTAGCTATATGTTTCAGATAGCAAACGTGACGAGTATATTTAGCTTATGACTAATTGAAGAGAAGTAAAAAGGTGATGCATATGTTGTGGTGTGTTAATAAACGATGTTGGGGTTAAAAAAAACATTAATGAGAAAGTGGAAATTACGATAATAGCAAAGATACTTGGATAGAGATTAGCGGTAAAGATGCGACCAGTAGCACAGTGCCTTGGTTCAACACCACGGTGATGCAACAGCTGAATCATATATCCTAGGCATTCACTTTTAGTTATACGATAAGTTGTATTTGGGGGTGTATGGATTAGTGCCTATGTACATGTGGGTTCTGTTTGTGTGTACATGTGGGCGGGGTATGTAGTGAGTAACGCCCTGCAGTTTGTCATGGTTACCAGAAGTGATTTACAAAGACCATTGAACAACCAGGCGCCATGACCCGCTGCTACTTCACGGTACACCTCCCCACCTGTCTATCTTATCATGGCATTATGCAAGGAAGTTCTCTGAAAGTTTGTATTTAATCTTTATTAGGGGTTTGAGGGAGATTAAGGGTACAGTAGTGTACATAGATTCGTTAAGTAATAAACCGCTATGATACGACAAGCTTACTGGTTGATGGTTCTGAAATAATACCTGACAGGTTAACAACACTATCCCCCGCCCCCCACCTTTGTATCCACGACTTGAAGGTATTGCTTGTATAGTTTACTTATGAACGAGGCAAAAACCCAAACACCGTCGCCATGGTGAACTGTGTACTGCCAAGCTAGCCTGGACAGGAAATTGCACCGCGACATTAATTTGATTCACTTGTTGCATTTTCGTAGTTGTTGTACCTCCTGTGGATTAAAAATAAAAATAAAACAATAATATAAACACAGTGAGAGATCAGATAGTGGATTGAAAGGGACAGGAATCAGTCAGTGTTGTGTGGTTCACCTTCCGCCTCAATACACGAAACTGTTCAGTGACGTGACGATAACGTAGCAATGTAAACAAACATTTCCCACACGCGAGTCTCTTGAGGTTGACATACCGCAGCGAGGTGTGGTGGTTGTGATGATGGTTGTGGTTGTGATGAATGTGATGGCTATGGCTGTGATGGCTGTGGTTGTGATGATGATGGTGGTGGTGGGTGTTATGATGGTGATTAGGATGATGGTTGTAGTGGTGGTTGTGATGGTGGTGGTGGTGATGATGATGGTTGTGATGGTGGTTGAGATTGGTTGTGATGGCTGTGGTTGGGATGATGGTGATGGTTGTTTGTGGTGGTTGTGATGCTGGTTATGATTGTGATGGCTACGATGATGGTTGCTGTGTTAATGATGCTGGTTGGTGTGATGATTGTGGTTGTGGTGATAGTGGTTGTTATGGTGATAGTGATGCTGGTTATTGTTAGGTTAGTGATGATGGTAGTAGTTGTGGTGAGGTTGTTTCTTGTGATGGTGGTTGTTGTGACGATGGTGGTTGTTGTGACGAAGGTGGTTGTGGTAATGATACGGGTTGTTATGATAGTTATGGTTTTAATTTCTATATAGTTTTGATAGCTGTGGCTTTATGGTGGTTGTAATGGGTTGTTGTAGTGGTTGTGATGCATGTGGCCTGTTGTAATGATAAAAGGTTAGGTTAGGTCTGATCTAAATCTAAAATACCCGCCAATAATGTAACTAACCTAACCTAACACTAACCCAGTACGAATTACCTTCATATGTGTTACGGGTTCATAAGCATTTTTATGAATGAAGTACAAAACAAAAAATGAGAATATACCTACGTGAGGATATGTAACCCTGATGTCTTCATTAATTCCTATTGTACTAAACGTTTGCCTTGTGGTGTTATTATTTCATGGAGGTTTCTGCGCTCTTTGACTCCCCCCACCGCCCACACGCACAAAAAGAAGAGTTGAGATAAACGATGGAAAGATAAACAAAAAAAGGATGGAAAGATGACGGTGGAAGACATAAAAAAAGGTTATTTTTGCCTGGGTCGTGTAACTAAAGAAGCCAGACAGTTAATCAGATTAATCTCTTGACTGTGGTGTAGAGTGCTACTTACCGCCTATCTCTTTTAAGTGTCATACAGTGTAGAGTTCCTAGTTGGCACGATGCTGTAATGTTTTTTATATCTCAATAAACGTATCAATCACGATGCTGTGGGTGTAAAGACGACATTCATTGTTTACCTATTGGTCTGGTAATAACTGGCATGTGAACTTTGACCCTTAGATAAGTACTAAATATATTCAGGTGTTTGGTCAATACCGTGCTAAGTTTAAACCCTTAATATAAAAATGGGTTCACAAAAGAGGCTGTGTGGCTATCACCTCACCCATTCACAGCTGGGTGGACGTGGGGTGCCCCCGAGAGTAGAACCAGAGTACAGGACGAGCGTGTTATCCACTCAGCCACCAACCGCCAAATAATATTCCTTAAATCTGTGCTTCGTGAAATCTGTGATTCGTTAAATGTGTGGATGAGGTGTTTGTCATAATTACGTATTACTGGAGATTAGATAAAGAGTAGAGCACTGGTGTGTCCTCCAGAGATTGTGGTGGTAAGGCTCTTATTGTTTGTGACTACATAATTATACTGTACATATGTTACTGGAAAGTCCTTATCTTTATTACATTATTGTTATTATTTCTACTACTATTATTGCTATAGTAGTATATCTCTTGATTTATGCATTTGTATTACAATACAGTATGATTTATTATGATTTAATTCGTGTATGGTTTATTGTGGTTTCCGTGCATTACCGTCATGTACTGTACTGTAGTTTCCTCTGGTCAAGATTTTATATAGGATATAGTAGTTATAACACAATGGTCAAAATGCACAGATGCAGTTTCTACAAATTATTCACCAAACGTTACGAAATTCTGAGAGGAAAGAAATCATCTATCTGCAAGGGGGTCCGACTAATTACCCAAATGTACCCAAATGTAGCCGCAATGAAGTTAAATAATGGTTCTCCATGAATAAATCGGACTGCTAATCAAACAGGGAGGTACTACCGCCTGGGAGAATATTGGAAGCATAATGTGTTGTCTAATGGTAGACCCTGCTGCCATATGGCATCACGAATATTGTGACCAAGTCCCAGGTTGCTGATCTGTCTTTCTGCCTCGTTTACACACAATTGCAGGATCTCAATTGTTTCTCTTACTATTGACAAGACAACATACTGTACATATAGCGTTTCTAACTATTGATTATTATTATTTTTTCTTATCATTATTACAGTATTATTATTATTATTATTATTTTATTTTACTTTTAATTATAAATTTTATTTACTATGAATTACTATTATTATTAGTATTAAATTTTCGCCCCCCAGGCCCCGATGTGGGTCAGTGACCTGTGCCCAGGTGGGCTAATCCCCTTAAAAAAAATAAAATAAAAAAATTAGTCGGACCGTCTGCAAGGAACGTTTTCTGTGTTGTACCGCTTTCATGTCCACCATTTATTATTTATACATACGGCTCCCGTGTTTATGCTTGCGTGTTTGTTTACTTCACGATCTCTGAAAAGTTAGAGTGAGGGGGAGGGGGGGGTTTTAGACAGGAGCTTTGGAGTTGATGTGATGATCTTTAGAAATGCCTTGGTAAGATTCTACAGTATGTCGACCCAAAACATGAAAGATTCCGTTTTCTTTAATCAAATTTAGATTATTTACATTGGTTGAAAAGTTAAGTTTTTTGCTGTTGTGCCTTATTATCTAAAACTTTAAATACTTTTGAAGCCTCATTGAGTTACAGATTGCAGTGTGCGTGTGTCATAGAGCAATTTACCATGTTAAATATTCTCACAATTAACTTCAGATATACCTCCTGTACAGGTAGTTATAGTGAATTTATAAAGGTATACAGGCGGTGGTGATATTGCAGGTGGCGTGTATGGTGGCGTAATCGTTATCACAACTTATTGATATGATACCTTTTATTCCGAGCCCGATATTATTTTCTGGGTGTAACCAACGGGTGGTGGGTGGGGGGGAGGGTTGGTGGTGGATGAGTGATGGGTGTGTGTGTGTTAAGATATTTAATTTTCCCACAAAAAAAATTCGGGCAAGCAAATTTCCTCCAATAATTTTACAGTTAAAAAAAAATCATTAATTGTTGTAATATTTTGTTTTCTTTACCTTTTAAATTACATCGCAATAATTTCCTTTTTATTTATTATATATATCCCTATTATTATTCTCTCTGTGCTGTATTTATTTTACAGTGTTCCATCCCATTATTTATTTATGTAAGCTATTGTTCTGGGTTCTCGGAAAAAATGGCACAATTTCCATACTAGGACAAAATGGCACAACAAATTTCACTTCGAGCTCACGAACCACAAACGAACTTAAGAGCTAACGAACCTGTTTGAGGCGAGTGCAGGACAAAAGCCCTCAACCGTCATATTCTGTGAGGTTATCATTGTCATATTTACTTGGTTAAGTGAGGTCGTCCTCTGTGGGTACATTGTGTTAGGTCACCTCACGTGGGGTCATGTTTTATGCTATGACGTTGATATAACTCAAAGTAACATACGTTATAAAATTTTAGCGAAAACCTGTAAAAAATTCACGATGTGCCATTTTGTCCTAGTCTCATGATTTTGCATTTTTTTCGGGTGCCATATTTTTCCTGTGCCATTTTTTCCTACATTCATTGTTCACAGCTACCACTAGAGAGCTCCGACACTACTAGGATAATCTCGCGAGGTGCAGTATATCCTAACCCAACTTCAACCTAACCCAACCCAACCCAACATAACTTAACCTCTTCACTGGTTGCTTTTGTCAATACCTCGAAGCGCCAAAAGCTAGGTAAAAAAAAAAACAATTCTCTCTCTCCTTCCGCTTTGTGTTGTGGACTAAAACGTTCTCGTGAATATCCTAAAGGAAAACAAACCATTATTAGGGACAGGAGAATGTGTATTAATTTACGGGTCACCTGAAGAATCTCCAACCCAGTTCCGCTCCACCTGAAGTTACCTTCCCGAAAACTTAACTTAACTAAACCTAACCCAGCCCAGCCCAACCTAACGGTGTGTGATATCAGTGTGGATCTTTGGTTGTGTGTGTGCGTGCGCGCGCGTTAGTTAAGCAGTTCAGATAAAAATCACATCGCCATCACACGTTTGACCTGACCTCACCTCACCCGCTCCACCCGAGTGTCCCCAGCAACACCTGGGGTGAGAATTCTAAAGGTGACCCTAATTTACTTTATGCTGTGGCTATTTCACCGACTCTTGTCACTTCCTGTTGACTCTGTCTGGCTGTACACCGATGGGTCAGGTGGAGGCCCAGTTTCGGGTAACCTTGTCCTTTGCAGAGTTGTTAATACTCTGATACAATTGGCGATAATCCAGTTGTTAATTTTTTTATTAAGTTTCAGAATACAATTCCTACAGTATTGATATTTATGTAAGCCGCCAACATTATCACTTCTCATCACCAACATTGATGTACTTTATATCAACGCTGTTAAAGTGAAATTTATTTTTACTGTCGTTCAGCTCCCTCCATTTTCTGAGAGTGAAAAAGCATGAAAGAAAATGATAAAAAATTGTATCTGGGAAGCTAGACTAAAAGGTTTACGACTGTGACAATGTGCGTGTTGTCCCCGTAGAGTGTGTAGTATAATAATTCATCATTCTCATCGTCTCCTCCTATACATTTACTTACCAGTTCACCAAGAGACAACATGAACTGAAAAGCCTTTGGAAAGGATCCTTTGAGTCGTAAGCTTGGTGTAATTTTATTACTATTTCTATGCATTGGATTGACACGACCAAATAAATGCATTCTTACATTCCTCGCTGAGGGGGAATATTCATCTTAGGAACCTTCGAGAACCTGGAAGGAGACTTGTGTACTGTGCTTCTTATGTAAAGAATATTGTCAGTGTTTTTGTTTTGTTTTTTAGATTGCCACCGAGGGGGCTAGTTTATTAGGCACCCCCTTACTCCTGTGTTGTTTTAGTCGTAACCGACCTACTTAATCTCGGGCCGCGGAAGAGGGAGGCAGTTGACGGGGTGAAATAAAAAGAATAGGTCGGTGTAGGTGTCAGGTCCTGAGTGGTGCTGGTCCGTGATTAATACGGTCGCGTCAGCGGCCACTCACACGATGAAGAATTGACCGTTGACTTACGTTAAATACAAAAAACATTGTCTCAAAAAGTGCAATGAGGTCACCCTAGAGCGGGCTTGGGTGCCTATTTTATTATATTTTCGCCCCCGCCCCCCCCCCCTCCCCCAGGGCTTGATGTGGGTCATGAAAAATGACCTGTGCCCGGGTAGGCTAATGCCCGTAAAAAAAAAAAAATTCCTGCAAAGATTCAACTCGTTAATTTTATCTTCTAACCGGTGTTAATTGAACGTATCAAGTAACTTAGTTTTACGGAGAATATTCAGTGCGAAGAACAAGTAATGAACAGTAAGCGTTTGAGACGATATAGAACAAGCGAATAACAGTAAGTGTGTAAGACGATGTAGAACAAGTGAAGAACAGTAAGCGTGTGTGAGAAGCCATCAGGTGGTGTTATGTCAGCTGTTGCTCCTCCACACCCAAATTAATGGCTTGTTGGGCTATAATGTGAGATGTGAAGTGTGTAATTATGAGTATAAGTACACTTTATGTTTATACAACTTGAGGCCTCTCTAGCTAGACGTCCGTGTGTGTGTGTGTGTGTGTGTGTGTCCGTGTGTGTGTGTGTGTGTGTGTGCTAGACGTCCGTGTGTGTAGACGTCCGTGTGTGTGTGTGGCGTCCTGTGTGTGTGCTAGACGTCCGTGTGTGTGTGTGTGTGTGGCGCCCAGCTAGACGTCCGTGTGTGTGTGTGCCCAGCCAGACGTCCGTGTGTGTGTGTGTGCGCTGCAGCTAGACGTCCGTGTGTGTGTGACGCTGCAGCTAGACGTCCGTGTGTGTGTGTGTGTGTGTGTGTGGCGCTCCAGCTAGACGTCCGTGTGTGTGTGTGTGACGCTGCAGCCAGACGTCCGTGTGTGTGTGTGTGTGTGGCGCCCAGCCAGACGTCCGTGTGTGTGTGTGTGTGTGTGGCGCTCCAGCTAGACGTCCGTGTGTGTGTGTGACGCTGCAGCTAGACGTCCGTGTGTGTGTGTGACGTCCGTGTGTGCCGCAGCCAGACGTCCGTGTGTGTGTGTGTGTGACGCTGCAGCTAGACGTCCGTGTGTGTGTGTGACGCCGCAGCTAGACGTCCGTGTGTGTGTGTGGCGCCCAGCTAGACGTCCGTGTGTGCAGCTAGACGTCCGTGTGTGTGTGTGACGCTGCAGCCAGACGTCCGTGTGTGTGTGTGCGTGACGCTGCAGCTAGACGTCCGTGTGTGTGTGTGTGTGTGACGCTGCAGCTAGACGTCCGTGTGTGTGTGTGTGACGCTGCAGCCAGACGTCCGTGTGTGTGTGTGTGCAGCTAGACGTCCGTGTGTGTGTGTGACGCTGCAGCTAGACGTCCGGTGTGTGTGTGTGTGTGTGACGCTGCAGCTAGACGTCCGTGTGTGTGTGTGTGTGTGTGTGAGAGAGAGACGCTCCAGCTAGACATCCGTGTGTGTGTGTGTGTGTGTGTGTGGCGCCCAGCTAGACGTCTGTGTGTGTGACGCTCCAGCTAGACATCCGTGTGTGTGTGTGTGTGTGAGACGCTCCAGCTGGACGTCCGTGTGTGTGTGTGTGTGTGTGTGTGAGACGCTCCAGCTAGACGTGTGTGTGTGTGTGAGACGCTCCAGCTAGACGTCTGTGTGTGTGTGTGTGAGACGCCCAGCTAGACGTCTGTGTGTGTGTGTGTGAGAGACGCTCCAGCTAGACGTCTGTGTGTGTGTGTGTGTGAGACGCCCAGCTGGACGTCCGTGTGTGTGTGGCGCCCAGCTAGACGTCTGTGTGTGTGTGTGAGACGCTCCAGCTGGACGTCCGTGTGTGTGTGGCGCTCCAGCTAGACGTCCGTGTGAGTGTGTGTGAGTCAAGTTTTCCCTCCTTCACCATCACCTCATAAACACACCCTCTCCCTCTTCCCATACTTTCATCCTGCTGGGGTCGTCAAGTTATGATGCCGTCCGTCCCGACATACTGTTGATACTGCTTTTGCTGGTCGCTTGAGCTCTGCGCCAGTAGGGTCGTCACCTAGCACCATTAAGGGTCTCAATACATGGCGTTAATATTCAATAAACCTTAAGGCGCTGAAACTAATGTGTTAATACATGTTGTCGATTAAAAAATATAGTTAAACTATAACTTAATTGTGTATTAATGTTAAATTTGCAGCTAATAATAGGCAAAATAATATAAATTTTAATGTAGGTGATTAGTGGAAAATATAACCCCTAAAAAATTGATGTTATTAATAGTTAAAATTGATAAGTATAAATGACACAGTGGATAAGTTACATGTTATTTATAGGATGAGTTTGTGTTGGCGGGTACCCCACTCTCACAAGATTTATGCCATGTTTATGCTAATTATGTTAAATTGGTAATGTTCCATGTGTGGTTTTGGGTTACAGATATAACCATACGATAAGAAAAATATCGCCGCAGTAAACAACAACACAACTATAACAACAACAACAACTATAACAACAGATCTCTTGTGTAACTTTTAATGAAATATAACTTAAGGAAACTGTACTTAATCTCATCCCACACTTCTCATTATTTTTTTTTCTTAAACAAAATCAGACCGTGGACTAGAAATTACTGACTAGAAATATACTAAAACATTAAAGTTCAATTGGTGAGGTTGAGAAGTGAGTCGGCGATATCACCTGTTGTATACATTTTACGCATTATACTGTACACGAGTTCTTCAGTTAAATAGTCAGGGTATAGCTAGTTACACAGGCCCTTGTATTATTATTATTGATCTCCAACAACCCAGAATCGTTCTTGGTCGCTAATTGGCTGGTATCCAAGATAAACGCATTTATCTCGTGTTGTTGGGACGGGTGGACTTCGGCGACCGTAGCCTAGCTGTAAATCAAATCTTAAGGCCTGAGCTGCTCTTTCTAATTTGATATTTTATTCAGTTTCGGATATATCTTTTTTTTTTACACTTATTGTCTGTTTAGTCTTGCTCTTACAAACTCAAAATATACACAGTTCCAACCGTTTGTATGTGTTTCCTGGGTGACACAAGGAAAGATAATTTTTGTATGTGTAAGTGGCAGCGACTTTGTGTGTTTAAGTATGTCTGGTGAATTTGTCTTGTTGCCAGCTGTGGCGGGATGTAAGTTCACAGGGATTTAATGACTTTTGTTTCACTTGTGACTCTGGTGAAGTAAATTAAAGTCTTATTAATTAAGGATGAATCTCTCTCCTGTAGTGTTAGTCGTTGGGTTAATGAACGCCGCGTTTACCCAACAGTTTGCGTCTGTTTATCTCGTATTAAAGTTTATTGGTAGCAAAATGTCAAGTTGCTTTCCTCAAAAAATTACTAGTTTACTTGTATACAGGATATATTTTTAGCGAGACACTTGGGTAATACTGCCATACTGTTGCACTTTAACTGACTAAGAGGGGAAATGTATCAACAATTTTAAGCGCCCCTTCCCAGTTACTGTAAACTGTACTGAACTCCGGAAATGCCCGTTTAACATTATCGCGGTTGTAAATTAAAAGTAAATCTATCTATGGTGGTGCAACGTTCACACATCCTTGTGACAACGACCTGGACCGAGTTTGCACCTGCTGATGTTAACAGCCGCTCACATGACCTTCTGTTGAGGAAAGTAAATAATCTTATCTTGAACAATCGGGAGAGGAGTGAACCCGTGGTATAAACTCACTGTTATCACTCCAATTTATCTAGCTGCTGGGGCCAACACTACAGTGGTTAGGTACCTTCCACTGTAGTGTTGGTAGCGCAGGTCCTGGCAGTATTGTCTGGGGTCATACGTTTAAACAACTATAGGAGTGAGGTTCTTTTGACCCGCCATTAAGAAGGTATTGTTGCTACTGTAGCGTCTATCCTTGTATATATAGTTACGTATTTGTAATGTTTATGAGGTAACATGTGTGGTGGGTGTTCTAGTTCACGCGGCCGTCAGGGGAAATGTGTGTGTGCACGAATCGAGCTTATCATCCAATGTCAATTCCCGTATTATTGTAAGATGGTGTGATGTGGCGTAGTCTAACTTATCACATTCCTACCACTTAGTACTGTAATTGTGTATAACAGTATGATGGTTTGAATGTATAACGGTGATACTACTTAAAAGGTTATCTTAAATGTATATATTATGTAGAATAATGAAAATGAAAAGTTTAAAATGTCATTACATGTGTGTGAGTGTTTAGTAGTATTGTAGTTGACCATTTATAGATAGAAAGCGTTACTCCATACCCGACGCAACTAGAGTAAACAAGAGCTTTATGTTGGTTTTTTTCCCGCCGTGTGATAATCTCGGTAACGAAAAAAAAGAAGACAATATTGGCTTGGAAAAAAAGTTACATCTTTTATATAGGACTCGGAAAATAGCGCATGATTAAAAGGCACAACTGTCAAACTAGGAAAACATAGTACCATGAGCTTTATTAATGTTTCTTAAGGTCAATAGACTCAGACGCGAGTAGTTATATATGTGTGGTATTGTTAACGGTTCTTTTTGTTTAAATTTTTATAAGTAGGTTAGGTTAAAAAATAAATACCGGAAAATACACAATACTGAAGTAAAGTTTCATACGTATCATTTAGGTCTCTTTGGGTCATGTAAGGTCAGATTAAGGTCACGTGGCCCCCAACATACATTTGATCTGACCTCACCTGAAGTTTATCCTCTCTGACATTACTTGGGGTGGACATCCTGACCTGATTTGACTTATGCCATTCTGGTCAGTAGTTTCGGCGCCGCCTTGGAATCGAAACTAACCTACCCTAGACATTTTTTTGTTTATTTGTATGTAATCTTTGGCTAGATGCGGCATGATCTTTTAATAATACTCGTTATGTTTGTGTTCATCTGTTGTCTTGTATAATACTTTAATATTTATAATGTTAATGTACTACTTTATAATACTTAAAATGCGAAAATTACTTTCTATATTAAGGCCTTATGATACAGTATTTTCCATGTACTAGGGGGAGGGTTTTTGTTCAGGGATTTGTGCCATATTGTTCAAGTTTAGCTACGCCAATATTTCCTGCGCTATTTTTTTTTACTACATACGTTATTTTTTAAGGTGATCGAAACAAAACATTTTGAAAGTGACAAATTTGTTTTAAGTATTATCTTCCTTTATGGTCTGTTGTCTTGCCAGAGTTGACGGAGACCTCCACCACGTGACTTCTTGATACCTCTTATCTTTAGCTGTCAATACCGTTTTATATGCTCACTTGTTTGTCCTTTGCTGTGTGTGTGCATCTCTCTCTCTCTCTCTCTCTCTGATTGGGTTAGGTTATGGTGTTAGGCTAGGTTACAGTAGGTCAATAGGGTGTTTAACAATCAGGTGAAATGAACTGGGGGACTAATATTCAGGTGAACCAAGGTGTGTACTGATAGAAGAAAGGAAGGAAGAGGGGCATTTATTGAAGTATATTTTTAGTATTTGGAAGGAAATTTACGGGAGATAAATGCATGGCAGCGAAATACATGGAGAGAGATTAATTAATAAATAAAACTTGACATAATGATAAATACAGATATATAGTGATAGATAAATAAGTGACGTGGTAGGTGGACTGATAATTAATTAACAGGCAGGTTAGTAAAAACGCATAGATTTTTAGATAAGGATAACAGAAATATCGAGATGTGTAGTAGAGGTGAGGTGGAGGTGGTGGTGGTGGTTGTGACGGTGGTAGAGATTGTAATGGTGGTAGGGGTTGTGATGGTGGTAGTTGTTGTAATAGTGGTGATTTTGGCCGTGATAGTGGTGATTGTGATAGTATTATACTATACTTGTAAATAACCCTTTCATAACATACTGTCAATATTCTACCACCCCTCCCCCTCACACACACACACACACACTCTCTCTCTCTCTCTCTCTCTCTCTCTCTCTCTCTCTTTTAAACCTTACCCACACAAACTTATTTTAATCCTTTTACGACTTATACAAACCAATATGATGCATTCTCACATCTTCCTCGCCTTCCTGGAAAAAAAAATTCCAAACTTACTTAACCTGCCAGAAACCTTCATTGTAGCGTGGGGTGAAATTAGGTCATCTGATGCATTCTCACATCTTTAGTTTCGGGGAAAATTTTTAACGTTAATAGATGGTGAGAATTTATTTTTAGGGTGTGTACAGGTTGCTAAGTGCGGCGTAGTTTGAGTCTTAATTAAATAATGTCGGTGATAAGAGGTGTAAATATTTTGGATTACCTGAGAATTTATCTCTCCCCCCTCTCTTCCTAGTCTCTCTCTCTCTCTCTCTCCCGTCACCAGTTCCAAGAATGAGTGCGCAATGATGCCACCCTCTCCCCCCCTCCTCCTGGCAATGGTTATCCCTGTGCATGTTATAACAGGCTCCCTCCCAGCATTGAATCTTGGTTACGTAAATGAAATAATAATAATAAGCCTGTGGGTGGGTGGGTGGAGAGAGAGACCCACCCACTCTCTCACCTTCCTAGAGTCAATGTTTTGCTTGCTATACCGTGTGTTTTAGCATTGTACTTCCATTTCTACATAAGAACATGAGGTTGTAGAAAACTGCAGCGGGCCTATTGGCCCATACTGGGTAATCCCATTTACACCCAACCCCTATTGTTCATATATCCGTCCAACCTATGTTTGAAGCTATCCAGCGTATTTGAGTTAATGATGATATTTGGTAACTTGTTTACCTATTTCGCGCCTTAATCTGGTGTAGTTGTAGTTGTGGTAGTAGTAGTAATAAGCTCTCCTTCAGGGGAACGAGAGCATCGGCCCCAAAACCGACAACAGTTGCAGATATTGACTATGAGGATAGATCTGCGGCTCAACGAACCCAACACAGCTAGGATAGCTACTTATGCATTAGGATATTTAATACTAAGGTAATAAAATGGTGGCGAAGGTATGGCTATAGGGGGAGGCTGGAGGCCATTTAAAGAAATAAAATATGCAGTCGAAGTAGTAGTGGTAAGGTTTATATTCACTTCTCGGTTCCTCCTTCACCTCTCCTAAACATATTTCCTTGAGAGAGAGAGAGAGAGAGAGAGAGAGAGAGAGTTATAAATATACAAATGATAATAACAGTATGAACTAACCCATGTTTATTGTCACCACTACAGGTTGTCCGCCAGACCCGTGTGATCTTGAAATCATGAAGTTGCCGATAGGACGAGACGGTCATGTCCTCTCTGCTGATGACTTCTTCCACGCGGTGAGTCCCTCTACTGCCAAGTGTGTAATAATAATAATAATAATAATAATAATAATAATAATAATAATAATTAACGGTTTATTGAAAGAGCTTGGCAGCCAGAAGGCTGAAAATATACAGTTACATATTTGGGGAATGGGTTACGAATTACAAATAATATACAAGTAACATAAGTGACACAAATAAGACATATAATAACTAGATGGGGAAAAGCTCAAACTACAGTTCATTTCAACATAGTGACAGTGCAAGGAGTAGTGTTTACTGGGAGTGAATACACTGGTTATTGATAATTTTTACAATGGTTGGGACTGGGCTCTGTGTGTGTGTGTGTGTGTGTGTGTGTGTGTGTGTATGATGATGATGATGATGATTAACGGTTTATTGAAAAAGTTCTGCAGCCCGAAGGCTGAAAATATACATTGGACATAAATGACTTATTACATACATTGGTGGTTTAACAAAAGCCTTCATTAGAGAAAGGTAAAGGAACATACAGTGAACATTCAGATTAATGTAGGTGTTGAACAGCAAACACGTAGTGTAGTAACTCTCTCCCAGATGGTGTTAGGAGGGACCTGATGTGGTGTAGTAATTCCCTCACAGATGGTGTTATGAGGGGCCTCACGTGGTGTAGTAGTTCCCTCATAGATGGTGTTATGAGGGGCCTCACGTGGTGTAGTAACTCCCTCACAGATGGTGTTATGAGGGGCCTCACGTGGTGTAGTAGTTCCCTCATAGATGGTGTTAGGAGGGACCTGATGTGGTGTAGTAATTCCCTCACAGATGGTGTTATGAGGGGCCTCACGTGGTGTAGTAGTTCCCTCATAGATGGTGTTATGAGGGGCCTCACGTGGTGTAGTAACTCCCTCACAGATGGTGTTATGAGGGGCATCACGTGGTGTACCTGTGTGTGTGTGTGTGTGTGTGTACGAGGGGATGTGTGTGTATGAGGGTGCGTCTGACCTCACTTGGATTACACAGTTCAATTCTGGTCACCGTACCACAGAATGGATATAGAATCATAGAAAGAATTCAGAGGATAATGACAAGACTAATCCCGGGCATTAGGAATCGAGAGTACAGAGACAGATTAAAGCATCTTAATTTGCACTCCCTCGAGAGACGTAGAGTGAGGGGCGACCTGATAGAGGTGTATACATGGAAGTCAGGGCTAAACAAATGATATAATAAAGGTACTATCCAACCAGGAGCGAACTCGTAACAATGGTTTTAAATTAGATAAATTTAGATTTAGGCGCGAAATATAGTGGATGAGTGGAACAAGTTACCAAACATCATCATTAACTCGAATACGCTGATAGCTTCAAACATAGGTTGGATGGATATTTGAGCAGTTTTCTCCCATCGTATGTTTTTGTGTGTGTTTACAGTTACTTACGACCTTATATAACCCACTGCAATAACTGTGGTGAAGATTATTAAGAGAAGGATATTCAGTAAACATGTCGCTGTAGAGTAGCTGCCTCGGGTGTCAGGTTTAACTTTCACTCGTTAAGTGTTATGAAAAATATCTATTCAAAATATGGTTCATTTCCCTCCTGTTATCTGTTAGCTGCGCCAATATTACCACGAATTTTAGTTTGGTACATGTAGGGGTTGTCACTACTCTTCGTCACTCCAACTTAATTTATATTTTGTATTACATATCCTTCAAGATTATTCATTAAAATAAATTTGGAGGTAAGCGTCATCTTGTTCTTATAATTATTCATCCATTTGGGGTCATGTTACTTGATCTTAGTATTTCGTATTCATCTTTTGTTCATTAAGTAACTCGTTATTTAAATTGGTATGGTACTCGGCAACACTCCTGGATGGGGCGAGCAGGTCAGTCAGTATTTACACCAAAACCCGAGCCCCCTTCCCCCCCCAGCTGCCTTTTCAAACTGCTACACTTGCTTCTGCGAAAATCTGGTACTTAATTATAATTTTTTCCTCTATATATCTTTATTCTCTCTCCAGGGAGGACCTCGGTGTGATTTTATATATTCAATAAAAACATGAAAACAACTCCTATATTTCCCACTTCTGAACTTTGCCTTGTATTGTACCCTTCTTGCACCCTCAGAGCTGATGCTTTCTTCTCTCGGTATCACCAACCAACCAACCAACCGAAAACAACTAAGATATTATAATAGGTGATGGGGAGGGGGGGTTGTGGTAGGTGGTGGTGGAGCGTTGTGGTGGTGAGGACACTTGTCACTGGTTGGACGTCTGAAGAGATAAGACTTGTGTTGTGGCAACTCTCACTCGCTCGCCATCTCCTCCGCCGGCACCTTGTCATCCACCCCTAACACCCCCATCCCCCCTTTCACCCCCATCCCCCCTTTCACCCCCTCAGTTTTACCACCAGTCGCCTTCAACGCCATGTACAAACACCGCCCGCGTCATACACACCAGCGCCTTAAAAATAACATCTTAACCTAACCGGACGCGTTTAGTTTGGTTATTAACGTAGGTATTGTTATTATTAGTATTATTATTATTGCTGGTGTTGTTATTGTTGGTTATTCTATTATTATTATTATTATTATTATTATTATTATTATTATTATTATTATTATTATTATTATTATTATTCAAGAAAAGCAGGCCCAGCATGATAATGTCACGACCTCATTTGACACATAGCTGTCACTGATCGGCAAAGGCGTGGCGGTACAGGATTTTCCCCCCACATTCATCATTCTGTCGCTTTATGTAACGGGCTTTTACGCCCGTAATGCAGGAGTTATGAAGGTCAAGCATGAACTACGCATGCTTCGCAAATGGGCGCTGTAAACGCTTTTGCGCTTCACCTTGCACAGGATGTCAAGGGGGTGCCCAATAAACTAGCCCCCTCGGGGAACAAAAACGTATGCAGCTTATCACCAACGTTCTTATATTTTCATTTATTTTCTCAAAATTAGTAAAAACCTAAACGTATTTTCCATTGCTGTATTTTATGTAACTGGGTTCGGATTTGTAAGTAAAACTATTCGTATATTTGTAAATTACAGCATCGTGTTTGATGCGGTTTCCTCTGTTGTAATGTCACCTGAAGATTAGCGCCCCTAGCTTATTGCATTTGACAGTTAAACACTGTAATGCTATCGCTAACCTAACGTTATGGTGTGGAGTCGGTATGTGCTATTCTTCATGTGATTTGTGTCTATATTACTAGTTTTAAAGTAGGTTAGGTTAAGTATCTGGGTTAAAACTGACACACACACACACACACACACACACATCAACCTCTCAACACAATTATGCACATCAACCTCTCCTCCGACATTGTCCCACCTCCTTCCATTACTCTAGGTCCGAACACACTCCAGGTTGTAGATTCCACGAAACTCCTCGGCGTCACCATAGACAACAAACTACAGTAAATTGGAAACCACACGTCAGTGAAGTTATCAAATCCTCCAGTTTCCGTCTCCACCTCCTCCGCCGACTCAAGTCCCTCGGAGTTCCTGCACACGAGCTCCTCAGTGTTTACACAACATTCATACTTCCCAAGCTCACCTATGCCTCCCCCACCTGGTCTTCCTCCCTAAATGCCACACAACGTAAACACCTAGAAAAAGTGCAAAAGAGGGCATGCAAGATTATTCTCTCCCCTTCCTACTCCTCATATCAAGAAGCGCTCAACACACTGACCCTTTCGACTCTCACTGACCATCACCACGACCTCATCTGCAAATTTGGTAAGAAGCTTCTACACCATCCCCGACACCGGCTCCTACTACCACCTGAGATCCCTTGTCCGAGAATTGCTGTTCGACACCACAACCGCATCCAGCCCATACGTGCACGAACTGATCGCTATAAGAACAGCCCAGTCCCAACCATTGTAAAATTATCAATAACTTGTAATAAATCAGTGTATTCACTCCCAGTAAACACTGCTCCTTACACTGTCACTATGTTGAAATGAACTGTAGTTTGAGCTTTTCCCCATCTAGTTATTATATGTCTTATTTGTGTCACTTATGTTACTTGTATATTATTTGTAATTCGTAACCCATTCCCCAAATATGTAACTGTATATTTTCAGCCTTCTGGCTGCCAAGCTCTTTCAATAAACCGTTAATTATTATTATTATTATTATTACACACACACACACACACACACACACACACGCTTAACCTAATGCTTCTTGAGTAAAACTTCATAAAGCGAACTAAAACAAAAATATCACGAAATTACCGTCTACTCTGTACATGAAATATATATATATATATATATATATATATATATATATATATATATATATATATATATATATATATATATATATATATATATATATATATATATATAAAGAATATTTATTGTTCGGCTAAATAGAACAAAACACCAAGGATGTTATGTTTACCCAGCAGTGGTCATGTGCGTAGGCCAATCAGAGAGCTGCTAACCAAGGTGACATGTCATTGGTTAGTTGTCTCCGTGTTCGACTTGGATTGGTTGATGATACCCTAAACAGAAGTGTCTATTGGTATTATTATTTGTATTGTTATTATTTAATGTTTAAGTATCATAAACGTTTCGTATTAATGTTACTTAACATACTCGCCCAGGGTGTGTATTTTTTTATGTATGAACTGGATTTATGGATAACTGATGGAAAATGACATTGAAGTGGTTAGGCAAGACGGAAGGACATTGGGGGGAGAGGGGGTGTAAGGGGGATAACCTGGTCTCCATAGTATCCAGGTCGTACTCGTGTTCTACACCTGCAGTGCTCCACCAGCATCACTCTGGAACGGAAAAGACCACAGCTTTGTTACATCAGGAACGTGATGGAGAGAAGTGAGATGATGATGGCAGGGAGTGGAAGTGATAATGCCAAAGCCAGTGGCGCTACTTCTGCCTCAAGGTTCTGCCACTCCAGAGTGAACACCAGCAGCAGTTTGAAAACAGAGGACAGCGCCAATTTGAGGGAACCCACTAACGTCAAGTTCCCCAGCCTTAGCTACTTCACAAATGAGCCTCAGCGGCTGCATGATTTAAAAATGGATAGAGTCAAAAACTACCTTGATACACATGACTTTGCCACATACCACCCTCTGAAGGACGACCCTGCCAAGTGCAAGCCTCACCTAAACGACCCTGCCACGTACGAACCTGACCTCTGGAAAGCATTTAGCTACACTGGGTTAATCGGTCTCAATAACGTAGGTGTTTTGTGTTGGTTCACTGTGTTCTTTTTATCTTTCTATTTTTTTTACACATTACAGGCAATAGTTTCTTAGTTTTAACCATGAGAGTTATGTTTACCAGACCGTGATTCTTAGTCTTAGCTTTACACCGAATGTTAATCGGATCAGGTTTTTGGTTGATCGTAAGGAAAATATTGCCTCTGTGATTCATTAAAAAAAATTTTTATGAATCAGAGGCAATATTTACCTTGTGTGGGTGTACAGTGGGGAGGTGTAGTGATGTGTGGTGTATACTGTTGGTGGGAGGTGTGGCGTACAGTGGGCAGGTGTAGTGTATAGTGGGGGAGGTGTAGTGATGTGTGTAGGTGTTCTTCAGTGTTATTGTGTGTTCACCTGGTGTGCTGTCTTATGTGTGTTATTGTTCTTTGTTCTAAATGTTAATGTTGTTATCTTTATCTAATGTGTCCTTGTTTTGAGTGTTATTTTTATTTTCTTATTGTTTTTAGAAGTTGTAATTAATTTTATCACTTGTGTTTGTGTACAGTTTTAAGTTATTGTTATTTTCTTAGGTTATTGTTAGCCATTTTATCTGATTGTTTTTGTCGACAGGTCATGGAGGAGACGAAGACGGAGATCAAATATCCGAAATTCCTGAAGGTGGGCGCCAGGAACAAGAAGGGTGAGTACACAAACGCTGTCTTCATTGTACTAACTATAACGTACCATTGATCAGTACATATTAAAGTTCCCCGTTAAGATTGATGTAGGAACTGGCATGCTGGTCTATCAAGTTCACCGCTGACAAGACCGCCAATGTCATTTGTCAAGTCAGGTAAAAAAAAAAATTGCGCCGCCCTGGATCAGCCGCTATTATGATGAACACAGTTGGTTAATTATGGTCTAAATATAATAATAAAAAGGTGAAACATAATACCTGAAGACTCTCCACCTCAGCCTTACCTGTGGTTGAAGATTGGAATGTAGAAAAAACAAGTTAGTGTAATTAGGTTACATTTCTAAACCTGTCGAAAAAAAATCTTTACTGTCGGATACAATGACCAAAGAAAACATTGAAAACCTAACCTAACTTAACTTAACCACACCTAACCCAATTTAACCTAACCTAACCTAACTGAACTGGAGAGGTGTAGTGATGTGAGTTGGTGTATAGTGGAGAGGTGTAGTGATGTGTATAGTGGAGAGTTGTAGTGATGTGTTGGTGTATAGTGGAGAGATGTTGTGATGTGTGTTGGTGTACATAAGAACATCATAATGTAGGAAACTGCAGCGGGCCTATTGGCCCATACTGGGCAGTCCCATTTACACCCAACTCCTATTGCTCACATATCCGTCCAACCTAAGTTTGAAGCAATTTGGTAACTTGTTCCACTCGACCTCTACTCTATTTCCAAACCAATATTTGCCTATTTCGCGCCTAAATCTAAATTTGTCTAATTTAAAACCATTGTTACGCGTTCGCTCCTGGTTGGATAGTGATGTGTGTGTGTGTGTAGGTGTACAGTTTTTTTTTTTCATAATTTACCACTGACTACTTTTTATTATCTGAAAGGATTTGAAACCGAGGTAAAATTTAAGAAAATAAATTTCTTTCAATAAATCGTTTACCTTAAGGCTCAATGTCGTAACGAGATGGTTGTTATAGGGAGTGGAGGTCATTATGTATCATGGCAACAAGGGGTTTTCTCGCCGTCACCACCTTCGTACTTGAGGTTATTTCCGCCACCCGGAGGAAGAGGTGCGAGTTATTTTAGCTGGTTTATTAGTGGCTGTATCGGTTGGTGCGGGATTATGATTGGTTGTATCAGGTGGTTCGTTCACTCCTTTGCTGTCAGGCGCCGCTGCCATTTACATTCACCTCCGGGTGAAGTGGAGAATCTCGCCTGCAGCCTTTTTATCACTAGCTGTTTATATAAACCAACTTATTGAACAAAATTCTCATACAACTTTGCTGCAGCGTAATGTCGCATCAATGAGTATATTTAAGTTATTGTGGCAGTTTCTTGTGTTTAGTGAGTAAATTTGGTTTGAAAGATTATGTAAGGTTGAGGGGGTGTTACTTAAGCTAGCAGGTGTTTGTAAAAATAAAGTCAACAGTCCTGTCTTGACACTTCTCTGTGTGGCTGCCTGATGTACTGTATAGTACGTACCGTGAGTGACGCCCAGAGGCACGTAATAATGAATTTGTTTTGGTTTTTGTCACACCGTCATTTTGATGGAAGAATCTGAGAACTTTCGTCTGGCGGGAATGGACATTTAGACAAGTTTTACCATTTCACATACGATGAAATTACATAGGACACATGCATAAGAACATAGAAAACAAGAGTCTGCAATAGGCCGGTTGGCCTGTGCATGGCAGCTCCTGTCGCGAGTTACTACCACTCTTATCACCCATGGATCTATCTAGCCTCCTTTTAAAACTTTCCAGCGTCCCAGCACTTAATACAAAGTTGCTAAGCTTGTTCCAATCGTCTACCACCCTATTTGTGAATCAGTTCCTTCCTATCTCCCTCCTAAACCTAAACTTATCCAACTTAAATCTGTTGCTACGAGTCCTATCCTGCTTGGATATTATAAGAACTTTATCTATATCCCCTTTATTGATTCCTTTCACCCACTTAAATACTTCTATCCTATCTTCCCGCACTCTTCGTCTTTCTAGGGAATCCAAGTTTTGTTTCTTTAATCTATCTTGTTATGGAAGGTTTCTAAGTCCCGGAATTATTTTGTCATTCTTCGCTCCACCGACTCCAGTGAATTGATTCCATACTATAATAAGGGCACTAAAACTGAACAGCATAATCGAGGTGCGGCCTGACTAGCGCAAGATATAGTTGCAATATGACCTCCACACTCTTTATTACTTACACTTCTAGATATAAAACCTAGTAATCTGTTTGCCTTATTTCGAACATTAACGCACTGTTTTCTAGGCCGTAGGTCTGGGCTTACAAGTACCCCTTAGTCTCTTTCACAAGTCGACTTCTCTAGGTTGATGTTGTGAAATACGACTGCGAACAACTTCATATTTTTCACCTTTGCTAATGGCCGTGTAAATATTTGAATGTGATTCTAATCTTTTAAAATGTTAGTTTTTGTATAATGGAGTATGTGATATGTAATTTGTCTTAGTATGCCTTTTGTTGGTAAAAATCAGCATATATTAAATGCATCCTCCGAAAGCGTAAATTCTCAACAGCGTTTAACAGTTAATTCATGTATTATACTTCTGATAAACTACGTACTTATGTTTGAAATAATAAATGTAGGTAGGGTGGCCAGACGTCCGGCTTCTGAGCACTGTCCTCCATCCGGCGCTACCTCGAGCCTGACGTTAATTCGTCCTCCTTTTTGTTGTCTAACTAAAAATAATTATATAAATTATCTTAGGTATACTTAAAACAGCGGGAACTGAAGGCCATAATAACCTTCAACGTATTTTTATTATATATAGTTGCCGTTGTCAATACTGCTGATGAGCCGCAGTGTACACTTCTAGTTTAGTTGTCAACACGTCCGAGATGGTCAGTCTGCCCAAGGCCCAATAGAGAGTGGTTGAATTTTTTGTTCTTGCTTCAATTTTGTTAGTATATGCTGTTTCAGCACGAATAAAAATGATAATTAATTTCTTTCAGTTCTTTATTTATACTCTATGAATGCAAGTATGTAATATATAATGCGTTCCCCCCCCCAAAAAAAAGAAGAAAAATTACCACAAAATAGCATTCATCACATTTTAGTGATATTTGACAAATCAACAATTCTTCTAAGTATATTTTGTATTTTTTATACAACCTTTTATATATTTTCAACTCATCATTAAACATACTTAATTTAGGTTAAAAAATAGGTGTCGCAAAGAATAGAAAAAATTTCCACCTTGAAATTTGGTAATGGCTACCCTAGACCGTATCTTTATATAATTTACTAAATATCTTTCTTGTCAGAAACGGTCATCCCAACGATTATGAATACTCGTTTAGAAATACATCATTACTTAAGGACGAAAGCGAACGGGTTTGAAACCGCCAATCAGCTGAAATTCTTGAGAAGGGGGGCAGGGTATCTTTTCTCAGGAGAAAAAACGCACTATACTGTAGGCTACCACGCCTCCCACTCCCCAAGTTCCCCTACCCTCCGCCTTTCCTGAAAATATTAATGTACAAGTAATAATAATGGGGATAAAAATAGTGATCTTGCTAATGTCAGATTATTTTTACTGTATGGGAATTAGTAGAAAGGAAAATTACAATGTTGATGAGACTATAGCCTTTATTAAAGGTAAGATATCTTCTAATAAATGATGGGATGTATATTAAAAAACATCCACATATTTCAGACAAATATATTAATATGTAGTTATGTAGTATCTCTGGATATGTAAACTGTAAAATTTTAAATAAAAGGCAAAAAGAAAAAAAAATATTACGGACTTCTGGACTTCCTGGCACAAGCGAGCGGTCACGCCACTCACGGAGTCTCACGCGTCACCGTGCTGGTAACGTCGTCAGTTTTAATCGAACTTCCGGAGAGGAAGCGCGTTTTTCTTGTAGTGCGGAAGTTAACGGTGTTTAAATTTCAAAGTGAGATTGGCGGTGGTGTGGAAAGTATAGAAACTGTAGTACTAACCATTGTGTGTGATTTTTTTTTTAATTGTGTTAATCCAGCATCTGATGTTTACATTTTGTCCAGTCTATCCCAAACCTCTCCTTATTCGCAATTTTACCAGTTTTTAGGACGTCCCTCGCTTTTGTTAAACTGAGATCTGCAGAATTATATAACCAAGAGATGACCAAGTAACATTAGACTATACAAATAGTATGCTCGGTATGGCATAATTTGTATGGTTAACTTTTAATATGCACATAAAACCTAATATCGTACAATAACATTACGAGGCTAGTTACTTACAGAATTTCAGTATTATTATTTTTATTTCTCCCGGCTGTTGTCGATTCATTTTAAGGACTTGCTACTGACAGATGCAGACAAATGATAACTTACAAACAAACAATACTGTACCATTGCGTAAGGTTAGCCGTTGCTGGCATAATCCACAATCTACTGACGTTTTTGGCAATACAGTAATGTTAACACATGTTCTGCACTGCCACGTGACTGCCTGAAAAACAGATATTTCACCATTTGTTCAAGGATTGTAGTTAATTTCAAACATGAAACAAACCTTAACCTATTTTTTACTACCTTTTAATCGAGTATATCTTAGCCTATCATGAATTTCATAACTTTTAATTAATGTCATTTCCCCAAATTTTGCGACGTGTATACAGTACTAGTAACCGTGAACGGGTCACAGCGTTATACAGCATACCAAGGTAAATTTGTGCAGAATTAGCTGGTCCAAACCTAGTCACACTAAGTTCAATCATGCACTTGTGTCTATAGGGTTCTACCCTGCATCATAAATTAAGGCACTTTTCTTATATTAAAGATTTGAATCTTGTTTAAGCACCTTAAGGCCAATAAAATGCCAATTTCCTCGAAAATAACGACAGCGATCACAATAACAACCTAATTTAAAATTACTGTTCCAAACTCTAACAATTTGGGGTCCGTAAGTCAGGTTTATAGAATTTAGACAAATTAGGTTCTCAAACTGTTAGGCCCTTATCTCGCCAGAGGTGCTGTCGTCTCCGGTGTTACCAAGGGAATCAGTCGAGTAGAATCTCTTGTGTTTGAACATAAATTATTGTATGAAACTCGGTGTCCGGGGAATCACGTTTGTAAAATTGTACAGGAAGACCTACAGAGAGGGAACTGAGGTGAAGTGGGCGTGTGTGGAGGATGTGCACCCTATCCCAGGATTCCTCTTATGGCATGGACACGTGGGGTTCATACTTGCCAACTGGCTCCATGCTCCACACCCCCAGCTACATGCCCTGCAATGTGGTGCTGGAGCCCTTCTCCATCGTTCTCCAACCCCCCTGCTACTCAACCCCCAATAAGGAAACGGAGCGCACGTTTTACGTGTACTACAATTTACGCACCCCTCCTTCGTTTGGTAAGTTAAACATGTTTGTAAGTTCAAGTAATGAGTGAGGTGTAATTTTGGGACTAAGGATGTCCTACTATAATGGAAACAATGTCTTAGTGTAGCCTGCGCAGCATGGTCATGACCCGCCATTGTCGTCTTTAGTATTTCACAATTAAGTAATCTGCATTAGGGGAAGTCCTGTCGCATTGCGTCTGGCACGGAACTGATAGCTATTTTTTACCTCGCTATCACAAACCGGATGTGAAGATGTCGAAACCAAAGAAAAATACTTTGCCACTATAGGTGGTTGGATCAGCCTCCCTCCTCCCCGGCAGCACCAGCTCCTCCCGTCCTTGATATCTGGATAAGGCAATATGCTCCCTTCAGTGCTCCTGAACTGCTTCAGTAATAATAGTAGAGGCCGTAGGCCTAGTCATCTACAAAAATAACTAGTTGCACAGATATTAGGATTCCGTATATTTTTGACAATCAAAATTCCATTAAGAAATTTTCCTCGTATATATTATGGAAAATAAACATTGATGGACGGACACAGGTGGGCCCAGGAGATGATGATTCATTTTAGCAGATTTAGAGGGAGAGGAGGAGGGATCATCGTCCTGTTATATATTGAGCCTTGCAGGCCACTTGAGGGTTGGAGAGGAAGGTGTGATATATCAAAGAACGGTGAGGGTGTGGTGTGTGTTGGTACAGTGATGCCAGTGTGCCCCGACCCTCGCTCTCAAACACTGCTATCTTATGTTTTATCAATCACGCCGACGGGGTTATGCGAGTATGGCGGTCAGTACCGTCTGCGTCTACCAGAATCTTTGAACAGGAGACATGAATTTACACTGGCATCTGAAAACCTAGCGTAGTTAATACCGTATTAACCTGCTATGGGGTTAGATTGCTGGGTGACGGTCTACACGTACATAGCGTAACGAGTAGAGTGCTCCTGTAGTGCACCGTGTGCAAATCACTGAGCTCTAATACCCTACAGGTGATAATATATAACGATTTGGGTATGGTATTTAGCCTAATGCGCAGCACAGCCTCGAGAACAAAAAGTTTGTTCATAAGAGTGCTTGTCATACTTTATTCTGCAGAGCGTGCTGTATTTTGGTGGATCAAAGTATCACACTTCAAGGTTACTACTTGGAAAGGGGCACCATCCGGGGTGAGTAAAGCATCTCGTTGGAGTGTAACTTATTTATGTTCTCCCTTATATTTTAAAGAGAACGAGTGTTATAACAGATGCGTTGAGATAATGTGTTTTTATTTCCGTAATTTATTTATATTGTCTTAACCAAACCGGGGATAAAAAACCGCGCACATAAGATTTTTTTTCTCTTTCATATTTGTGGTCCATTGTTGAATTAACGACAAATGGAAGTTTTGGATTTAAGCGACAATGTAGGTAGATACATAAATCATGATAGTTTTACCGGGTAAGCAGCTGGCTAATTGCGCACCAGTAAGACGTTAGCACAAAAAAAAAACAAGTACCATCCTAGGCTGTAGTAATACGTGTGAGTAATTTATCCAGTGCACTAGTTATCTCCACGGGATTCTGGATAAGACGACATTAATAGTGAGATGGGTAGAAAAGGATACGCTTTGAAGGGTATTGTCCCCTATCCCTGAATTCAGTTTTAGTGGATGGTACTTCTGTAGTCAGTGAAGAGGGCTGTGAACTGTACAAGCCGGCTGTAGTAAGTTGGAGTAGGAGTCGATGTTTATTTAGTGAGTTAACTGTCTTGCACAACACGGGGCTGCTCAATGGGGCTTTACGAGGCGTCGCTCTCTGATCCCGGAGCTCTCCCCTAATTAAACATCTGACCTTGCCTGCGCTCAACACCCCGGGCTCACGAGTCTCAAAGTTTATACGATATCTTTCCCCAAACAGGAGATAAGAAACTGCATCTAGTTACGGTAAAATATCCCTTCGTGTTTTGAGAACATTTCGGTCGCTATCTTTATGCCGCTGTGAGTGAGCTAGTTAAGTGCATTCTTTCTTGTTCCTCCCGTGAGCTAGTTTAAAAAAAAAAATTATCGGGCTTTGGTCTAGAGAACTTGATGTAGTGTAAGATATGTGGGGAGTTATTAGATAATTATTACCATTATTTCAGAAATACTTTGCAAGTATATGGTATACACACTCGAAAACAAACATGACAAACCTTTAGGACGTCGCCGTTTGATTAGGGTGTTCGTTTTACAAGTATCTAGTTTTGACCACTGTACTAGTTTTTATACGTGTATTATATAGTTTCAAAATGAATTATTTTTTTTTGTGTATGGAGCAAGACGATTATTAATTTAACTTGGTAAACGACACGAAAATGTTTTATTTTTGAAGTGCCGTCAAGGGAGATAATTCCTTTGCTTGATGTACAGTTGCAAATCGTGCAGAATGTGCTCTATCTGGTTCTCAAGGAATAAGTAGTGTTTCGGTAAATTCTCGAGGAACATCTTCGATAGGAAAAGACGCTGTTTCGACATGTCCACTGGAGTTGGGCATTTAAATTATAGTTCTATAGATCTGGCCCCCCCCCCCTCCGAAAAAAAAAAATCGTCTGGTATCTGCAAGTTCTAGGGAATTGATCGAACTGAAAGTTGTTCACGTACATATCCTTACCCTACTTTTAAAAACACTTGGTAGATTATTCACATGAGCCTGGCAACATTCGGTGTAGTATGGTGGTAGTGGTAATGTTGCAAGTGCTTAGTAACACTGGGTTGAGGCAGGAGAGTGGTGGTAGTGTTGCAAGAGCATGGTAACACCCATAGAAGAGGTGGGGGGGGGGGGTGATAGCGGGACTGGTAGTGTTACGAACCTTTACGAGTGGTTGATGAAAGACCCCCGTGTGCGTGTGGTGGAGGGAGGGGGTAGGGTGGTGTGGTGTTGGTAGATGGTGAGGGCTGGTCGGCTCCCTGCCCGGTGCCAGTAGTATTCTGGGTTCCGTCGAGTCTGGTATACTGTGATCTTGGTGTCCCTATCATCTTGAATCCGGTGCAGCCAAGTCAGAGCGGTCTTAGCTCCTGTGAATGCTCGAGGATTCTTGATGTATCCTTTTCGTGAACTCTGTGGATTTGTGATGTATTCCTCACGAGAACTCTGGTGCATTCGTGATGTTCCTCCTCACGTGAACTTTTGTGGATTTGTGATATATTCTTCATGTATAACACTAGATTCGTGATATATTTCTCAGGTGAACACACGTGGATTCGTGATGTACCCCTCGTAAAAAAAAAAGTTACCAGGTGGATGTGACATTATCTGTGATATCTAGTAAAATTGAACATTTAGACTGCACTCGTACAGATAAGTGTCGCACTGTATTCTAAGATAAGTGTCGTCTCTTGGGTCAGGGTTTTATCAGTACTGTATTGTATATTGATTGTTTCTCACATGTGGATGGGCATTGTCGGTCAGGATGAGATTCATATGTTGCTTTTGACAGTGAGTTATGGAATAATAAACTTAATTAGGTGTGCTGTAAATCTTAGGTTGGGTTCGTGGTTGTTCATAACTGAGGATATAGCGAGGGTATGTGGTAATCCCTTAACATGGGCTAACTTGGAACTGTTTCAATGTATTGTAGCTTGAAGGAGTAGTACTGTACTGTACTGTATTTGTTGTCGTGTACACTCGTCTTGAAGAGTTGTATTACAGTATGTGGTTGTGTATACCTCTGTGTTCTACTTAAACTTGAAGGATTCAAATCAAGGGTTGCAAGCTGGCATTATGCTGGTCCTTTAGGTTCATTGGCTGGCATATATACTATAAACGTCTTTGCTGATACAAAGTTTGTGTGCATAACAATTCTGTATATTATGCCTAAACCATTACAGGTAATTCCTTGTTATAGACGATACATAGGAAACATTTTCGAGGGCATTTTGAAATTAACCTGCAGTGGAATTATGCATTAAGAGTGTTGAACACTTTTGCTTGTCTTTCACTGGCCAACTAGTTTAAAAGCGTCATATGATAGAACTGGCTGAGTAGGGCGTTTCATAAATACATTTGTAGAAGAAACGCCCAATAGTGATTAAAATGGACAGCGATATTGTACTGTTCTGGGGCCCTGATGGAAATAATCTTGTAAACAGCCTTCTTGGACTGTGTTTGTTTGGATAGACATAATGATTACCATTGTTTGTAGACCTGTACATGTGAACCAGTGTGAACTATCTGCCTGACTTCCTAAACACGGCCACCAGCATCATCATCGCGGGCCTCGAGAAACAGTGTAGTCCCTCCATGAAGGTTTATTCCCTACAGAAACGTTTTGTAATCCTTTAAGAGAAAACGTTTAATCTTTCTGTTGGTGCGTCATGGGGAACACTATGGTAAACATCTCAAAATTAACCTTTTAGTATTAAGACGTATAAAACCTAAACTGAAATTCGAATATATTCAGTGGTTATCGACATTTTTTTCTTCCGAAATGCTTTTGATTAATTGTGAAAGTAATTAGATACACTATAATCATTCCGAAACGTCATAAATGTTCGCACTAGTTCACTGGTGTAAAGTAGTACAAACAATGGTCAATTAACTACTGTAGATGAAATCAAGGATATCCCAAGAAAATCTAATCTAAACTACTGAACTTATATTACGATTTGATGGCACAGTACCTAAATGATCCCCAAGCCTAATGGTAAGTTAGAGTGGGTTGGGGGCCTGTAAGGACTGGGGCCCATTTGACTTCTATCTTAGATGGAGCGTAACACACTTGGGGAGGAACTCGTCAAGCTGTGTTCCATGTAGTTGTGTTATCTTAAGGGTCGTGGATGGTCAAGTGGGTGGTGGTGGCGGCGGCTGGGTATACAACACAGCCTTGAACCTAAGAAGAGGAGGCACCTTGCTATCACGTTCATACTTTATCTTGCTCACATATTCTGTCTGAACACCTTGATAACTCTTACATCCCCCCCTCCCGTTAATTGAAGGACAGGGATATATTACAGCACTGAAAATGTTTAAGGGGAGTTCCCTCTGAGGCACAAGAACACGGGCACAAAGTAAAAAAAAAAATTATCCCATGTTTATACAGGTAAGCTGGTTAGAAGATGGGTTCCACACTTAGAACTAACATAAACAATGTAATTTTAATTTATGTCTAAGGGGTAAGAATGACATCGTTGAAAAATGGGACTCCTAAAATAAAAGTAAGGTCTCTGCTTACCCGGGCATACTAACTTTACTAGTCGATGAAAAATAAGACTGATCGTATAGGAGGTAGACCGAGCACTACCCCGGTGAAACTTAACTTTACACCGGTGAGGGTTGTAAATTTTCCTGCTGCAGGTAAAAATCTCGGTTTTGAGAGATTTATATCGCATTCCAGTCGTGTAAACAAGCACACTTTCCGCACACCAGCTTGTAACCACTCACACATACCGGTACACATCATCTTCCAACAAGCAAGGGCACACACACAGTTTGTAAGTACACACATATACACCTACCGCCTTGTAATCACACACACACCCACAAACCCACACACCATCTTGCAAAGCATGGTCAAGGTTACAACGTAGAGAAAAAAATACCACCTGTAGTTGTCACTTTACTCGAGCGTAAAATAACCATAACGGGAGGGAGATATAGCTGAACGTTTTACTGTCTCAACGCGAATATATTTAAATTTTGTTAAGTCATGTGTGTGTTTATAGTGTTGTTTAGTGTCTGTCAGGCGGCCTCCACAGTGATTTCATTCAGTGTAGTTGCTGACACGTGTTTAGCTCAGCTGTTAGAGAGACGAGCAAGTGCCGCCACCCTCACTGTTTTGAACTGCTGTTAGCACCATCGTTAACTTTCTTGGGTACTATTTTTTTCAAGTTCCCTAGTGTAATGTACTGACTTTCTTGTATCGGTATAGATTTAAAGTACCTTGATATATTTTGAAGTTCCTTTATGGAGTTTCTCGATGGTACACTGGGGCTTTTGGTGTAGGCTATTGACATAAGTCGACCTTGTAAACATAGCTTTGGTTACATAGATTTAATTTAGTTAATAAAGTTCTCACAGTTCTGCGATGTTTACTAAAGACCACACGTAGCAGGAGACCATGAGGTCATGCTTGTTATATATACTTTATATCCTGGCACTGAGGTCTTGTAATGCCTCTGTTGAGTATATAGTAGGCAGTAAATGTGCCTAACTTGGACAAATGCAGGTAAACAATGGTAAACAGTAAGCCGATTCTACCAATTTTAACCCAACTTGCTTATTTCCATGCTGGTCGTTGTAGGGTAGTTAAGTGTTGTGATAGAGCCTCCAGTATACTGTTGCCTGGTGAAGTAGTGTCTGTACTGTATTACCCTGGGATCCTCAGAGCAGCCTAGCAATAGACGAACATGGTGCTCCTATTTATTACCAGAGATAAGAAAAGGGTAGTGTTTTTAACGTCTCCTTACTGCTATTTTTAAACAAAGAAAAAGTGGGATAATATATTATGACTAAATTGAGATGTAGTTGATGCGTGAGGTCGCTTTTTAACTCCTGTAGCTATGATGGTACCAACCACATAATATGGTGAATATAATGAATACAGGTTTAAATTAAGACATAATATAGTTTAAATACAGTCTATGCGAGTATAATGAATGCAGGCTTAGAGTAAGCTATATTTAGATCGGCTCCTTTAGACAACTTGCAGATGTTAAACCTTCGAGTGTGAAACTAAATTAATTTATTTTAATAGTAATGGCACTGAATGTACCCGTTTATAATATATATATATATATATATATATATATATATATATATATATATATATATATATATATATATATATATATATAATTTACGTATTGCTCTGGCAACTATGCGCTCTAACAGCTGTGTGACATATTGATTACTGCGTGGTAGGCATTGTTATTTCTCGTATAATTTGTTCTTTGATGTACGCTCACACAATGACCGCCTATCTTGGCAGCCAAAACGCGTGGTAGTCACTGGCTGGCCGCACTAACAAAGACAGTGTACATTAATAGGTTAAACTGTATTGTTAACACGACCACCTATCCATTATTATTTTTTTTTTAGAAACGAATTAACCAAACCTAACTTAATGATCGCTTGCGAAGTTTAGTTTGGTTGAACTGGGCTTGGGTAGACATATTTAGGTTAGGCTTTGTATAGTTGCAGTCGTGTTTGTGTTCGTTTTATTTTCTGCTTTAGAACGAGTAAGATTAGATTTTGCTACTTGCGTCAGTTTGCTTTCGTTTTTCTTTTTGTTAGGTTAGGTTTGGTTAATTCATGCCATCTCCATTGAAATAAAGTAAAGGGTCACATTCTACGTCATTGTTTTCGGGGATTAAACCTAGCTGAAGATTTTGTTGACATTAAAACAAAATGTAGAGCAATTAAATAATCCCAACACGTGTCTGATGTTGCTGTGTGTGTGTGTGTGTGTGAGGAAATAGCGCAGGGGTCGTTAAATGTGTGCTGGACGTTGGCGCTGTGTCTGGTGCTTGAGTGGTTTTGAAGCCATTTTGAATTATTTTGGGTTTAAATATTAATGGCAGGCAAATTCGCACATGATAATTTACGAAGGAAATTGGCAACGTATCAGCCCTTTTAATAATTCTTGACCCTGATTTGATTATAGAAGATTCTCAAAATTTCTCCCGCTAAGTGGGTGACGGCGAAGATTCCAGAAATAAGCTTGTCCCTACTATTTGATCACCACTTGGGCAACTTTCTTTATTGTAAGTTTAGTCAGAGGAGAATATCATAGTGTGTTGTCGGCCAAAAATAGACACCTGAAGATTAGCCCCTTCGGATTAATTATTAAACAGCCAAACGTTAACCTAACCTCCCACCCCTTTTCAGATAGCGTTGGGTGTTTAATCATGAGGTGAAGGTGGGGGCTAATTGATTCAGTTGATGCTTGTGGGAGGCTGTAGTGCAGTTAACATTTCCTGGGCCACGTGTCTTTTAAATCTAGTGACATCACAGGAAACTTTAGCTGATGTGTGTGTCCTTCCGCGCGTTTTTCAGGTCGTAATGGGGGATATAAACAGCTCGTTAATGCTTATTAGTGGAAGATGTCATTATGGGGACCTTGTTAACCTTATATGATTTGTATATCAATATGTAGGACTTCGTTAACCAGCTATTAGACCTCGACCACCTGTTCCTAATACCGTGAATCGGGTAAAGTGACTTGGCACTGACACGGAGCTGCCAGCGGACTGACGATGGTGCTGTGTGGTCCTGGGACAACAAGCTAGGTGAAGACAACAGCTGCTGTGGATCATGTGTTTGGTGCGATTATCTGCGATTCCTACACGTCTTTTTAGTGGTGAGCAATTTTTATCTTATATAGAGGAGGCTATTTAAAGATAGCGCTTTTTTTTACGCTCGGAGTTGCGTCTCCACGTAACCGACTACAATAAGAATAAATTGTGCTTAGATCGCGTCGTGCGTTATAAAGAAACCGATTTAGAAATAACGTCTTTACACAGTTGCTTAAAATTTTAACGACTAATACTAAACCTGAATTAATTGCCTTTAATATATTTCATTTAGAGGGAAAAAGTGTGTTATCAGACCAATACCATTCTGTTAGGGGGTGGCGTTGCTTCATTCAATAGTGCTCTGTGTAAGGGTCGAGGAATTAGCGCCGAGTAATTTTGGCTCACTGCTGTTTCACACTTAATGCCTCGCTATCCACCCCCCCTTCCCGATATCTCGCTGAGTGGAGAATAGAGGGGTGTGGGGGGTGGAATCATCCGAGGGGAAGGGGGAGGTAGATAAGGGACTGGTTGTGGGTGCTGTCATTACGTTAAGGAGGCGGCCAGGGTTCACCTTCACAGGTCGTACATCATCTGTTTGTTTTTTCCCATTACGCGTTGGTGATAAGAGTCGGCAGCTGTAATTGAGGTTTGGTCTCTTGTGTGCAATTGTGACGCCAATTCACCCCCTCCCCCCGTGGGTGAGATGTAAAGGATGAAATTCAGTTTAACATGAGTCTGTTTAGGCTTGGTGTTTTTTTAAATGCTCGAATGATAAACTTTTCATTGTTTATTTCACCTCATGAATAAACACCCAATAGCGAAATGGATGGGGTTACTTAGGTTGAATTGGGTTAATGTAATGATAGGTTAGGATTAATGTTTAATTACCAGGTGAAATAAGTAGATGTGCTAATCTTCATAAGCACAATTAAAAGTGAAGACACAGAATTACGGGTAAGAATGGTGACTGAATTTAAGCTTGGGATGTAGGTGCTTTATAGGGAAAATTTTACCTTGAGAAATTTTGAGGATCAGGACCGTAGAGGAAGAAGCGGAGAGGAGAGTTTGGTTGAAGGTAGGGGAGGTGTGTCTGGCGGCTTGTGAACAAATAAGTAAATGAGGGGCACAAAGAGAGTGGTTGTTGGTCGAGGCTCCAGACGCCAGCTAATTGAACCCATCAATCTAAGCCTTGTGCGAACGCTTGACCCGGCGCCGGATACCTTTCCCTCTAGCGCCAGACGAAAGCTCGACCCCGGCGCCGGATACCTTTCCCTCTAGCGCCAGACGAGAGTTCGACCCCGGCGATGGATACCATCCACTCGAGCGCCAGACGAAGGGACAGGCGTGTGGTGAGTCAGCGAGGGGGTAGGTGACCTGGCTTGAGACGAGATGGTGGGCGAACTGTAAATCCCAGGAATGTGTGAGCTGATATATTCGTCTCTGATATACTCAACCAATATATTTGTCCTTGGTACATTATAATCCATCGATATAATACGCATCCTTGGTATATTCCACTGATAAGAATGGCTTTTGTACTATTCAAGGCTATAAATAACTAATTGAAGGACACTTAAACCAGATTCTCGCATTCGTACGCTAATATTTTTCCCCGAATTAAGGTGAGGGAATGCCTGTAGTTGTGGTCATCTCTGATACATTCCACACCCTCCTGAGTGCCGTCGTTGTGCATCAGCGTGAGTCAGTCAGTGAGGTGCGCTGTGACGTCTCCAGCGTAGTTAAAAAAAATAGCGTGTGAACCTCGCAGAATCCGACACCACATCCCGGATTCACAGCTATGCAGAGGTAACTGGTTCATTTAACTTAGAGGGTATATTTAAAGTCTCTTGATGACAGAAGTATGCATTACCTGGCTGGCTTAATTTGTATCCCAGACTAACACACTGAGAACTCCATCGTAAGTGTGTTTTTCCTGTATACACAACCTCCATTCCTTTGTTCACATATACCCCCTCAACAAGCACTCGGAACTCCACGCTTCAAGTGTGTGTGCAGCAGACAACTAATCCTTTTTCAAATATACAGGAATAGATTTGAAAGCTACAACTCTAGGGTGATGTTTCCCTGCGTCTATATTATTATAATTATAATTATTATTTATTATCTACCATCATTACACTTCAGGTAGATCCTGATACCATTGCATAAAGTACGAAACAGTAAACAAAAACCAAACATAAATTATCTATTAACGTGATGTAGTTCGGTGAGTGTTGAAGGGTCATAAGCGAGAAACATTGACACAGCATAACATAAGACCACTATTCTCACCTCATCTGTGTTTAAGGTTGTCTTTTGACTTACTGTATATATTAATCTACTAACAGTAATAAATACGATACTTCCCTGGTTTGTCTGTGTCGTCTTTCCCTTAGCATACTTGAGAAATAGCCTCACGTGCTGTGGCTGGTGGCATTTTTTTTAAGTTTCATCTTTAAGTATCCAGAAACGTGGTCTTCCCAAGGTGATTTTATAATTCTGATTATTATTATTAGTAGTATTATTACGGTTTTATTATTATGGTTGTAGTTATTATTATAGTTAACCTTTTTATTTTATTTGCCAGAATAAATTAGTAGAGTTGAGGATTGATTTCGCCGCATTGAACGTTGAGGTTGATAGAGCGTGTGTGATCGCTCTGTCAATTTTACTCATCACAGAACGTTTCGCCTTAAGTTTAACATTCGGAAAAAAAACGTTCACATAACGATATTTATGAATAGATTAATTAATATTAATGATGCTGGGTAGATTCATTTGTGTAATTTTAGGTGTGTAGGTTTATAAAACTTTCCTATAGGTGCTTTTTTTTTTTTTTTTTACTAAGCGGCCAATAATATAAGTGACGTACAGTAGGCTAAGTTGGGCTGACTAATTATGGTTACGCGTGGCTTTTTAATCACATTTAAAATAATTATGATGAGTACATAGCTTATTGGGTTCCTGTGAATTGTTTTTCTAAATATGATTACGCTCGGGTTATCTCCTAATTTGTACATACTGTATACCACATACTGTTTTCCGTATAAGCATAACCTCCATATTTCTTCACGGTAAACATAATCAGAGCTCCAAGTCAATAAACCACCGAACAACCTTACATTCTCAGCTTACGCACAACCAGGAAGATGTCATAACCTACCAGTTGCCGTAATTATTTATTGTGGATAAAAGTTATATCTGCACATTAATTTTTAACATGAAATTTCACATGTCAGAAACTCTAAGATAAAAAAAATGGATATGAAGTACTGTACCATACTTCATTACGTCTCCTCGCCAGTCCACCTCAGTCCGTCTTGCTGCTCCCAGTAGGTGTGGGTGGGGAGAGGGGCATCCTATTTCCTTCAGCAGACAGGCGGCGGTATGGTAAACCGTAGACGGTGTGAAGGATTTAGGGAATGTGGTGTTGTGTGGTGGTTGAGGGTGGGTCCCTAGGGTGAGGAGGGCCACACAGAGGCCCTTACACCCCTCCACAAGGCCACCATTATGCCCCCTGACCTCGCCCCTGGCGCCCACCAGCCGCCCCGCTCTCACCACGAGTGCCACCACAGCCTCCACCAGCAGTAGTAATAACACTAATAGTAGTATCTGTTATAGTAGTACCGACACAACTTGCACTATTATTAATATTAGATGCCGCACCATCAACAGAAGAAGCAACAATAGTAGGTACTGCAGCATAATGCGTTAGTACAAGCAACAGCAACAGGGAAATCAGGAGGAGAGAGTGGAGGGGTCAAGTGTGGAGTACTGAGATAACGTCGTCACATCAATGGTTCCTACACCAACCAGGATGTTAGTATGAGGGGAAGAAGAGTGGGTGTTGTAGAGGGAGGAAAGAGTAAGTAGAGGTGTTGTGAAGGGGGAGGAGGGGTTGCAAGGGGAAAAGGTCGTGTTGGAGAGATAGCAGCAGCAGCAGGAGGCGGTAGGTGTGGGAGGCAGGCGGGAAAACGTTAGGCTATCGCGAAAACTAAAGTACGCATCGCCTGGGGTTGCTCGGCGCGCAATAGTGTTTTCAAAGTTCTGTTTATAATGTACAAATCCAAAACATTGTTAAGTTCACGATCATCCTCTACATCTACAGATAAAGTGTATTCTTCTCGACCTACTGTGACTTGTTGCTGGAAAAAAGTGCTTGAACCTTATTTGGAAATAATGCACGAGAGCATAAATAATGGCGCGATTGTTGGGTATGTAGAGATTACGAAACGCATGTATTTTTAAATATAATGATGAACATCTTTATTTACAATGTCCAAAATATTGTAAGCTTTTAATGGCAGTTAACTTGTAAAGGTTCACGAGTTAGCACCTACGTATAATATAATGTATTTCGGGAGGACTAGAGGAGCTCAGTTCGTATCCTGAAGTGCTTCCCACCATTTTATACGCACAAGTTTTTCGCTCAATAATTTCGTAACATGTATATACAGTAGTACTACTACTACTAATAATAATGCTAATGTAGTTGTAATAATTTTGTACTGTAATTTTAGTAGCAACGAAAATAATTATCAACTCCTCTGTTTACCAACCACCTTCAGAGTACAGCGTAGAAGGCTGGCGGACAAGGTACCGTGTATACAGTATCAGTATTGATGGAGATAAGGAAGTAGTGATGGATATCGGGGAAGTCTCTTGTGTTGCTTACATGTGCATGGTCACACTGTGTGTAGGTACAGGTATGTGGGAGAATACCTCGAGTAGTGAAAATTTATTTTTATTTTTTATTTTACCATCTGAGTGTCGTTAAGAATTTTTATTCGGTAACTGCAATACTAAAGAGAGTTAGTGCCAGTCTTCAGCTGACACCAAGTTGTACATATCTTTAGATTAGTGACGTTTACTGATGACAGGTGATTAAAAGATGGCGGTGAGTGTTATACAAGATAAGAGATAAAGCTGAAGATAAAAATCGTGGGTGATACGGTCTTGTGTTTGATGATAAATTAAAATTAGTGTGTTATTAGCGGTGTAGATGTGGTAGTGGTCGGATTGACGATATGTAAAGATGTATTGTTTAGACTTTAGATGAACGGAATGTTACATTTTCAGGCGCGTATTTTAAGCTTTAACACAACGATAATTGGACTAAATATAATATACCAGATGTATGAAGATGCGGAATACTGTTATTCAAGGAAATAATTTGGTGTAGAATCCACGATGTGCATTAACGAAAACCAGTGATTAATGGACTTTTCTAACTTAGTGCTAACGAGGTGCGCCACAGAACTCGACACTGCCTCCATTAAGTTGTGTAATAATATAACTCCATGTTGGACTGATAACTTAAAAGTACAGTTGATGTACTTAATGATGACCCATAGTGTATGTGGGCTCAGTTCCAAGGGAGCAGAACAAAGATAAAACACCAATAGGAAAGATGAAGCGATCTGGTTGAGCCCAGATTCTTTCTACTCCTACTGTATTTCAGTTTCACCACTTTTCCTTCAACCCCTAATAATCTTCTTTCACCTCATAACTAAAGACTCCGTACCGTATGTGGGCTCAGAGAACGCTAGTGTTGTTACCAAGTGGATGATCGACAGTAATATATTTCACGAGATACTTACATAACTAGAATGGCCAGGCTAGTAGTTAATTGTGAGGAACACGGTGTGATAGTGGCGCTCCCCAAGTTGGAGCCTTGACAGATATTGTGTTGTGACTGTGACAACGCTCGCCCAACTGAAGCCTGACAATGGATATTCTGGCTGGAGACATCGAGATAGACCTGCCACCAGATGAGGATGATGGTAAGACATTTTATTGTGTAGGGGAAAAAAATAACACAATCTGCACGATTCCCTTTGCCTGTTAAAATTCACATTACTGTACTGTACTTTAAAATGCAAGCTCAAGACGAGTGTCATCAGGTGCTCTGAGACGTGAAAATAGTTGGTTACGGCGGGCCAGACTGATTGGTTGGTTGTACTGTATTGCACATACTTGAAGCCGTGTGTGTCAGGGTTAGTGTTGCAGTGTAGTGTGTGGACTAATACCACTATTACAGTAGGTGACACTACCCAGCGACCAGACTATTCTCATAACTGAAGATATACTGTAGCTACGAGACTGGCTACTGATTGACCTGAAAGTGCAAAAATAACATTGAAACATGTATGCAATCGAAATTATTATATGGAATTCCTTTAACTGGATTCATTGTTTTAATACCGGACGAAAATTACGCACAATATCGAGAAGATTAATTTTATCCTTAACCTGGTAGCCTAGCATATTATTGTTTTGATGGTATTCTTTGTTTGGGCTCGATGGTTTTACTTTAGTTAAGTTGACCAGTTAACTTTTTTTTTTTTTTTTTTTTGAAACTTGACTTGCAAGGAACATGTAACCATTGGTAGTCTTGGCCGGAATTTGTAAGACAACATAAGTTACCCTTTGTGTGTTAAGGGAAATTAAATAATGCGAAGGTAAATAGTTTGAGTTAGTCTTTAGCATACTGAATGACATTTAAAGAAGTGATTGCATTTTTATATTATTACAGCAGCAGGTTCATAGATCCAATAGAACACAAGTGAATAAAAAATTATGTACTGTAGTTGAATTCCGGTAATATAAATCGTTTTTATATTGGCTACATTTGCAGGTGGCGTTTGCCATTACAGTATACTTGTACTGTACTATATTTTGTCGTTGGCCATTTTGCAATGTTCACAAGATGTTTCTTGCAAATTACTGTATCTATGTATAATTGTGTATCCTTCCAAATGAAAATGTGGTTTATGATAGACAGTATAATATTTTTCTGAATTCTCAAACCCCCCCCCCCCAAAGTCTATTGTACAGGTCTGTACTATGGATTCTTACCATACGAAAATATTTTTGGAAAATGTTTTCTTGAACTGTAATATGGACTGAAAGATCACAGCAGCTAAAGAATCATCTGTGGTTGTAAAGGCCAACCTCTCTCTCTTCTCTATTCTCCTTTTGTTCTCTCTCCTTGTGTCTTGTTTTTTTTTCCCTCACTTTATGCTGTGGCACATTTAATTCTCTTGAATAATTTTAGTTAATTCCTTCCAAGCTAATGGTTGCTTATTACAGATCCACATGTGCGAGTGTTGGGGCTACCAGATGCGGTGCGAACTGCTGGAGCGATGGTTAGACAAGAATTAGAACCCCACAATAAAGTAACCATGAAGCTTGATGTGTCGTGGACTTATCACTCCCACATCATTGGCAAAGGAGGCAACACCATTCAGCCAGTTGTCAAACGTACAGGTAATTCGCCTTTGTTAAATTACTTCGGATATATATTATACTATACTGTATTGAATTGTACGGTGGCACAATGTTAAGCACGAACAGAGGGTGTCACAACAGGTAAGATGAATGGGTGAAGGAGATTATGTATTTGCTGTGAATTCCCATCATTAGAATAATGGATAAATAGTCTTCGAGATAAAAGGGGAAAAATAGTGGATATGACTAAATGACAGTATTGTATAGTAGTGGGTTTTCCGGGTTGAAACCACCCTATATAGATCATCATTTCTAAACATGTTTGCAAAACTGTTTTGTAAATGATTATTGTAATGGTAAACAAATACAGTTTCACCAGCATGATTAATATATGCAATTTTATTATTTTTAGGTGTGAGCATTCACTTTCCTGATGGCAACAAGAATAGTGAAGTACGCAAAAGTAATCAGGTGTCCATCAACAGCCGGGGGGAGGAGCTGGTCTGGAGGAGGCACGGTCAGCCATACGGGAATTGACTCCTCTCATCTTCACCTTCACTCTCTCTGCCGCTGCCCAGTTTATTAATACCTGCATATCGGACCCAAATATGCTCATAATTCATGTACAAAACACTTATGATGTGCAGGTAGGTTTATATTAACAGCAAATTGTATCCAAAAAATAGTTTTGCTTTGTTTCCTGTGTGGAAGGCAGTTCTGTAATTGGAGAATATTTCATTATAGTACTGTATACTATACTTTGATTTTAATGCACCTTTTGAGTTTATTGATGAGGCTTTAGTCCACCAAAACCTGCTTTAATTTTAGGTGGACCTGAAACTGACAGATGACATTCCCTTATTGTGGGATCGTGGGAATGGGATGCAGCCCGTGTGAAGGAGGCAACACTGTGCATCTTAAAAGCGTATTGTGATACTCTTGCCGTGAGTAATTAGCATTTGAAGACAAATGTAATCTCACACCTGAATTTTTTTGCATCTTTGAATCGGGTTTTTTCATTGTGAATTGAGTACCTTACATTATATACATTGTTTCATCTTTCAACAGAATCAAATACCTGTGCAGATGACAGTGGAAATCTCTCCACAGCACCACACATTTGTTCTTGGACGAAATACGAGGACACTCAAAGCGCATCATGCGACTGCTACAAAGTGAGTAACTGAAGCTTCTCAAGATTATTATTGTCTTTTATTTTGTTTGTGTGCAGCAAGTCTTAAGTTGGAATTGACATTAGCTCATTGATATTATCTCTTTCTGTCTTTAATTACATGATAATTCTTTTGCAGAATAACATTCCCTGACAGTAATGATATTTCCCTGCCTCCTCTCAAGAAGTCAACTGTCACCATTTCAGGAGGCATTGATAATGTTTATCTTGCATCACAAAAACATTTTAGTAAGTAAATTTGATCTGGCTTTGGTTAGTGCTAACAGTAGAGGAACAGTGTAGGATAAGTGAAAATAGACTAACTTGTTTGTTGGATAAAAGATATTGCTACAGTGCAAACAACACGTGTTTGGTTGTTTGATGGAGTCTGTTGACAATTCTCCTGTTTACATTTTGGTGGACCAAGTGTCTGAAGACTGACACAACCCAGGCTACTTATTCGGAATGTTTCCTTTAGGTTTGACATACACTGCAGTATTTAGCATATTTGGTAAAATAGTATTAACCTTCCATGTTCAGGCAGGAATCATATTGTAGCTGATTAATGAAATACAGTATTTTGATATGTATATTTAAGATGGTGAGTAGTTTTAAACAATCATAAACTCTACAGGGTGCTCTACCACTGGTCCTTATGTTTGACTTGCTGCCCGACCAGACGGTAGACTCAAATGAGGTATCACAAATCATGCAAACTTTAGACGCTTATAGTTATAAAAAACAAGAGGCTAGATGGGTACCTGTACTCATTAAAGGGGCGGAAAGAAATGCTGGTTAGTGGTCGGCCTAATTTTGTTATTTGTAAATTCTGAAAAATAAATGAAGTTAAATAAAAACAAAATCTTATGAAATTATGATTTATAATTAAACCTTGTTGTTGGTTGAGTAAATTCATGCAAGGACCTCTCCTATATTATCTATTACAATTGATTAATGATTTCTATTTGTACTAACATGATTTCTCCTTCCCAGGTAATATATATGAGGCTTGGCGCTTGATATCACATGCAGAAAAAGCTCCACCTAAGGCCCGTATTCCTCCAACATATCACATTTCAGATGCAGCGCCACTGTTTGGCCTCACCTGTAAGTATTGATGATTAAATCACAAGTGGCAAGAGCCATTCATGATGGAGATGGTGTATGTTCTTGAACCTGGATCATCAAATTAATACCGTACTTCCTTTTAATGAGGACTTAGGTGTTTTGAGTTTCCAGGGAGCAGAGAACACATTGCACTTGGGAGCTTCCACCACTTCACAGAAAGAAACTAGCTTATTCATGAACTAGACAGTGCGATGAGAAAATTTTGTATCGAGTAAATACAGTACTGTATCATTAATCTAGTTTTATGTAATTTTTTTTATTTTTATTTATTTTTACAGAACCTACTATTATTGTGCATGCCTGATTGGACCCTTAGTTTTTTTGTTTGTTTTTTAGTGCTATTGTATTTGTTTATTTTTTTAAGTATTTACTTCTTTTATTTGTTATTCCTGTTTCTTTGTATTTCATGTATGACTGACAATCAGTATTTTTTTAGCAGATCTAAACATGGGTCAGTGGCTGAGTGGTGGGAGTGGTGGTTCTTCCCACTCCATCTCCTACAGGCACTCCCAGCCCTCAGGTTCACCCTACTGCACTGTGGGGAGGCCTGACAACCTCTAGTAGTCGGCCCCCACACACCTTTCAAGGTTCACAGTATAACAACATGTTATTCGACCATACTTGTGAGTGCACTTTTTTTTTCCTCTTTTTCCATTTTTAGTTTTTGTTTTTCACTTAGCCCTGATTTTATTTCAGGATTATTAGTTAGTATGTAGCACATGTTCATCAACTATCCCACAAGGTGAAACATGATGTCCATACCCTGTCATTATGGATGTTTTATAGCGGAGGCTGTTGATTTCACTGATTAATTACACTTGTTGTAATTTACTTATATAGCTTATGGGTGGCAGTCTGTGATTTTGATACAGGCATTTAATTTTTTACATAATTTTATATACAATGCCTTACCATTTTTTGTGTAAGTGAATACAGTATTACTTTTTGGACAGTGAGAAATAGATGTAAGAAAAATTTTTGGATTAGTGAATTTTGCATACAGTATACCGGTAGTGAACGTTCTTATAGTTGAGGATACTTGTATAATCTATTTTTTATGAAGGTTATTCTAAGTGTAACATAACCTCAAATTGGGATGGATTGTTTTTTGAAAGATATAACTGACTTGGCCTCATCAACACACGCTATAAACTGTCGTTGAACTACATGATTTTATGAAATTACTGTATCTTAGAGGCCTTAATGTTTTTCTACACAGCCTCGTACTATGCAGCAGACTTGCTCCTTCGCTCCGGCACTTCTAACTGTAACAATAACAACAGCATCATGTCAAGTAACATGAATAACAACTGCATCAAACCGAAGCATTGTGGAGGACTTGGAGTCGGTTCAGGAGTAAACCTAAATTCTCTTGTCAGTGGGATCGGCAGCATGACAGTGTCCAACGGTGCTGAGGGTATGACAGTACAGTATTTGTGTATTGTAATTATGAGGTGGACTTTTGTCCTTCCAGCTCAGACAGAGTAATACAATAATCAGCTTGCTGTTGTCTGTTTTTGTCCATAAAGATAAATTTGACTAGAATACCAAGAAAATTGTTATAGGTAGTGATGGAAGGCAATGTGAATGTGCCAAGATGGTTCCTTGAACCAAATTTTGCAGTTATGGCCTTCAGTATGGTATGTTTTAGATATTAATATTTCCCATGTTGCTAGTTTTCATGTGGATCCAATAAATAACTTTGTAAAACCAAATATTATACTGTAACCGGTCTGCATTTTAAGAAAAGTTGAATGATATTTTAAAACTGAGACTTGATTCTGATTCCTTTTTTATCAAGGATTTCAAAAATTAACTTTGTTTTGCTCTATCATGTCACACTTTATTACCAATAAGACAATATAATATAACTAAATACAAATACAACATACAAATATGACAAGAAAATACAAATAAGACAATTCAGTAGGCTTCAAAGTTAACTAAACCTTAAGATTATTGTGATTAAGGCTATTTGCTTGTAAATACAGAAAAATTATATATATTTGAATATGTATGAACATAATATTAGGCTTCAAGGATGGGTGAAACTTTCCTCTTTTTTTATTTTCTGGCAATTTTTTTACTGGCACAATCTCTCTTCAGCATGCAGCAGTAGTCTGCCATCATGTTCACCTTTCTTGATACCTCTTCAATATTTCCTTAATGTCCAGGTAAAATCTTTCACCTTCCTTGACACTTAAACTACCTAAATTTTCAGGAAAATACTCAAGATGGAATGTAAGAAATCCACCTTTACACTCATATTGCAACCCATGTTTTTAAAGTTATTCAACATACCTTCAACAGTGTTTTGATAGTTTAAATCTTTTCTATTGCCTAAAAAACTATACACAACATTCTTGAAACTATTCCATGCTTCATTCTCACACTGGTTCACCGATTCTTCAAATTGGTGGTCCAATAACTTTCGGATTTGAGGGCCCACGAAAATGCCAGCTTTGATTTTTTCATATATGACTGATGGAAGTTCCCTGCATATGTACCGGAAACAATCACTTTCCTTATCTAGGGCTTTTACAAATTGTTTCATTAACCTTAATTTAATATGCAGAGGAGGCAACAGCACTTTCTTAGGGTCAATCAATGGATCATCTAGAATAATTTTGAAGCTGGCACAAGAGTCTGTCTAGGTGGCCAGTGTTCCCCCAATGTTCACGCTTGCTCTGCTTCCCCGCTCGCACAAAAAAACATGGCATTTTTGAATCCACTTTGACCTGCCAAACAAAGCAATAAATTTGAAATCACAAACCAACCAACCATGATCTTTTTAATGAACTTTCTCTAGAAGCTTCTGCAAATTTTCATAAGTTTCCTTAAGATGAACAGAGTGAGCCACAGGAATTGATGAAAATGCATTTCCATTATGAAGTAAAACCCTTGAGACTTGTTTTTGAAGAATCCATGAACAACCTCATCAGTAGCTGTTTAGGTAATGCCAAAATAGTTAATTAAACGAGACATTTTTACAATAAACCAAGGAGCCTTCCTTTGAAAAAAATTTGAACTAGTTCTTGTTCATGTTGCCTATACACGAAAAATATGTCTCTGCTCAATAAATTCTTTGATTTCAACCTTGATCTTTAGGTTGATAAACATCACTTCATTCTGACGATGAATCGCTGTCAGATTCTGGTGACACAGACAGCAACACATCTGGTGGAATGGGGACTGGAACCTCGGGACCATGTGGCACTGGTCTCATAGCAGATGGGGTGCTGGGATAAATGATACCATGTTTATTTTTTGCATTATATCCCTCTTATCTTCACAGAGCAAAAGTAACGGTTATCACAATGATTTAGGTTCCCGCCATACCATAGGGGCTCCAAATGGCATAGCTTTTTTCCTCTCAATATTTCCACAGTCTTAAACCTTCAACACAAGTGCGACATACAGTACTTTATGTGGCACCCATGGTTTATCTAAATCTCTATTTTCACTCCAAAGTAGGCAAAAATATGCATTTTTCACCACTGTGGTTATTTCTTGTCGTTGCTTATGCACAACAGAACACCCACATATGTAGCAGAATACATTTGGATTGTTCAGACAACCACGAGAAGGCATATTTACAGCAGGAAGAGTATCTTAGTAGAGCAAAACAAGGAGATTTAACACTACAGCTGCTGATGTGACACTGAACAATGGCCTTTGCCTCAAGGATCCATTTGCCAATAAACCTTGTGTGATAGATGAAAACTGAAGTCCTATCTGAAATTAACATTAAAATCAGGTTAAGAAACACACATTACTTTGAAAAAAACCCCAAAATCATGCAGACCGGTTATTATGCTGTATACTGTATTATATTGGAAATAGGAATGGTTTAAAATTTTCAGAGAAATGGTGGGGATATGGAAAAGGTAGTTGACATTTTATTAGTTGATGTTATTGCAGATGCCTCATGTGGAACAAGTAGTAATAGTGGAAGCTCCCTCTCGTCACCAGCGCCATCTCCTCGTGACCAATCACCAGACCAAATCATCAGTATGTCCTCCTCCTCACACCAAAATCCATATGGTGATTCAGAGTCGACTCCCACAAATGGAATGAATGGTAATTGTTGCATTAATCATGTCAACACAATTGTTGTTTTGCTGTACTCTGAGCATATGGTTACAACGCATTTGTGGAAAGTCCAACTAATGCATTGAGTAACATCAATTTATGTAGATTATATCATTCTTTACCTGCATTCATTATTAACTTATTTACCTAATGGCCACTTAAACTAGAGGTATCCATGCTGAGGGAAGAAGGCCAATGGCCTGTGTAGGATCCCTCCATTGTTCTTAATAGTTTTGTCAAGGGCTTTCATTTCCTTTCTTACAAAAAAATTAAAATGTGGGTCCATTGTATACCCACTCCAAACACAGGACTGTGCCAGATTTTTACATTGGGTTGACTCGGTCTACAAATAGCTCAGGTATTCGATGTCAGTTTGAAATAGTACCATGTGGAATGAATAGTTTTAACATCTTAAAGATGGTTTGCATTTAATAATTAAGGAGTTCCTTATTGTTGCTGAAAGTTGTGATCGATGTTTTCTATTGTAGTATGAGCTGATAGGAGGCAGCGAGAGTAAAGTAAAGTGTTCCCATTCCACAATAAGATCCCTGGACAGTAAATAAAGTGTTTAGTAAGATTGTCTTTGTTCAAGTGTTCTTTTGATTATTTCTTGAGTGACTGTTTTTACTTACCTTTTACAATTATCCTCTTCGCCACTGATAGGCTCATTAGCCGCCTGGGCGGTCGGTCATGTCTCTGATATGTACTGTTGGCAAGTAGTGGGTATGTTCTGCCTCCAGAATATATCTGTACTTGCATCAATGTTGGTCTAATCTGGTCTTAAAAGAGCTTACACTTGGTGTCATCACAACACACACTGGTAGATTGTTCCAAGAGTCTACCATTGTCACTCTGAAAAAGTTTGTTATTAATGTATTACTTGGTTTACTCATTGCAGCAATATCTGCACTGCTGACAGACATTGATCGACGGGCTCCTGGTTGTGAGAAGAAGCATATTGAAATGGCTGCACAGAAGATGACATCACTTTCTGACTACAGTTCAAAGAAAGTTCAAGCAGCTAAGGGTATGTCTGAATATTTTATTTATTGTTTAGTGTTTCACCCAACTGGGCTTTCTTGCTGTGTGAACCGGCATACTGTACAGTACAGTATATAAAGTAACTATAATAATTTTAGAGAAATTTTAGTTTTTTTTTGCAGATTATAAGTTTGTTGATTAGTACTGATTATAATAGTAAGGTATTTTGTTATTAGAGTATTATCATCATGAAGAAGTATGTATTAGGCATTTTCATTACAGTGACCTTCACAACGAACGGGCTTATATATCAATAAAATTCAAGAGCCATTTGCAGTTATAGCATATATTTAACTTGAAATTCCAAGTTTAATCTTATACCTTTTGAGATTAAAGACGATTCATAATTACACCCAGTTCAAATGAGACGTAATTAATTTCGGTAATAAAGCTGTGAGATCTTACTGACTTTTTCCTGTTAATTAATTGTTCATACACCATGACTAACTATCTGGCCTGGGTTAGTGGCACTGAGTTTTATTAGAAGCAAGTGAATATGATAAAGGGAACTAAAATCCTCTTCTTCTCATATTGAGTGAGAACGCAAATTAGAATTTCTCCACTGTCAATGTTTCACAGAGTTTGTTAGTGAAAATTTTTATCACCTTATATTGTTCCAATTTCATGTCCAATTCTCATTTTGTATCACTGAAACAGAGTGGGCTTATCCTTTGGAGAACTTAACTTTTCTTGGACTAGACTACTTTAGAACAGTTCACCCTCATGAACTTGGGAGTGTAACAATATCATCCATGTACAACTCGAAAGTGTCTATTCAGTGAGAATCAGCTGTTCGCATTCTTAAGATAAAGGAATTCCTCTGAAATTTGTACAGACTTGCAGAAAACTTTTGAATTGAAAATTGTAGCATGTATAAATATACAGTACCTGTACATCCACAAAATCATACAAATATAATGTACAGTATTAAGATGCTATTCTTGTTAAGTTAAATATGATTTTTCAATGAAATATGGAATATTTGTGCTTTTTACTACATATTGGGTAGGTGTGCCTACCTACAAATCTCAAACCATCATTACTGTATCTTAGTTTCATGGAGATTAGCAGTGACAGAGGTCCAGACTGTTGTGGTTGTGGGTGCTTGGCAATCTTTTGATAGTTGTTTTTATGCTTAATATAACCTTATGAACCAACAGTGGTTAGAAATAATTCTCAATAAAAGCTACAGTGTTGAAAAAAACATTGTTTGTCTTGTAACTGTTTTTTATTTAACAGCTATGAAAGAGCAAGTTAACTCAAGTCCTCGTATCTAAACGTCCAGCTGGTCAGGATATGGGTTCAGTAAAAGTATGCCGGGCTTTATGATCCGACAGAAGTTGCAGGAGAACAGGCTGCTTAAGGCTAACCAGGTAAACCTTTTGTATTTGTTTTGTAGCTTCATGAGAGGACCCTCAGGAAGCATACTCACAGGTGCCTCTTTTTAATCACTTCTTGTTGTTTATATATCTATTGTCAGTGTGAACATTTGTACTTTTCCTCTAGTATTTTCAGTGCTTCAACCATTATTACCTCAGTATAAACTTTTTCTTTTCTCTATCTAATTCAGTCCTCCATGGTGACAACTGGTTTGTAAATGTTACTGTAGCTAATGAAGAGAAAGTGGTGGTACAGCTGTAGCACTCTTGTCTCACCACCGCATGCCATCTCAAAAACTGGTCAGATATGAGGAAAGTAGTTATCCATTGTGGCCCTAACAAACATAGCAAATTTTCTCTGGGTGCTCCCGTTTTCTTGTGTACTAACACTGGATCTATGATTAATGAAGGACTGGCTCATTAGAGACTGTGGGTAATTAAACAGGCCTCCAGGTTTTTGTTCCTGTCCCCAGATGCAGTAAAGCTCTGAAGAGGAAGGTAACACGTGTAGAAACTATAGCTGTGGAAGAGTAGATGTATATAAACTACTGTATAGGTTAACAGACCACTCGGTGCCAAAGAGGATAAAGTAAAGTATAGTTGGGGAAAATTTAATGTAAAATTGTTTACTTTAATAACATGTTGTTTAATTACAGAAAGGAGGATTAGAAGGATGGGAAGAATGGCAGCAACAAGACAGTACAGGTGGAGACTTTGCATCGTGTCAGGCTCTGTCCAGCCTACATTATCCATCACATATGACACAGGTAATCACTATGCAGTCTCTCCTCGACTTAAGACGGGGTTCTGTCCCGTCGACCAGGAATAAGAATCGAAAAGGCGAAAATGTAAATGATTCTAAATTGAAATACAGTACAGTAAAAATGGTAATAATGAAAAGAATAAAATGTTACTGTGCACCCACCTTTAATGTAGTCAGCTAGACCCCTCTGGGGCATCAATAATTTTTAATTAAGCATGGAGACTACATTAATTGGATGTGGAGGAGGGAGACAGGGAGCTGGGTGGGTCTCATCAAGTTTGCTTTCTTCAGACGGGCAAACATACTTGCTTGTTGAAGTGTGGATCATCTTTAAGGGTGAAGAGGCCTTGGTGGTGGGGTGTGAGGAGGCAGCAGTGGGGACTGGCAAAAATATGTCAATTGCACTGCCTGGTTGCCTTTTCTTTTCATTGTAAATCTCCCTGCTTAACAAGCTTAAGTGCATCTTGGATCGAGGTCTCTGTATACTTTGCAAAAACAAACATTTGATCATTTCTTCGACATTTGCATCCCTTGGCTAATTTAGCCCAGCGATGCCTCTGCCATTGTTTCACTAAAAACTTTTTAGGTACAGGTTCTTCTTTTACATTTTGTGTGTCTTCTTCCTCTTTTAATTTCTGTGCCTCCAGTTCAATAAGATCTCGTTGCCAGCTCTTCTGTACTTTCACAACTGCTCAACTTATCTTCATTATCAATTTCTTTCAAAGCTGTTTACCCATCTGCACCTATCTTGCTACTAATCTCAGAAATTGCTTCTATCTTCATTAAATCCTTTGAAACTGTTCACTTATCTTTCAGGACCTTCTTCCATATTCCATTCATGCACTGACCTGTAACCTCATTCCATGCTGCAGCTATAGTAGCTGTACATTGCAAAATGTTTAGTAGTCCTTCAAAACACTCTAGAGTGTTTTCTCTCTGTCCAGTAGCAACAATAGCCTGCTGCGAGGTCCTTCTGCATAAATAATACGCTTTAAAAGCAACAATACCAACAGTCCATGGGTTGCAGGATGATAGAGGCTAGTGTTGGGTGGAAGGTAGACTACCTTAGCATCAGGGTGCAGGTCGTCCAGGTGTGGTGGTGTCCGGGATCATTACCATAAAATTAATAAAGTCTTGAGGAGCAACCTTACGCTTGTTGCAGACAATACTCACTGGCTCGTGGAATAGAAACCACTCCGGAACCAATCCTCAAACAGTGCTAGGGTCATCAAGCTTTTCTTATTACTGCAATAAAACACTGGCAGTGTAATGCTTGCTGACATTTCAAAAAGCCTTAGGTTCTCTGAATGGTACATCCATGAAGGGTTTACCTTGAAACCAACTTTACATCCCCCCCAACAGAATTGTGATTCGGTCCTTGAATGCCTTAGATCACGACTGGTTTTGTACTCTTTATTGGATGTATGTCCGTTCTGGCATGCGCTTCAGTTCATGCCTCATTAGATATTTGCTCAGACAAATAATTTCCCTCTCTCTCGGTAACGATCTAGCTCCTTAAAAGCAGCCAGCACCCACATCAGCACTTGCTGCTTTCTCCCTCGCCTTTGCAGCTGTTATTGTACAAGCTGTAACGTTTCTTAAATCTTTGGAACCACCCCATGACTGCTGTGAAGTTTGGTCGCACTCATCTCTCCTGCCCTGCTCTTTCAGGCTTTTCGAAAAGGCTTCTTGCCTTAGCCTGTATGATTAAGAGCTTAAGGATACATCTTTTGCAGCTGATCTTCCATCCATCACAAATCATTCTCCATCTCATGAAAGACCTTGTCTTTTTCGTTAATATTGTTCCTTTATAGTTGTGACCTTTCACTACCACTAGAATTCGTTCCTTGTCGCTGAAATTGTTGATGTCGTCGAGTAAGAAGCCAAGGTGCGTTAATGAGAATAGTTCTTTACCGTTTTCATTTTCATATTACATTACAAGTATTTGAATTTTCATCTCAAAATTAATTGACTGTCTCTTTTTCTTCTCGCTTTCCGAGAACTCTCTTTATACTTACTGGCCATTTCAAAAAGATTACAAACAATTTGTCAGCTGGCGCGTCCACTAACAACAACTGAAGCGGGTTACAGGCGTGGATGCTGTACACCATGCAGGCTGCCCAGCTATTGTATCGGGTCACATTTAATTCAAACGCCGGACTCGAAAATACGTAATGTGAAAAATATTTTACGCGACCATGGCGGTCATATGTCCGGGTTGAAGTCGAGGAGAGACAGTAGTTTAAAACACTCCTGAAATATCCTTAGCTATGAAAGGATTTATTTTATTTCCATCTCACATTTGTTAGGGAACTATTAGATCAGTGGTTCTTAACATTTTTTGAGTCACGGACCCCTTTGGGAATCTGGTGAAAGCTATGGACCCCCTCCCTAGAAAAATGCACATGAGCACATAAACACAACTTTGCATGCAATGAATATACTTTATTTTATTGAAAATTCATTGCGTCATACAGTGTATGACATAAACAAAGTATGAATAAAGTGAACAATCTTAACAAAGAATTATGTTTCACACTTTTTTATGCAAAAATTAATGGCCACTCCATACAAAAATGAAATACATGTACAATCATCTTGTGCAAATTAACGAAAAAAAAACTTTAATTCTGCTCAAGAGTTCATTTCAATGTGAAGGTTGTTGTTGTTTGGATTGAAGATAAATGTTATATTTTTATCTGACCTTCACGGACCCCCTGAAGCCCATCCATGGACCCCAGGTTAAGAACCCCTGTATTAGATGAAGGGTGCAAGAAGGGTGGAGGAAAGGACAATAATAATATTTATTCAGACTGGGGTCTGCCCCAATTAGTCAAGTTATTGAGGTTTTACTGTAGTTGTTAGGAAGGCATTTGATTCAGAGAAAAACATTTTGTACTAGTGTTTCAATTGTTATAATGACCTATAACATAAATGTATACATTATCCCAGAGAGGCATATCAACTCTTGTGGAATCCACGTCAGCCTTTTTATAGCCAAATTTCTGTGACTTGAATCTACAACTGGTATAAAATCTCATATGATAGTGAAATATACTTGTCCACTGTACACAAAAGCTGTACTTGTATAATAATTATTTTTTGTGTTAACCTTGATACAGTGCTGTACTAAGAAATGTTCACTGAATGAAGATCTGGTATAGTTTAAATATATATATAAAGTGAGGTAATTTAATTTTTGCAGCTTGGGTCAAGTTCTGTCGGGAGTAGTGATAATAGCATGACAGTGCATCGGCCACCTGTAAACTTGTCAGCCAGTAATTTTATGGACTGTGTGCTGTCTCGGCCTCGAGAGCGCTTGTCACTCAAGTCAGCGGTCGGACATCACATCCATACTCACTGATCTGCAGTTAGGACAGTATATTGGTAAGTCTTCATTGGTATTTTTATACTCCTGTTGGGGGGAAGTTTGTTGCTTTTGGATTAAGATGACCACCAACTTAACCAAATACTGATTCTCTGTAGTGATATCTTTTGATGGGCTTAATGGGTAGAGGGAAGTGAAGACCAGCTAGGTCACATAGCATAGTACAGAATTATTTTGTGAGGGTTACAGGTACTGTATGTGAATTGGTGTGATATCTTTATGCATTGATTTTACCAAAAGGGTTTAAAAACAAAAACAATATATATATATATATATATATATATATATATATATATATATATATATATATATATATATATATATATATATATATATATATATATATATATATATGTATGTATATGTATATGTATATGTATATGTATATGTATATATATGTATATATATATATATATGTATATGTATATATGTATATATATATATATATATATATGTATATATATGTATATATATGTATATGTATATATATATATATATGTATATATATATATATGTATATATATATGTATGTATATATATATGTATGTATATATATATGTATATATATATATATGTATATATATATATATATATGTATATATATATATATGTATATATATATATATGTATATATATGTATATACACAGTGAACCTCACTTTACTACATTCAACCCACAGGGTATCATGGAAAGTGAGAACGCTGCAAAGTTTAACAACATAACATATGGGATTAAATGAAATAGAGACCAACTGACCCCCAAACTCCACTTTTTCCGACACAATACCTATGTTCTAGTAAAAATAACATCTTAATTTTATGATGGTACATGCACACAATTAATACTTGAGAGAAATCCCTCAAAGAAACACCAAAGTTATAGAACTTGAGATTAACAGTGCTAAAAGGTAATGGAAAATGCTGTGTAAAGAAAACAAAGTGGAAATAATATGAGCACTGTAGCAAGGAAAGTCTGAGAAATTGAAAATTCCACAGCACTGACTTCACCATGTACAGGCTTCAAATTTGTAAAAAGTGGTGCCTTAAAACCATGTTTATTTGCCAATGATCATCGAGCATCTCAAATTCAGTCAGTTGAAGCTCTGCATTGCTGGAAACATCCACACTTGTGTTTTGAATGTAGGAGATTAATTGTATGAACATAATATTCACATTAACTCACTTTTGTGTGTGTACTTTTCAGATGTATTTACAGCACAAGAAGTTGATGTAAATATGTTCCTGACTCTTGATGACACAGATCTCAAAGAACTTGGAATAAAGATATTTGGACACCGGAAGCGGATACTTATGGCCATCAAGGGTTAGTTGTTGCTTTTCATGTATGAATAAATGAAATTGGACGAGACAGACTCGACCATGTGTGCAAGAGAATAAAATGCTTAGAATCTTTTTTTAACATAATCTAGGCCTTTATGTGTACTGTATATTAATTGCAGTTTACAAGTACAGTAGAAGTCCAAAAATCCGGACTGCTTGGGGATTGGGTCGGTCCGGATTTTCGGATTCGGATTCTCAGGCAGTACTTTTAAAATTCAAATTTAAGGAGGAATAAAGAAGAGATGAACAGGTACATTTTGATAGTTTATTCATTAGCAGATATAGCGTGCTTCATTTATCAAAACGAGCAGTTTTAATGAAAAAGCTGTGAATTCTAGAATTATATTCTTTGCCTTTTTTATATCATAAATTGTAGACTTTCCAATGTCGTGATGTTTCCATTAGAACAGTATTGCTCACACCACGTTCTAGTTTCTTAATTATTTCAAGTTTGTCACCAATTTCAACGTGTTCTTTCTCTTCACACAACGAAGTTTATCTCTTTAGGAGCCATTATTATGGGCTTGTACAGTACTCTGTAAATGGAAAGAGTAGGACTCAAAATATTGTTATATTACAATGGTATTCTATTCATACTGTGCTTGATATAATGCATTCACGAAATGTAATATTTTTGCTGAAATGACTTACGTATTACAGTGGAAAGTGACTTTCGCCATCTGCTCAAAAGATGTTACCGTAATCGCTTTTCAAATGGTTTTCAGTTAAAAACTGTTGTATTACAATAATATTCTTTCCTAATTGACTTGAATAAATATTACGATACTATATTTCTGAATATTTTCATTAAATCCATCAAAATCATTTTCTTTGTCATCGCCTGCACCAAACAGCTTCTCCCAGTCCTCTCCTTGAACAGGGCTAGAGGGTACTTGTTTTTCGAATCGTTTTCAGTTAAAAACTATTACATCACTGATGTTTTACCTAAACCGCCTGAATGAATATATTCTCGAAATAAATAGTAGTTTTGCTGAAACGTGATGTATTTCAATGTAAAATAGGATAAAATACATGATGAAACAAAAGACTTTTACTTAAGCTTCCGATGTTCTTGAGATGTTACTGCTTTTTTAATAGTTTTCGGTTAAAATTCAGTTATATTACAGTGATATTCTATTCATACTGTGCTTGATATAATACATTCACGAAATGTAATATTTTGCTGAAATTACGACGTATTACAGTGGAAAGTGGATAAAATCGTGACTAAAACAATGACTTCGCTTTCGCTCAAAAGATGTTACCGTAATCGCTTTTCAATGGTTTAGTTAAAAACTGTTGTATTACAATAATATTCCCTCCTAATTGACTTGAATAAATACTTGAATGGAAATATAATATTTTTGTTGAAACTACCCGCTTGTGCAAAGTGTCGTAATAATAAATAGTAAACAATTTGCCTTCGGCACTCGTGTTTCAGGCACGGCGAGCCTCAGTTTATAGGACGTAGAGCATTTTTACTGAAGGTTTTGTTATTCTATTACCCTCAAAAACGTGTGTCGAACTATAAACAAGGAATATCATAAATTAACGATTTCTTGGTAAAAAAAAATGAGGATCGACCTATAAACGAGGGGCGGTTATAGACGAGTATATACGGTATGTTGTCACAGTTTGATTGCTCGTTTTAAAGTGGCGACCACGTGGTTGCTTGTCGCTGTGCAGCTGTGGCGCTCACGCATGCGCACGTACACACAAAAGCCCGCTAAAAAAAAAAGTTTTCGAAAAGTCCGGATTTTTGGACTTTTACTGTATATCGGTATTTTACAAGTTTTGGTATCACAGAATTTTTTATAACAGATGAATCCGGGATATCATTCTCTTGCACTGTGTATTAGCTGAATTTCAGAATTGTGTTGTTTCTTAATTACAAGCACACTATGATTTTACTTTAACGTGAAACTCCAATAACTTTGGTCTTATTTTTCATGATTGATTTTTGCAGCGTGTGGTAGATACATTTATAGTGTGTTATTATGTACTTATTTGTTTGGCTGTACAGTAAATGTAAATCCTGTTATTCTTAAATGAAGGTTACCAATTGTACTTTGGAATTATCTGCCATAAAATTTATCGGTTCACTAAATCATGTACATCATCATATGTCTTCTATATCTTTACAGACCTGGGGACTAAAAAGCCTTTCTTCTTTGGTAGTGTTACTGGTAGCTCAGCCATTAGAGAGACAGCATCAACGTGGGATTAATGTAAAAGGATGGGATTAATTAGTTTGGTAAGAGAGTGTAGTTAGCAGTCACCTGGAACTGCTACTGTTCTATGTAATGTTGAGTTGTGACAGTTCAAGAGCAAGTTGTGTTTTGACTAATATCAAGGTCTTATTTACTGCTATGTTTCTTGTAATAACCAGATGTAAATGACGACCTATTAATGTGTTTGACAACTAGAGGAAGTACTGTATTTACGTTATATTGTTCCCCATGTTAATTGATTTCCTTCTCAAGTACAAAAATAACAAGAATTTAATTCATGATACATATATTGTAGTACAGGGTATTTCTACTTATATTTTATGAGACTAATCAGTAAGACCAAAAATTTAACTAAATTTCTTATCAATGTTCTCCCATTATAATTTTGGTTAATTGTTTATGAAATTTCATGACATTTAAACAGCTACTTTTAGAAGATTTGTTCTGTTCAAGGATTCTTTGTTTCTAGTTAGTTGGACTGAATACATTACTACACATTCATGAATTAGTACATAAGAAAACTGGACTGTTTTGTAATTGACAGTATTTGTAATAAGCTAGGGTGTGTTGCCAGCTTTGGCTGGTATTTGCAGTATGACCACACTTGTTGGTGAAACATTTTTGAGTTATTTTGTTTATTAAATTGAGCTTTCAGTAAGTTCGTACACCACCAAGATGTGTGTGTGTGTGTGTCTGTGTGTGTGTGTAAGCCCTAGATGTGTCTTGACAGCCCAGAAATTTAGACTAGTGGCCAGCCTTCTTAGTACAGTATTCATAAATACATTGGAGCTATATTTCCCAAATGGGACAAATTGCCTTTTGTAAAGCATTTTATTTATTTAATATTTACTAGAGGAGGAAATTGAGGCAATATTATGAGTTGTTAATGGTCCTCTGCTGTCACTATCACCATGTTAGCTGTTAAGCATCTTGTATTGTCTTGACATAATATTAAAAGTCACTTCATTTGATTTTTGCTGAAAATGTGGCTTTATATCGGCAACTTTCTGACTGGCCTTAACGCCCCTTCATTATGTGAAAGCTGAATTACCGTGACTGTGTAACACGTGCAGTAACGTGGCTTACACGAGAACTCTGAAACAGAGCGTGCGAGTACAAATATTACAGGTTTTTCAGAGTAGCTAGTAATATTGCTCAGACATAACGGCATCATGATCACGCTCAACGTTTATGGTAGGTAAACCAGGAGACCCTGTCAGCTCAATTCTGTATTTAGAATGTTTGTGCCTCGGCCCAAATGATGACTATATGTACAGTACATTTATTGTAATTGGCCAGTGAGCCACTGTTCATCAAGTGTTTCTTTATGCCAGGTGCTGTTGTTTATGTTGCATTTTTTTTTTTGTTAAAAGTATGTTTGAAATTATTTCTTGTACGGATATCAATTTTTTGACCAATTTGGTTATTTAAATTTGCATGAATTAGTCCTGTGAATTCAAAATGAGGTTTAAGCAGAGAATTTAAATTTCCATGTTAAATAACATTTGATGCCAAAGAAGTCTGGAGATATAAGCACAAGAAGAGCTCAGCGTCCTTGCACAAAACATAATTTTATATGTAAAGAACTCCCACAGTCAAGTGTTGCAATCACTACAGTTTGCTGCTTATTCCAAGAGATTTTGACCAGGACAAAGTTCTGCCATGGATCGTGTGGCCCCATGATGTAAGTTTGTTTTACAATTTTAAGATCATTCCATAATGTGCAGCAAGTGCCTTAATGCAGTGTTCATGTGGAATGTAATTGTGATATTAACTATAGGTTATATTTTACAGTGTACAGGGTGTAACACCCAAGGTTAGTTCATTATTTTTATACCATACTATTGCTGTAAATAGAAAAATGCAGCACTTTATACTAAATATATATATTAACTATGCATGTATAAATTTTCATTTTCTAGTCTTTTTGTTATATTGAGAGAAGAGAAAAGTTTTCATTCCTGTTTCTTGATTTTAATTTTTCTTATTACTTTTAAAACAGTGGGAGTTTTAGTTAGTGTTTGGGGTTTAACAGGAGTGATCTTTTTTCTCTTGAGCAATAACATTTGTGTTCCTAATATAAAAGAAAAAAAAAACTTCAAAAGAGTCCATAAAATGCTCTGTATTTTAATGAAATTATTTGAAGCTAAGGGTTTCCAAAGAATTATGGATTTCCAATTTATTTACTGATTTTGTTTAGTTTGAATAAAGATTACCTAAATTTTACTAACTATATTTGACCTGTCACATCTCTAAACAGAATCCTGAATATAAATAAGGACCACCGAGAATTGAAGTGAGGATAGGAAATATAACAACTAATTGATGGTGTATTGCAAGTATCCAATTGTTTGGAATGAGTTCCTCCTCTGGTTTTCCATTGTAAAGCATCTTAAAAATAACACTAGATAGTTGTCTCTGGTGTTGACCTATGACTTAATCCCTGGGTGGTTCAAGTAATTGTCATGTGTGTTTGCACCAATGATTGCTCTATATTGTAAAGATGAGAAATTGAGTACAGGTAGTTCTGCTATAACGCGATAATTGTGTTCTTGTAAAATATCGTGTTATAGAAAATCGCGTAATAGAAATAACAGGGCTTATGGAGAAAATAGGGTTAGGTGCAGATTATCAAATCGAAAAAATTTAGTAGTTAGCCTAACACAGGATAGCACAGTCTAAATAAATGTTACATTCATATCTAATAATGAAATCATACAGTAAATGTAACACTTTACCTTGAAAAATATGAATGTAACTTGATGGGGAGAAGGGTGATTTTGAGGTTGATAACATCGAGCTTCTCTTCAAGTGTTATATCCTTTCTTTACGATAATCACCGGAATTCTATCATCAGAACGCTTTTTGGAGATATTCTTCTTTACCATAATCACAGTTAATACCACAAAATGGAGAAATAGTAAGCAATCGCGTATAGCAAACAGGCGCCGTGATTATACAAATATTGTTCGTTCATAAATCGCGTTAGAGCAAATTGGGTTATCAAAACACGCGTTATAGCAGAACTCACTGTACAGGTATCCCTTGAGATCTGAACATTCGAGATGGAAAAATTCGTTTATACGAATTTCATAAATTGACACTACAGGTACTATTTTGAGAAGAAAAGCTTCCCCTGCTTATACAGGTTGTACCCCTCTAGTCCGGCAACCTCGGGACCTGACCTGTGCCGGACCATGGAAATTCACCCTCAAAACACCCTACGTAAAGCATAAAAACATAAGATAGGAAATGAATAAATAAGAAAAAGTAATACGGTTAAAATACTATTTCATTTACCTTTAATGCTACCATAATTTTGTATCTCTAGGATTACCTGTACAGTACCTATTAAGTGGATGATAAAAAGGTTAGGTGAGTTAAATTAGGAGGAATATGAGTGAAAATGTTGGAAGGAGTGGAGAAGGCTATAGGAAGGAAGAATGAAGAATAAATGAGAGGAAGATGTGAAGGAACAGAAGGAGAATGTACAGTATAAGGAAGAGGTTGGGGAGAGGCAACAGGAGTGAGTAATATGTCTTCTGTATGCAGCACTTGTCACTAGATTATTATGCAGTACACCAGGCAGATCTCTATACCATTCCAGTCCCACAAGGTGACTCTCCTGGTTTATATTCAGAGATGTACTTCCTAGATATCTCCCAGGTTGTTCTTCATGGATGTCTCCCAGATTGTTCTTTATAAATGTCTCCTGGTTTGTTCTTCATAGATGACTTAAGATGTTTTTCATTGCTGGCTACTATCTTATACTGTAATCTACTTTTAACTGTCAATACTCTGGTGACAGTCTTATTTTGAACCATATTCTACTGCTAACTTAACTGTTAACACTCGATGAAACGGACTATTACCGTGAGCCTTACACTACTGTACTGTTATTTTAAGTGTCAAGATGCTTATGAAATTCACTTTCTTTACATGTATCTGAGCCCAGAGGCACCTCTTGTTGCTCTACTCCCTATGACAAACCTTCCTCTTTATAATTTAATTCTTTCACCTCCCTTGTACCTATATCCTTAGGTAACCTAATACCTTCACTGGTCCCAGAGGTATGCTTATCAAAAATTATTTTAACTGTTATTAATAAACCTGCACCTTCTACAGTACATCACACGATTATTATTAACTACTGTTTGGACCCAGCCTCTGCTCTCTACAATACAGTGCTTAAGTAAAACAAATATTAAACATCCACACTACTTCATTATCATATTCTCCCTTCTTATTTATATATCCCATATCTGTCATCCGTGTAGCTTCATCTGGTCTAAACGGTAGCAAACAGCTTTTAAACCGTAGATCAGGTGTAAATATACCCTGTGTAGTATTTGGGAAACAATGGGTTTTAAAAGTTTGTAATTCAGAATTAGACTTGAGTGAACAGTGCTTAACAATCTTGGCAGGTGACAAAACCCTAGACGACAGCTGTGGTGCAAGAGTCAGTGTGGGTTAATGTGTCAGCGTTGCCAAGTGTGTCACCCCCTGATGATGTGGTCAATACACACAAACGTGCTCATGAAAACCGCATGATAGGTATTGTCTGTTTTGATCCTGTCGGTGATGTGCTCAAGGCCACTCAGAATCTCACCCCCAGGAGTCATATTCTCAAGTTTTACCAAAGACAAAAAAAAACCGAGCATCACGTCAACTTTGAATCATAAACTGGCGTGCGCCTCCTTGGCAGACACACCGAGAACAATCAGGCTGCCAGGGGTATTAATTAGTGGAAGGAAGGTGAGTGTATCTTATTAAATTTGGGTAAAGAATTCAGCAGTTAAAGCTATATCATCCCCGGTGAGAGTTTGGAGAGGGAGATACAGGAGTGTCAGTAACAGGTGGACAAGAAATGGGGTGTCGAGGAATCCTTGGTCACCATCTATGAAGCTGTGGAGGAAGAAAGGGGGGAAAAAGAAGTGTCACAACATATACGATAACAGAAACCAAATTGTTTAAAATACACAAACAAATTACTTGGTGTTTTGACTACATTGTTCTTAATGAAACTTCAAAAACAAAACTACGTACACAGCCGTGCATGATAACATTATAGTCTTTCTCAGCAAATATGTTGAATTCTCGTTCAGGCAAGTGAAGATACGTGAGGGCCGGGCAGGGAGGATGGGTGACTTCCAGCTCCGTATTACAAGATTTATTTTGTATTAATTACAATTATTTGTAGATTTTGCTATTTACGGTGAAGGAATCTTGTGGTTGCATCGGGTTTTTTATTTTATGCCGCTATTTTGTTTGATGGTCGGGAGCTATCCACTTGTACTGTAGTTTGTCATCGGATGTGTTTTTTCATTCTTAATTAAAAAGAATATATATAAACTATTAGTTAAGAACAAAGATTAAATCTGTTGGCAGAGTTCATGCTTCTGCGATATGTGACTTCAAAGTTTAAACATGGGTATGCATCCCAGGCACCCAGCCTATCCCATGGAGGTGCGGGCCACCACACCTCCTTTGCCACCAATCACAGCAATGCTATTATGTGACGTCACATGTCGACTGTCCAATACGGTGATTCTCATATAGGGCGCACACCGGGGATCCAGCCAATGAGACAACGGGAGTCCAGTGATGTAACCGGATGTTTTCTTGACGCAAGCGCGCTCTGAGTCTGCGACTTACCAGCCAGCATGTGTTAGCAGTTAAAATCGATTCGTCTGTCTTTAGTAGTGCTGCTCGTGTCGGCGGGTGAGATAGCGGATTATTCAGTGTGGATTACTGAGCTCGTGTTCAACAGTTTGATATTGTAAATATTTGATTTATGAAAGAGTCCATATGTTACCTGCCAAACATTATTTTGTGAGTCAAAAGGGAAGTACAACAATACAACAAGGGATTATCTGTGCACTGATAATGATGTGCCTCACGTTACTGTGCCAGCCTTAATGATCCAAAAACAAGAAAAGCAGTTACTGTGTAACCTGTGATCCGGAGGACTGGCTTGTTTTGGCTCACTAAGGGCGTTTACATAGTGTAGGGTGTTTGCACCGCTGACTTGGGTTACTTTAGCTTTTTAACGTATAAAACAACTTAAGGAATGAAAGATGATATATTTTTGTGTGAAAATAACTTGTTTAAGATATTGAGTACGCCATCGTAACCTGTGTATTGTCGATGAGCTTCTCCCAGCAAGGAGTTTGGTAAATATCAATGCAATCTGTAGAACACGTGTACATGGCACCAGGAAGTAAGTAATCAGCTGGCTCTGACCTCCAGACTTGATCCTGTATAGGTCATATACACCAATGGTCAAGGTTACACACACATCTTACTGTCGCAGTAACACCATTTTTGTATGTATATATATATATATATATTATATATATATATATATATATATATATATATATATATATATATATATATATATATATATATATATATATTTGGTATACACTTGTGTGGACAATTGGACATTACAAAAAAAGTGACGTGACGCCCAGTCTCAGGTTAATACAGTCGATGACTATGTGTTCCGTACTGATCAATGCGGTTGGCTTGCACAGCTATTTTGTAATTTGGACTTTGTTTTGGCAGTTAAGTTAGGACATCACCCGGTAACTCAAATGAGTGCGTTGCATTATTTACAAGGTAAATTTAACTTTTGAACCCAGATACAGTGTGGGGAGGAATACGGTGTAAAGTGTTGAGGGTTGAGTTTCTAGAAGCACCATTATTAACGACGGGCAAAGCGAATCTAAAAATAATTATCTTACAGGGGTGTTCTATAGATATTTAGGTTAGGTTAGATTAGGTAAGGTTAGGTTAGATTAGACTCGATGTATCTTTGTAGACCACACGCTATAGTAGCACCCTTCCAAGACATTATATTCAGGTGAGGATGATTCGTTCTCAATGGCATATACTGTACTCATAATCTTGCCGGGTGTAGAAACCACGTACTCTCTCACCCCTAAGGATGTTGCAAGCGGTTTGGCGCCAGTGAGACTTTCCCTATGCATGTTTTGTGACACCCAAGACAAACTACGCATTTGATATCAATAATGTCTGCCCACAATACACACCAGTTATACCAATTTAACAGCGGTCATAGTCGTTACTAGGTGATAATGTAATATTTTAATTAGTCATGAACAGTAGTTACTGAAAATATAATAGTATTTTTTCCAAGTTCAAGTTTGAAAGAACGATATATACTGTACACCATTTCAGAAGAAGCTGCCTCAAAGGCACAGGCCTACAGTAGGTGGCTCCATATTGTACAAGCCAGTTGATAGCTTGATTTAACCGCTAAGTGTCATAAAAATCTAAATTCACCCTTGCCTTTTTGCCAGCCTGAAATTGTGTTATTTCTTGGTCAAAACCCTGGGACCAGAGTGGCTTTAATTCAGGTACCTGGTGTAAATCCACTGACCTAATCAGATTTCACATCACCCACACCTGTTTTCCCACGACCTGACTAATGAAAGTGACCACGTAAAAAGTTTTCCCGATTGAGCAAAAACGTCATTTACATTTTAAAGCTTAATACAGTACCTGCAAACATACATATACTTTTATGTATGGTTGTTCGTAGGTGTATATCTACAATTGTGTTTGTTCCCACGCACAACTCCTTGTGTAAGTGTATTCATGTTTTATTATATCCGACCCAAATCCTGGTTGTGTGTGCGCGCGTGTTTGCAGAAGCTGGCCTTGGCACAGTGAACTAGAGTGGATGGATATCACAAGTTGGCAAGTTACTTGCCATACCTCACTGTTTGTGTTCATCACATATGCCGGGCAATCATTCCCCATGCATCGTCATAATTACACTGACACTGGTCGTAGTTAATTAACTTTATAACCATTTTCGACGAATGGCTTTGTTTGTAAATATAAGAACCATTATTTACAAGCCTTAAGATACCGCTATGGTTAATATGTTTTTTTGCCTTTTGGTATAACGAAGTGTGGTGATATTGAGTATACGGCGTGGAGGTCGGATAAACACCACCTATTTTCATCTCATCCATCCAATTCTGACACGTCCTAAGATATGGCAGCCAAGTTTTCGGTAACCATATCAGGTTTTGGCAGCAGCACATACCTGCCAAATACGATCACATTCTGCCTTATGCAATGTTTATCCAATTGTCAGGCACACTGTCGCAGTATAGAAAAAATATCCAAAACTTGACCGAAATACAGAATCGGGTAGGTGGGTACGGCCTGAATATTTGGTGAAAACAGACACCAACCAAATAAACATTATGACAACACCTTTTTTTGGTGGGGAGGGGGGGTTGCTTCATCCTGTCTATTGTCAGAAATCGTAAACTTCGCCAGTATTTATTCGTAATGTGTAGATTTTAGTGGTGTTCTAGTGATAATTTAGTCAAGCATATTAAACGATTCTGCTGCGCTATTTAACATTCATCCACATTATCCTATAGAAAATCCTTCACGCTGCAATACATAATATAAAAAAAAATTCTCTGCGGAGCTCTTGCCTTAGGAGACGCGTTTACTGTTTCACAATAATCTCTGACGCTGCTGTTTTCTACTAACCAAACCTCGTGCCCAGGGGCGATTCTACGGGAGGGCCATGGCCCCCCCCAGATTTTGGGCTGGCCCCTGGGTTGCCCCCCCCCCACTTTTTATTCTCAAAATTGTAATTCCAAAAACATTCCCAAAACCAGGAAGTGAGTCAAGTGACTCAGGCAATGGGCGCGCCGCACGCCAGATGCGGGCATGGGTGAGGTGAGATCACTGAGGTGAGGCCCGGAGGGCAGGATTTGGGAGGGTGCAGATATGCGGGGTGGGGTCACATCACGGTGTATATAAACAAACTGCCTCGTCGGTGATGAACATTACCACTGTATTTCCACTGAGGAGGGTGACAGACTGACAGTAATTGTCGAATTTGTCGCCGAAACTACCCAGAAGAAATATTTCGTCTGCCACAGTGGGTTTTTCTGCTTGCTAAGTGAGGTATGTTTAGAGAGAACATGTGAGTAATTTTTTAACTATAGGAGTAATATTACAATCACTCAATCTCAATGATTCAGTTCAAGTGGCTGTAGTTGAGCTGAGCTGTGCAGTATAAGGTAAATCAGTACAGTCCATCAGTTATATCATTACAAAATGTAGGCCTAAAGCATTCTTATGACATACTATATGTCATAAAAATATATAATTAATATGTCATGTCATATGCCAAAACTGCATTTTGCAAGTTGTACACATGTTTGCTGCCCCTCCCCCAACATTTACCTTGGCCCCAAAGTGCCCCCCACTGCAGCACGTAATACATAAACATGCAGGAAGCACCGTGGTCACTCATGAATGTATTGCAAAGATAGACACGTCATGAGAGCTCTCGGGGCTCATGGAGATGATCAGTTGTTGATTATTGGATTACTTTATCGTATTCCTGGTCACAATCCCTTCAGCTTTCCCCCTCCCCTGAACAAGAACACCTCCACCCACCCACCATGCTCTTCTGCTGCAATAATACAACAACAACTTCTTCAGTGTCTGCAATCGATTTTCCCTCCTCAGAGTTCCTGGAATACAACCCACGCGGGCTGTAATCCACTGGTGTTGCACAAGCATTTTATTTACGGGGATTAGCCCACCCGGGCACAGGTCACTGACCCACATCGGGGCCTGGCTTGGCGAAAATTTAATAATAATAATAATAATAATAATTAGTTCATAGAAAATATAAAATAATAATAAAAATAATAACACTAATAATAATAATAATAATAAAGGACCATAAAGAAATACAAAAATGCAAAAAAAAAATTGTGAGAAACGATATACTTGTATGTATGTTGTGTTGTCAAAGTAAGAGAAACAATTGAGACCCTTCAATTGTGTGTAAATGAGTAAATGAGGCAGAAAGTCAGATCAGCAACCTGGAACTTGGTCGGTCACAATTTTCGTGATGCCATATGGCAGCAGGGTCTACCATTAGACAACACATTATGCTTCCAATATCTTCCCAGGCGGTAGTACCACCCTGTTTGGTAGCTGCCTACTACCTAATCCCATCTCTCTTTTCTTTAATACGTCAAGGGCGAAATGGATTATGTATCTTAGCTGTAGTAATGTTTTTTTTTAACCCCATTAATTTGTGTTATCGCGTCTATTCAGACTGATTTTTACGTTGTCTAAACATCGTAATCTGAGAACCAGTGTTATATGCACCCACTTCTCAGAAACGACATACATTATTATATTATTGTTATTAGTAGTAGTAGTCTAGTGTATCTGTGACTTGACAACAGCCTAACAACTCGTTGAAATTGTCTGGGTTTGTTTTACACTAAACAGTTGGCGACTTTACTGCGTTCAGCCGTTTAGGACGTCTCATTTTATTCAGAAAAAAATATTATAGAGCTATAATGTTATAATCAAATAGAGAATTTTATAAATATTGCTGAAATATGCTGATTAACAGGACTGGCGTCAATGCTCAAGGTCGGTGTTTCCTCAGTCAGATGTTAAGCTGGAACTTTTCTGACACCAGTATTACTCCCTATATTCAATGCAGTGTGGTCAAATTACCATATAGGATATTTAAACTTAGGTCACTGACCCACATCGGGGCCTGGGGCGAAAAACATTTATAATATAAAAATATAATGATAATAATCATTATTATAATAATAATAATAATAATAAATAAAAACAAAAATTAAGCAATCAAGAATAAAAAAACGATATATGTAGTGTTGTCAAAATTAAAAGAAACTATTGAGACCCCGCAATTGTGTGTAAATGAGGCAGAAAGTTAAATCAGCAACCTGGGACTTGGTGGGCGTTTTTGAACCCACAATTACACAACTCCAAATTTTCCCATTTTTGGGGGGAGAAGTTCCCTCCCATGGTTATAGACATGAAAGTGATATGAGGTTTTTCACCGTGGCTAATGGTACGGACTAATCTCGCAATGGTGATTCACGATGCATGGCTGGGATATTGCAGTTTCATTCGTGTCTCTCGCTTGAGGTTTGGTTTCATTTCTTAATCAATTCTCGGCCATCGCAAGACGTGATGAGACTTGTCAGTACAATTAGCCTTTGCCTATATTTTTATAGTTTTCGGTAGGTGTTTGTTAGTGATTATATTAAGATTATAAATAGTGTTCCTTCGTCAGACTAATATCTTTCTGATTTAACCAGATGCATAACACGTAACAAAAACTCTTAAGCAACTGGACGACAAGTACCGCACTCAACCTTTGTGTTGGAAATCAAGCGTCCCATAGTGTACTTGATAAACAAACTTCAATACTGTGAACTACTGGAAAGTAACAAAATATAAGTGACCTGAAACTAGACTTACCTTGGCTTCTTCGACACAAGCGTCGGCGGCCTCTACCTCTGAGTGCTTGGTATCAAGTGGTAAAGAGTGAACCAGGAGCTATGAATCGTAGAAAATCATCGACTTCGTCCCTGGACGAGATCAGCGCCAGCTACGACGTGCCGGTGATCGACCCCACGTCCGTTCCCAAGGTACTGTAAGTCCTCTGTATTTTGTCTTGTAGTCTTGCAGCTGATGGGGTGTTTGTGTGCAAAAAGGTTACTCTAAAATTCTCTTTGGATTATAAAAACAGACTTATAGAAAGGTCAGAAAATGTAGTTGAACATGCAATAGCCTGTCAAATCTCTAGATATAGTCATAACAACATTGTCACACCGTAAAACAGTGCGCTTATCCGCAGGGTCCATACAGTTCCCTCAAACAGCTCTAACTTCTTTGTATTTCATCCAATAACCGCCAAAATTGGTCTGAATGTTGCCAATAATTAAGAAAACAAGTGATAAGTATTTTATAAGAATCCCATTGTTGGTTAAGGAGTTAATCAATGCCCAATGTCAATTTTGGTAATGAAAAGTGCATATACTCTCAGCACTCACTTGAATAGGATTAATGCCTCTAACAGTATTGGCAATGTATGTACATTTTAACATAAGAATGGAGGAAACTGCAGCGGGCCTATTGGCCCATACTGGGCAGCCCCGGGTACACCCAACCCCTATCGCTCATATATCCATCCAACCTATGTTTGAAGCTATCCGGCGTATCTGAGTTAATGATAATGTTTGGGAACTTGTTCCATTCATCCACTACTTTATTTTCAAACCAATGTTTACCTATTTCGCGCCTAAATCCAATTTTATCCCTAAATTCATATACTGTATAAGGAACGTTTTCACATCTCTGTTACAAACGGTTACAGGACAAAATCCCAGTGGACAAAATCCCAGCCTCTTATCCCAAAAGTGGACAAAATCCCAGTCTTATAAATAAAAGTCTCATATTTAAAAAAAAACAAATTTAACATTCAAAATTCGAGTCATAAATAAAATAAATAAAATAAAATAAAATTCAGTTTCATAAATAAAAGTCTCATATATATAAAAAGAAACAAGCTTTTAAAAAAAATTTAAAGTCAAATTGATACAATAAACAATATTCAATATATAAATTTATTTCATGCTCACAAAATTATGCTCCATTTATGTAAACATAATTATGAATTATCATATTATTAATATAACAGGCGAATGGTCTTTACACCTAATCTTATTAATTAATCTTATATGAGACTGGGTTTTTGTCCACTTTTGGGATAAGAGGCTGGAATTTTGTCCGCTGGGATTTTGTCCACTGGGTTTTTGTCATGGAATCGTTACAAACACTTTGCTCAAGTACCAACTGGCTGTTCATTGAAGCTCTGATTTCACGTATACTTTATCCTTTCCCCTCTGAGAACCCGTCTCTTACAAATTAATGCACGCACGCTTTGCCACTTAACTGACCGGGTTTTTGTTTTCTGAGCACCCTTGTGCAAACACTAACTTAGCATCTTCCAAATCACATACCTGTGTGTACACGTTGTCACGAAAATACCAAACAGATTTTAAGAACAAGTTAGTTCGTTTCACACCCTTCTGAGACAGAACGTTTCACACCCTCACACCACTCAAGTAGCCTTTGGTTACGTAGTTTGTCTATTGCTTTTTGTGAGTATATATGACTTATAATATTCATTTGACATATGCTAGAGAAACTGTTCACTTGTATCAATCATTTTCAATCTCTTCCAAACGTCATCCTCACTAATACTAGCTGCTTCCCTAACGCCTATTCGTCCTTTCTCGTTACTGCTTTCTGTCTCATTCTTGGATGGTTGACATTATAACACATTTACTCATCGTCAATAGTTACCATTTTTAAGATGGCCATCCTTTACTAAATGCTCCCCCTTTTTTCATCCATATTGACAGTTTTATTCTTCAATAACTTTGAATAAGTGATAGACAAAGTATGGGTGATATAACAAGGAGCACATCCATGAGAGGTGAGCCAGGCTGCCACACATACTGCCAATCATCGCAACTAATAATTTGTACACAAAACTGAAGTAACCGCATGTATCATAATCCAGAAGACTCCGGTACGACAAACCTTCCGGTAGTGTAATAGGGCTTGGAAGTAGAGGGAAAACGTGGGGTAAAATACTGAAAAGAAAGCAAAATAAACCTTTAAACCCTTATTTAACTTATACAAATTCGATAATTATAAAGCACACTTACCTTATTCTTGCTTTCGGTGTTTAATGTGTTGGTGTAATTTTCGGTGTTCAGATGACGAAAAGCCATGAACACTAAAGCGACTTTTAACCTTTTTTAGGTTTGGAAAGGTTAGGTTAGGTTAGGTTTTCAAAGGTTTGTTTGGTGTTCTTTTTAATATTTTACCACACATTTTCTCTACTTCGAAGTCCTATTACACAACCAGACTTGGGCTGTTGGTACACTCTGATTTGCAGCCCATGGACTGTTTTTCGCAGCTGCAGCCATCATGTGAAGTATTGCCTCAAAACAAAGCTTTCACATGAAATTTTGTTTGTGTCGCACGTCAGTTCAGCTACATCTGCTGATGATGGAGAATCCCACAGCACAGGTCTCATGTACAGTACTTGGTCTCCCATGATATCCTGACACTTTTATACAATTCTCATCGGTATTCATAATTCTTGGAGGCTACAGTATGTTTATTTTATAGTTCAATAGAGCGTCGTCCGCTGGGCGCGGGAAAGCTGCTGATTGCAGCTTTGGTCTTGTTCAGGAAAGTAGAGTAGAATAAAGCTTACCAGAGCAATACATTCGGGCATTAGCGCTTGCCCAGGCATAGGAAACCAGTGTGATACGGTTTTTAGTTTGCCACTTGTCTCAATCACGGTCTATGGTGTATGAACCTTGGGCTCGGTGAGCCTCGAATATTTAAACATGGCGTTTTAGGTACAGTAAAGGTCCGTATATTCTCTCGCCTATTCCCATGCCCGAATTCTTACTGAACACAAAATGTTTTGGAATTGATACTTAACCCCTGTATTTTGTATCCTGACCCACTACCAACCCCTGTATTTGTACCCTTACCCGCTACCAAATCCTGTATTGTACCCTGATCCCCTACCAACCCCTGTATTGTACCCTGACCCCCTACCAACCCCTGTGTATTGTACCCTGACCCGCTACCAATCCCTGTATTGTACCCTGACCCCTACCAACCCCCTGTATTGTACCCTGACCCCTACCAATCCCTGCATTTTGTACCCTGACCCCCAACCAATCCCTGCATTTGTACCCTGACCCCTACCAACCCAGTGTATTGTACCTGACCCCTACCAACCCCTATTGTACCCTGATCCCCTACCAACCCCAGTATTGTACCCTGACCCCTACCAACCCTGTGATGTACCCCTGACCCCTACCAACCCCTGTATTGTACCCTGACCCCTACCAACCCCTGTGTTGTACCCTGACCCCTACCAACCCCCTGTATTGTACCCTGACCCCTACCAACCCCTGTATTGTACCTTGACCCCCACCAACCCCTGTATTGTACCCTCTGACCCCCTACCAACCCCTGTATTGTACCTCTGACCCCTACCAACCTCCCCTGTATTGTACCTTGACCCCTACCAATCCCTGTATTGTACCCTGACCCCCTACCAACCCCTGTATTGCACCTGACCCCTCACCAATCCCTGTTGTACCCTGACCCCTACCAACCCCCTGTATTGTACCCTGACCCCTCTACCAATCCCCTGTATTGTACCCTGACCCCTACCAATCCCTGTATTGTACCCTTGACCCCCTACCAACCCCTGTATTGTACCCTGACCCCTACCAACCCCTGTATTGTACCCTGACCCCTACCAACCCCTGTATTGTACCCTGACCCCCTACCAACCCCTGTATTGTACCCTGTCCCCTACCAACCCCAGTATTGTACCCTGACCCCTACCAACCCCTGTATTGTACCCTGACCCCTACCAATCCCTGTATTGTACCCTTGACCCCACCAACCCCTGTATTGTACCCTGACCCCTACCTAACCCCTGTGTACTGGCCCCATCCCCTACCAACCCCTGTATTGTACCCTGACCCCTACCAACCCCTGTATTGTACCCTGACCCCTACCAACCCCCTGTATTGTACCCCTTTAATCCCCACTGTCCTCTGTGTTGTACTGACCCCCTACCAACCCCTGTATTGTACCCTGACCCCTACTCAACCCCTGTATTGTACCCTGACCCCTACTCAAACCCCTGTATTGTACCCTGACCCCTACCAATCCCCTGTATTGTACCCTGACCCCTACCAACCCCTGTATTGTGCCCTCTGACCCCCTACTGCCCCTGTATTGTTCTGACCCCCTCCAACCCTGTATTGTGCCCTGACCCCCACAAACCCCTGTATTGTGTACCCTGACCCCCTACCAATCCCTGTATTGTACCCTGACCCCCTACCAACCCCAGTATTGTACCCTGACCCCCTACCAACCCCTGTATTTGTGTCCTAACCAGTGTTGGCACTATGGCAGATCCTGTATGGGCACAAGGAGTCCATAGACTCGCTGGTGGATGCCGAGTGGAGTCAAGAGTCCAGAGTGCTGGTGTTGTACACAGGGGGAACCATTGGCATGGTCAGAAACGACAGAGGAAGTGAGTATTGTACTGGCCACCAAACAAAAGTTCCTTGACACGCCTGAAACTCTGTACTGCTGGGACGAGTCACTGAACTGGTTGTATACCTGTACTGTAGTTAGCGCTGTAGTATCTCCTTGACTTTGGTACAGTTTCGAACAGGAGTGTAAGGAAGCTTTTGTTTTAGTGACTGAAGCTCTAATAACTAAATTTGTTTTATATTTACTAGCGAGATTGAGTTTCTCTAAACTTTATTTTTTCCCTAATTTAAATCTAGAAATTTATATTGAATCGTTGGGTAGGCTACTGTCATCATGCACGGTGACCAAAACATAGTTTAGTATTTGTCAGACCAGGACATAAGTGCAACCGTATTATAACAAGTAAACATTTATTGATGCATTATTAACAATAAAAACATCACTTTCACACGAAGGAACAGATGATAATAAGGGGTCACAGTACATATGGTTATAAGAACAATTTGTTTATAGCGTCCAATAGTGTACGAGAATAACCTGTTTATAGCAGACAAGTATCTTGAAGGACCCACCTCTGTTACAGCCTCCTGTCAGTATTGATCACCAAAAACCACATTCTTCTTTATGCAGTAGTCACAACACCTTCATGTTCACTCGTCATACTTAGTTAAATTTTTGTCTCTTGAGATTACATTTCTAAGCTTAGGAGACAACATGATCGCGTCGATGTTTTCGCCTTCACCGAGACGCCTGTAGGAGGTATTATTTGACACCGGGAGTTTCCTCCGCGTTTCTGGATACCTTCATCTATGGACACACTTAGGTGATGTGTGTGTGTGTCAGTGGGCACAACAGTGGTGTTGAGGAAGGTGGAGGAGAGCGTTGCAGGCAAGGTTCCACAGCATGTTGGTGGCGCCATCCTCCACGTCTTTGCCTGCGTGTTGGAAGTCCCTGCAACCCCAGGAGGTGGGCGTGAGAGGGGCGAGCCCCGCCTGGTGTAGGGCACGACACTCAGTGTGTTGTCGGAGCATCATAACAGTGTGCGAGTCCCACAGCCACACACCGCCGTGTCCCAGTTTTGCCCAAGCTGCCCTGTTTATCATATCGAGAGCTCCGTTGGGCACTTCGCGGATGGCCAACCAGGCTTTGATGGGACCATGTACGTGCCACAACACACGAGACCGCCTTGCCAGCTTGTTGAGGATTGGCGTCATCACCTGCAGTGTGTACATGAAATCACTGACGGCCTCGTCGCCGGAAGACATGGAAGTGTCCCACAACCCAGACGTTACGTAGATGATGTCTGGAACGGGGCCGTCTTGAGGCCCTGGCGTCCCAGAGGCCCAGGCCTCCAACAGGTCACGGGCGCCCTGGCGGGATACGTCATCTGGTTGACGCTGACGATGGAGGAAAGTGGACCAGTGAAGACGCAGGTGGAGGCCATCACCCACCACGGGAATGTTTACCTTAGCTTTACTATCCAGGAACCCTAGTGTGTCGTTCATGGCGTGAGTGTCTCCCTCCAGGCGGTATTGTAGGTGGTGCAACGTCCCGCGGATCATCTGCTGCATTGTGTTCCTCACGCGGGAGTCGCCCACGAAGGCGATGCGGAGTGGGGCACCAGTGTGGGCCAGGTAACGACGGGTGCAGGTGAGAACCTCTGCGGGTGTATAGAGGTGCACCTCACATGGCAAGAAGGGCAGCGAGGTGGCCGCCCTGGTGAGGTGAGGGTCAGCCTCTATCTTCACGTGGCTTGAGGCAGCTGTGGCTGACGTCACGTTGGCGGTGAACACTTGTGGCATGTACCGAGCCAGGGTGGCCAGGTGGGGCATCATGGTCTCATCAAGCTGGGTGCGGGCAATCCCGAGTCCTTTTACCGCCCTCACCCATGCTGCATCCCCTGCCCGCATTTCCGCCACGCCCTCCAACCCACATGCGCCTACTGTGAACATGGACCTACATTCACATGTGTCTGGCAGTTGGACACGAAACCTGCTGCTGTTTAGGCGCCAACTGGTTACCTCCGCGGCTTCTTGGGAGTAGTGTAGTGGGTTGGGAGAGTGGGCGTGTGTGGCCGGGTGGTAGAGGCGAAGCAGAGTAAGAAGGGTGGCTGTCATCACCACGACCCAACACCACCTGATGAAGTAGACGTTAATATTATTGTTAGTAAAGATCTCTCTCTCACACTCGCACATTCCTCTACGAATCTTATCGCCTCACATGCTTCCCCTCCTTGCCACACTTTTACATCCCTCAACGCCTCTCCTCACGCTCGTGTCTGCCCCTCCCCTTTCAACACTGCCAGCCAGCAGCGTAAACTCTGTCTCTGAATAGACCACGAGGCTTCACCTGTAGTCACCCTGACCTTTTAAATCATGTTAACCAAACACAGCATGCCAGTGCTTGGAGGGACAACCCACACTGACCTGATTTGTGAGTTTAAAGGCCGTGAGTCGGCGTTAGGTGTCAGAATACAAAGAAAATTAAATGAGAAAAGTATGCATACATACGGTATAAATCTCATAATGACTTATCCATGAATCTAAATAACTAATCTGTGTGGTCTTTGTGTCTACGATGCAATATAAAACACTTACTGGTCTTTCTTCTTTACAAATGCTTGTTTCATAATTGTCATCGCATGACGTCTGTTAAATTCGCAGTAACTAACTGCTTAATTTACAAGCGGGAAGGTCACAGATTATCTAACCATCAAAAATCTTAAAATTCAGTTTGGTTCAGTATGTACAAAATGGGACACGAATTATAACTTCACATCAACATTTCTTATGGCGGTTTGCTAGCTAACACCATACGTCAATTTTTGTATAGCAGTCACTTTACGTACGAGCACCTTATACCACTCTACAGCGGTTGTAGGAAAAGTAGGCAGCAGCCACGTATACGGTCTACCCAAACACATTGAGTTGCTAATTACTAAATATATGTGTGATCCGCTTGACTGACACTGATGGCGTTTTATATATATGCATGTTTCTTGAAATTAGAGTGAGGAATGAAATAATGATATAAATTTAAGAGTAAAGCGGAAAATACTGTAACAGTGTGGTGACTACGTGAGAGTAAACATAAACTAACAATGTGACTCAGTGACTCGTATCCAGGAAGTTTTAAAGAAAACTATCGCGCTCTACAAGTTAACATCATTACTAACAACACATGAATTGTGTATTATTTACGATGCAGAAATACTATAACTGGTGTTGTAATATGTTGGGTGTTATCATTAGGTTGACAGTACACCGTAAGTGGGAAGATATTGTCTTAAAATAGCATCAAAGACGTGTAGTACAATGACCCCACCCTGCCTAGCCTTAGCTCCCCACCTTGATCTCTCTGGTTCTCTCCGTCTGTTGCAGCCCATACTCCTTCCTCTCTCCCTCTATTGCAGCCCTTACACCTTCCTCTCTCCCTCTATTGCAGCCCTTGCCCATTTCTCTCGCCTTCTATTGCAACCCTTACGGTAATTTCTGAGACAGCACTACCACCAGAAGTTGTTCGATTTCGTTATTTTTTCCACATGTTCTTATCATTATAGTAAGTATTTTAAAAGAGGTGGGAACTTCGTGTTTTCTTGTTCCCTTGTGGTTATCAGCATATATATAATGATAAGAGCAGCTGGAAAAAATGAACGAAATCTAACAAATCCTTCGGGTGGCAGTGCTGTTCTCAGACATTACCTCCCTTACTACCAGGGCTGGCATGATTTAAATCAAATTATTTAAAACTATGATAAGTGTTAACTTGTACGGTAATTGTTAACACCCTTATTGTATATTCTTTTACATGTAATGAATTTCTAATAAAATAAAACATTAAAGTACAGGTAAATTATTTAGACTGGTCTAGTCTCTAATATAAGAATTAATCTATATTCACATATAACTGTATAAACTTGGGTTTACCACTTGACTACAAGTTACTAATTTTGTTCTTGCCACATGACAACTCATTTAACATGTGTCTTTCCACTTGACAGAGCTGGCACCTATACCCCGGGAACTGGAGACCAACATCCGTAGGTATCCTCACATGCACGACGACTTATATGCCAGCAAGCACTTCAATGGCCTGTGCAACCCTCCGCTCGTCCTCCCGTGAGTCTCCAGTCTCGACGTTCTCACCCATTTAACTTTTACTCTCTTCACCACTGATCGGCTCGTTAGCCGCTTGGGCTAACGCAAGAATCTCACAGTCTCCACTTCTGTCTGTTCTGATTTTTTTGTTTCTGGTTTTTCGGTGCAGATGTAATGTTCGTCTTCTTGTTGCTTTGCCTGCGTATTTTCTATGACTGTCTCCTGGTGTATAATACAGTACCATCTCTGTCGTTTATGTAGATCACAAACAAAGGGGATCCCATAGAGCCTTGTGGTACTCCACTGAGAACCTTTTTCCATTCAGAATGTACTCTTGTTTATTATCACTCTTGTTGCTTGTATTTAGCCATTTCAATTTGTTTTTGTGATGCCATGTGCCTGGATCTTAGATATTAGTCGTGCTTGTGGGACTTTGTGAAACGCTTTGGAGAGATATACGTATACAGCACATCCACTGGTGAGCATTTGGTCCACATATTCTGTAACTATTTAAAGGAACACGAGAACTTTGTCAAGACAGGATTTTCTTTCCATAAAACCGTGTTGTGATGCGTCGATAAGACTGTGTTAGGTCAGGTGGTGGATGATGGCTTCCTTCAGAATTTTCTTGAAGAACTTGCACTTTTGTCTACCCTTCTTATATACTAGGGTGATGTTGGCTATTTTCCAGTCCCTAGACACTTTATCTTTAATCAAGAATTTCCCGAATAAGAGGCCTAGTGGGGTGCAAATCTCATTTGCCACTTCCTAGCACCTTGGTCTGCTGCTTCAGGGGCTTTGAAGTCTTTAAAGCTGGTTTCTTTCCTTTTGATATTATCGGCTGTAATTGCTATCTCTCTTAATTCGTTTTCCACACTTAAGGTACACATTGTTTTTTGTGTGAATACTGATGCAAGGTACAGTACTGTATTTAAGGTATTAGCTGTTTATCTATCATCCTCGAGGGTCACGTTGTTTACATCCTTAAGAGGGCCGAGAGTATCCTTGGTTTTCACTATATCTTTATCCTCTTCACCACTGATCGGCTCGTTAGCCGCTTGGGCGATCGTTCACGTCTCTGTTACGCACTGTTGGCAAGTACTGGGCATGCACAGACTCCTGAATGTACCTGAACCTGCTCCACTCTTGGTCAGGTATGGTCTTGAAAGCGGTCTGACTAATTACCCAAATGTACCCAAATGTAGCCGCAATGAAGTCAAATGATGGTCGTACAAGCGTAAATCGGCCTGTGAATCACTTCTCGATTATTATTTGGTGTCATAAAGTCACAAAAAATTGGTAAACTTAATTTAATCTGAGTTGTGTTGTGTTAGGTTAGATTAGATTAGATTAGATTAGGTTAGGTTAGGTACATGCACTTGATTTATAAACTCAGATTAAATCAAGTTTACCAATTTTTTGTGACTTCGTGACACCAAATACTAGTCAAGGTTAGGTTAGGTTTGGTTCGGTACATGCACTCGATCTATTAACTCAAATTAAATTACGTTTTCCAATTTTTTTTTACTTTGTAACACCAAATACTAGTCGAGAAGTGATTGGTAACCCGATTTATTCATGTAGGACCATTATTTGACTTCATTGCAGCTACATTTGGGTACATTTGGGTAATTAGTCAGACCCTCTTGAAAGAGCTCACACTCGGTGCCGTCACAACACTTTCTGGTAGATTGTTCCAGGAGTTCACAACTCTCACTCCGAAAAAGTTTGCCCTCACAGTTTTGTGAGCCTGCGGCTTCTTCAGCCTTGAGCTGTGACCCCTTGTGGGGCGAGCGCCAGCTCCAAGTAAGGACACTCGACTGAGTAGTGCCCCTTGAGATGCTTATACACCTCAATTAGGTCGCCCCTTGTCCGTCTGTAGTATAAGCTAGGCAAGTTCAGGCACTCCAATCTCTCAGGGTAGTTGAGGTGCCAAAGTGCAGGCACCAGTCTGGTGGCCCCCCTTTGAACATTTTTAACCAACTGACAGGCCCTAGCATATCTCGGGGACCAGATGGGGTGACTGTACCCCAGATGGGGAAGCACTTCACTCTTGAAGATTGTTACGAGATATCTAAACTACCTCCTTATAAGACCCAATAATTTATTTGCCTGATTTACCTTCTTCTCGCAATGGCAGAGAACTTCAGTCTCATTGTCAACATACACACCTAGGTCCTCCTCACATTCAGTCTCAAATAATGCAGTTTCTTCATCCCGTTGGGACATGTGATACACCTCCTTACCGTTGGTACGCCCTAGGCGCATAATCTCAGCAGCCATTTCTTCGACCATTCTTGGGGCTCACAGAGATCCTTCTGCAGCTCTTCACAGTCCGCATGGTTCTTGATTTCCCGAAATAACTTGGCATCATTGGCAAACATTTGTATGAAGGAGTGTACTACATCAGGCATATCATTTATGAAACAAACAAACAACAGCGGGCCCAATACACTGCCCTGTGGTACCCCGCCTGTGACAGGTACCGATGATGATTTCGTGCCTTTAATCACCACACACTGCTTGCGTTCATGTAGAAAGTCTTCTATCCATGCTAGGACATTTCCCCGAATTCTGTACTCTTCCAGTTTGATTTTCAGTCTTTTGTGGGGTACACTGTCGAAAACCTTGGCAAAATCTAGGTATATATTGTCAATATTACCACCCCGTTCCAGAATATGGGTCCAAATATCCAATACCTTGAGCAATTGTGTTAAGCAGGAGCGCCCCGGCATGAAACCGTGTTGGCAATCCTTTACATGGTTGTTTCGTAGTAGATGTTCCATCGCGGCATCTCTGATAACACTCTCAAGTACTTTACATATTATGCTGGTCAGGCTCACTGGTCTATAGTTGTTAGTGGAATGACAATCGCCCTTCTTGAAGATAGGACTCACATGAGCCACTTTCCATTCACTGGGGGCCTTTTGTTCATCCAGGCATTTACAAAACAGGATCTTCAGGGGCTCGGCAAGCTCGTTGCACAACTCTCTTAGCACTCTAGGATGCACCATGTCATGGCCGGGACTCTTATGGACCCATAGCTTTGACAGTTTATTTCTAATACCCTCTTCTGTGAACACAATGTGGGTCAGTGCTGCGTCGAACCGTTTGTCCTTTACTCCCGGCAGACGCATAAAAGGACTTAGGATCTTAATTTTTTATTTATTTTGGGCTAACTTCATCTTGAAATGCCGTTTGACTGATTTCATTTCCTGATTAGCCACATTTAGGGCTCTTGCAACTGTACTACATAATCTGCATTATGTCCAGTGTTCGGTATTTCTTCCACATCTTGTATTTTTTCTTGCAGCCTTCCCTAGTTCTGTGATTTATCCACCTGGTCATTTTTCCTTTGTTTTCCGGGGTATACATTCCTCTACTGTTAACTCAAGGATTTCCATGAAGTTTTGCATTGATTCTTCTATGTCTGCCCTTCTCTAACGATTTCCTTCCAGTTAATTCTCTGTAGTAAGTCATTATTATTTCACTAGTTAATTAAGTTTATGTACACAGAGACTGTAAGGAGAAGCGACGGGTGGTGTACTGGGTGTATGAATATGATCCTCTGCTGGATTCCTCTAACATGACCATGGATGACTGGATTCGCATTGCCAAGGATATTCGGGTTAGTGTTACAACCTGTCAGACTCTTGAACACCTATCACATTTGTTTTAGGAAATACATACTGTAAACTACTTGTAATCAGGGTTCTCAAATAAAAAAAATTACCCAGTATAATTGATTTTTAATTTTATGATTTGACAATGAATGTTAAATCTTTCAGAAGTCTTTGTTGCTACAAATAATTTTAGGCAGTGTACTGTGTAATCATCACAATACAGCAATCAGTACACTACAGTATTTCACAACTACAGTAGGGTATATTTTATAATGCATTGTACAGTATATACTTTACTCTTCCACTATGAAGCCTATCCTTATAATGGTATAGAATTATTAATAGTACATATTTTCCTCAGGGTGTATACGAGATGTTTGATGGGTTTGTGGTGCTCCATGGGACAGACACTCTGGCCTACACTGCCTCGGCTCTCTCCTTCATGTTGGAGAACCTGGGCAAGCCTGTTGTCATTACTGGGTCACAGGTACTGAGGCCTTCATTATCACTGTACTTTCTTAAATATTACTGTATTTTCCGTACAGTTTAAATAGTTGTCATTATCAATCGATATACTGCAGTTTATCACATTTTTTTGTGTACCTAATGGCCACCCACTTGAGGTGACCATCCCAAGGGAAGGAAGTCGGTGGCCTGTGGAGGATCCCTCCCTCCTGTGTTAGTGCTGATTTACATTTTTTTTTTTGTCATTTACAGTGTGTGTGTGTGTTCCTACATGTTGTCTGATCCCTTGTACAGTATTTGTTTTTCTTGGTAGTGTTATGGATGAAAGTAATGCCTTTATATACTGCTCTTCATTTTTTTTTTTTGTAAGTTAGTTGATCTTATTATGTCTATGGTTAACTGACAACCTTATTTATTTCTCAGATTCCCATTTTTGAGACTCGGAGTGATGGAAGGGACAACTTCATCGGGTCAGTGATCATGGCGGGGAGTTACACGATCCCTGAAGTGTCAGTGTTTTTCAATAACAAATTGTATCGTGGGAATCGGACAACCAAAGTATCGACAGGTAGACTACAAGCCTTTGACTCCCCGAACATGTCTCCGCTGGCCATTGCTGGCATCTCCATTCAAGGTGAGAGATGAGGAAAGTATGAGAGAGGGGGAGAATCATGTTGTCAGAGAAAAATGGGTAAGAGGTTAAATATTTTGTTGAGGAAAGTGTCAGTGATTGTCCCATTGCAGTCTCAGTAGCTACCTTATTTGCGCAATTCACATGTCAAGGTATATTTGTACGTATCTGTTATGTGTCAGTAGTGTGTAAACATTTTGTTTTATGAAGATGAGAAAAGAAGTCATTTATGTATGTATATACTGTAATAGATATGCAGTAATACATATTATATTAATACTGTACAGGTATGTACTACTCCATAGGTTTTCATACAAAGAATGTTCTTTTTCAGTTGACTATCGCTCTGTGTTTCGGCCAACTTGTCTGGAGAAATTTACAGTGTTTGACCGCCTGAACCGTCATGTGGGTATCCTGCGGATATTTCCCTCCATTTCAGCAGAGACGGTTTGCTCATTCCTTCAGCCCCCCATGGCTGGGGCTGTCATACAGACCTATGGTGCTGGCAACATGCCCTCCAACCGCAGTGATATCGTAAAGGTTAATTGTAGTTTTTCTTCCAGTTCCTTCTCTTCGTATTTTAATGTGTAGTTAGTGTGTCTTATTATATTTTAATTGATTGTCTAGATGGTTTTGTGTGTCATTGTATTATAGGGAAATTTGTGTGTGTGTGTGTGATGTTTGTACATTGAAAGATCACAAGTGTTTCTTTATTTACTCAAGATAATGTACATTAATTGATAATTTGACAATTTAATTATGAGTTAATAGAAACCTACCTTACATACCTAATAGCAATCCACTAGAAGTGGCCGTAGCAAGGGAACGAGGCCAGTGGCCTGTGTAGGATCTCTACATTGCTTTTTATTTACCTTTACTTTTATCCTCTTCACCACTAATCGGCTCATTAGCTGCTTGGGCGATTGGTCACGTCTCAGTTATGCACTGTTGGCAAGTACTGGGTATGCACCGGCTCCTAAATGTACCTGAACCTGCTCCAGTGTTGGTCAAGTATGGTCTTGAAAGAGCTCACACTCGGTGCCGTCACAACACTCTCTGGTAGATTGTTCCAAGAGTTTACAACCCTCACTCCGAAAAAGTTTGCCCTCACAGTTTTTTGGACCTGCAGCTTCTTCAATCTTGAGCTGTCACCCCTTGTGGGGCGAGTGTCCACCAGCTCCAAGTACAGGACACTCGACTAAGTAGTGCCCCCTGAGATGCTTATACACCTCAATTAGGTCGCCCCTTGCCCATTTGTAGTATAAGCTAAGCAAGTTCAGGCACTCCAATCTCTCAGGGTAGTTGAGGTGCCAAAGTGCAGGCACCAGTCTGGTGGCCCTCCTTTGAACATTTTCAACCAACTGACGGTCCCTAGCATATCTCGGGGACCAGACAGGGTGACTGTACTCCAGATGGGGAAGCACTTCACTCTTGAAGATCGTTACGAGGGACGGACCGTCTAGATATCTGAACGACCCTCTTGTAAGACCCAATAATTTATTTGCCTGATTTACCTTCTTCTCGCAATGGCCCGAGAACTTCAGCTCATTGTCAACATACACACCTAGGTCCTTCTCACATTCAGTCTCAAATAGTGCAGTTTCTTCATTCCGTTGGGACATATTATATGCCTCTTTACTGTTGGTACGCCCCAGGTGCATCCTCTTACACTTCATGATGTTGAATCTCAGTATCCCTTTCTTCAACCATTCTTGGAGCTCATAGAGATCCTTCTGCAGCTCCTCACAGTCCGCATGGTTCTTGATTTCCCGAAATAACTTGGCGTCATCGGCAAACATTTGTATGAAGGAGTGTATAACGTCAGGCATGTCATTTATGAAACAAACAAACAACAGCGGTCATGTAGAAAGTCTTCTATCCACGCTAGGACATTTCCCCGAATTCTGTACCCTTCCAGTTTGATTTTCAGCCTTTCGTGGCGTACACTGTCGAAAGCCTTGGCAAAATCTAGGTATATATTGTCGATATTACCACCCCGTTCCAGAATATGGGTCCAAATATCCAATACCTTGAGCAATTGTGTTAAGCAGGAGCGCCCCGGCATAAAACCGTGTTGGCAATCCTTTACATGGTTGTTTCGTAGTAGATGTTCCATCGCGGCATCTCTGATAACACTCTCAAGTACTTTACATATTATGCTGGTCAGGCTCACTGGTCTATAGTTGTTAGTGGAATGACAATCGCCCTTCTTGAAGATAGGACTCACATGAGCCACTTTCCAATCACGGGACCTTTTGTTCATCCAGGCATTTACAAAACAGGATCTTCAGGGGCTCGGCAAGCTCGTTGCACAATTCTCTTAGCACTCTAGGATGCACCATGTCAGGGCCGGGACTCTTATGGACCCATAGCTTTGACAGTTTATTTCTAATACCTTCTTCTGTGAACACAATGTGGGTTAGTGTTGTGTTGAACCGTTTGTCCTCAAACGCAGGAAGGTTAGCATAATGTTCTACTATCATACCGTTTATAGATTGTACTATTTTATTGGAGGTGCTGATTTTGGCTTGGTGTTTACCAGAGTTCTTACCAAGATAACTTACTGAAGATTTTTAGCGGTTGCTTGCTGTCTTATGTAGATCCTGTTGCCCACTTCCCTTTTTGTATGAACTATGTAATATATACTATATCAAATATTGAAAGGTATTATGGTAAGTGTCTTGTTGAAAGTGGCGTGGCCTTATTACATACTTTCGCCTATGTTTGGGCCTTGGGGGTTCGACTTATATGGCAAGTATAGAACTAAACCTGAATTTTGAACTAAAAATCTTGAGGTCGACTTATACGCCGCAATTTACGGTAATACCATCCTCTCTTGTGGACATCGAGGAAAAGAAGCTGTTCAATGCCTCAGCTTTATCCTGGTCAGAATCTGCGTAACTACCATCTTCAAGCCTCAGGTCTGATACTCCTAGTCGCGTTTTTAATTTCTACTTTGCATGGCGGTAAAACACCTTTGGGTTTGACTTGACCTCGCTTGCAACCAGCCTCTGGAACTCTTTTTCAGCCCTTCTACAATCTACCTTTGCTTGGTTTCTGGCTCTTGCATACATCCTCCTGTCCTGCTCATCGTTTGACCCAACCCACGTCTTGAATTTCTGGGATTTCTTGTTAACTTTGTCGACCACCGCATGGTTCATGTGTAGGGATTCCCTCGTATTCCTAGAGGCACTGGGTTTGGTCTTGGGTATATATTTATCTATCAAATGGGTCACTTTACTAGTTAGGATTTTCAGCGTAGTATCTGCGTTCTTGTGCCTTAATGAGTTAGGCCAGTGGATACCCTTCATCTCTTCCCTCATCCCGTTGTAATTTCCCTTGTAATATTTGCACCTTGGCCTGGCCTTATCTTGAACTAGGTAACAGTTAAATCTGAGTTTCTACAAAAAGAGTAGCAGGGTTATTCAAGTCATTTGGGGTGAACTCATTTCTCCAGTCAATGTCGCCATAGTTAAAGTCCCCCATGATAAGGAGGTGGCTAGGGTTGAGCATCTCTACGTTGTCTATTAAGGCTCTTAAGATCCTTTGATTTTGTGGGCCACAGTCTGGGGATCTGTAGATACACCTGACAATAAGTCCTCTCCCTTTAATATAATTTTACACCACTTTCAAAAACATCCTCTCCCTGTACCCTTGTCTGGCTGGCTGTAAGGTCTTGCCTAGCATAGATAACCACACCCCTCTTGCAAGTTTCTTGAGAAAGGTTCGTAAATGAGTCATAATTTTGTCAAGGGCTTTTGTGTGAACTCAGTACTGTTTATGATTCCACAGCTTGAGCTGGTGGACTGTTCCATAGATCTACCACCGTCTGTGTGAAGAAATATTCTCTTATGTTCATTCCGAGTGACAGTTTGGCCAGCTTGACGTTATGTTCCCAATTTTGTGGGTGCGTAACATTACAACAAAATAGCTTGGGTTCACATTTTCCATCCCTTTCAATATTTTGAATGTCTCAGTGAGATCTGCTCTATTGTGTATAGTCTGAATGGTTGTTTGTCTTAAAGCTTTCAGTCACTCAGTATCGCACCTTTTCTAAGGATGTTAGGTCATTCTGGAGATGGGGTTTCCGTGGCTGTGCTGTACTATATACAGTAATGCAGACTGGGAAGTACATGAGATTTATACTGTTGAAGGAGCCAGGGTTGAAAAATCCTTGGTAAAAAAAATGGTTAAAAAAAGCATGTTTTGTTTTTGTTGGGTTTAATAAGTTGTAATTATTTTTAGCTCGTTATATAACTTTTTAATGCTCGTATGCTATTAATCATAAACATTACATTGAGGAAGATTTAGCAATTGCTGTTCACTATTTATACCCTTTTGCATCTCAAAAAATCACTGTGCAAAGTTCAAATTTGGAAAACACAAGCACTTCATTTAAGTAGGTAAAAGGAAACAACATTTTACATTTTGACCATTTCACAAAGTGTCCATAAGTTTAAGTATCTTATTTCCATCTCGATTTCCTCAAGGGTTGGCTGATTTAAACCAATCTTTTAAACCCTGATTTAATTTTTTTTAATCTGTGCCTAGTTTCTTGGTTTTAAGTTTTTTGTTGGTTGTATTACTTACAGATGATTTGAATGATTTATAATAGATTTGGAAAAGTGTATGATAGGGTGAACAGAAAAGCATTGTGGGAGGTATTACAAGTGTATGGGGTGGGAGGAAGGCTATTAAATGCAGTAAAAGCATTGTATGAAACCAGCCGGGCAACAGTAAGAGTAAATGGGAATGAAAGTGAAACATTTTAAATAAATGTGGGTGTTAAACAAGGATGTGTTCTGTATTTTTTGCCTTTAAGTATGTAGGATGAGCTTGCATTTCTCAAATTTATCCTTTTCACAGTGATTTTTTTTTAGATGGAAAAAGAGTATAGTAAATGATTGCCAAATCATCCTGAATGTATTTTTTATGATTAATAACATATTAAAGATCTATATAAAGGGTTAAAAATACTTCAAACTTATTAAAACCAACATACAGTAATAGCATTAAAAACAAAATTTTTTTGTGAATTTTTTTAAACCCAGTAGTTTTTACCATCCATGAGTAGTACTGTATTGTACTGTATATACTTTATCTCTTATCATCTGAAATGATGTTGACCTCACTAATGCTCTAACATATTATCTTTTCACTTGGTGATTACTGTATTAAATTGAAGTACGGTACTGTAATTATGTAATTACTGTAGTTCATTATGTGTCATTTGTTGAACAAAACTGTTATCATAATCCTCCCCCCCTCCTCCCAGGTGCTGAAGGAAGCAACACAACGGGGAGTAATCCTGGTCAACATCACACAGTGTATGCATGGATCTGTTGACACCATCTATGAGACAGGCGAGGTTTGTGCCACATTTGCATTGCAAAAAATTTTGGATGGTGGCACCACTATAGGTCACAGGCTGTTAATACAGAAAACTGTTGGGGCTAACTTTTTTGAAGCAAGAGTTGTGAAATTGTGGGGTAGCCTTTAATTTGTCTGTATTTGAGAGTTTCTTTAATTTGAGACTGTGACCTCTACCGGAGCAACCATCTGCTAACTTGACATGAGGTGTTTTAAGATGCACGGAATAATTAACGCGCCCTTACCTGGAGCTGGTGGATGCTCACAGCTCAAGGTTGAAGAAGTCGCAAGCCCAGAAAACTGTGAGGGGTAACTTTTTCAGAGTGAGAATTGTGAACTCTTGGAACTATCTGCCAGAGAGTGTTGTGATGGTGCCGAGTGTGAGCTCTTTCAAGACCAGACTGGATAAGCACTGGAGCAGGTTCAGATACATTCAGGAGCCGGTGTATGCCCAGTACTTGCCAACAGTGCATAACAGAGACGACCGATCACCTAAGCGGCTAACGAGCTGATCATTGGTGAAGAGAATAAAGGTGAGCTTTCCCGGACTGTCCTTAAAAAAATATGACATTGTACCGCGTCTTTGGAATAACAGTTGTACAACACAGTCTTCAGAAAACAATAAAATTAGAAAAACTGTTATTTGGACACAATACAAAAAGAAATACTGTAGTGAAGAAAATAGAAAATTATGGAAACAAAGATGAAAAAGGAAAAAAAGTCAATCGGTCAACAATAAGTAATAATCTTTTGATTTATCCTCTTCACCACTGATCGGCTCATTATCCGCTTAGGCGAACGGTCACGTCTCTGATTACTTTTCCTTTTCTTTCATCCTCTTCACCAAAAGATCGGCCATTTTTAGCCGCTTGGGCGATCGGTCACGTCTCTGTTATGCACTGTTGGCAAGTACTGGGCATGCACCGGCTCCTGAATGTACCTGAACCTGGTCGTAAGTTGATAATGCTTAAATAATACATAGAAAATCTAAAGTGGGTGTCTCTTTTTCTTCTCAGCACCACAAAACTCTCACTTTTAAGCTTGCCAGCCATTTTAAAGTGAATTACAAACAAAAATTTTGTCAGTACACAGCGCAATCACTGACGTTGGGACTCAAAAACACGTAATTTGTCAAAATTTTGGTATGACTGAGGCGGTCTTATGTCCGGGTGGTCGTAAGTCGAGTAGGTCGTAAGTCGGGGAGGAGCTATAACACAAAAAAAAATGGGCCTGTTGTAAAGGAAATTTCTCCCCGACTCTGGAACCACATGAAACGACTAGAGCAGCTGTACACTTCTTCAGGTTCATTTGTCTTAAAAAATGCACTTACAGAACTGTAATCAACTTGTTGACCCTTATTTAAAGTATCTTATGAGTAATGATATTAAAGTTTTAATCATATTTGAGTAATTATCAATATTCGTACACCAAAGTCATCAATGAAATCGGACTGTGCCCACTTAAAAATGGGCGGAGCCAAAACTGGTTTCAACTAGGCGCGATCTTTTTCAATAATTTCACGCCATACTCTTTGTTTTAGGTCCTATCCAATATACTATCGTATATAGAATTTTTTTTTTATTATGATACAGTTTTTTATTGCCTTACATGCCCCCAAGTCTTCAATATTAATAAAAATGTTCTCCATAAGCAGCCATGATCCGCGTATTTTCAATGGGAGAAATCGCTGATTGGTTGTTAGCTATTTGGCCGCTTGGGCGCTGCACAAGGCTAACGCCTGATCGAGGTGTTAGCTTTTCCCTCTGTGTCATGCGCACAACTCAAAAGCAGCGTCTGCGCATACAGAATAGCTAGCGCGTTAGTTATTCCTTGCAGAGACCTGTAGTGGTCTAAATGGGGTAGTACTTTGCCTTTGATGAGTCTGATTTGGGATGGACCATCAATAAATACATATACCTATTATAAAATCTAATTTATTATCAAGGTTCACCTTCTCATAATGATTAAAAAACTTCACTTTATTGATACTGTCAACTCATTTTTTCCTCATATCTAGTTGTAACTATGGAAATGTCTACATTATGTAGGGATACTGTATGTGATAATCTTTCTTACTGCTAACATGACCATCTTCAGTTTTGAAATACAGTACTGTACTGTATATAATTTCCCTAACTAACTTAATATGATAAGCACATTTTCATATGACTAAGAGAATAGTGGCTGGCAGGTCATTAAGGATACAAATTTACAACAAACCCTGCAGCATATCAACTATTACACAAGCACATGAGTCATTAGTGATCTTATTACAGTTCAGACCTTACAGTAAAACCTTCATGAAAGTCCAGTGTTATCTGATAGGCTGATTGATCATAGTGCTTTGTGAGGGATTATTGTTCATATTCACATAAATTTTTGGAACAGCAAATTGAAACTACCCGGTAGGTACCTGTACCTCTAGTACAAGTAAATATTGTACATTGGCTTTCAGACTAAATAATTCCTTCTTTTTTTTTACCATTTAATGATTAAACATGATGCGACTGTGGGAGAAAATTACCCAGGTACAGTACAAGTTATCCTCCTGTCATAAAATAACTATTCCTTTTTATTTCACACTTGTCATCGGCTATCTTTTAGGTACAATAACTAGAAGCAAAGGCAACAAACCCTTCCCTTATTTACTGTCTCTCTAGTTGCTTTGACAAATGTGTTCTTCAATGGTGTTTTGCTTCTACAATAAGCCCACAAGACATCCATCTGGTACATCCACCAACTTCACACACCTTATTTGTACTAATGCTGTATTTTTTCCTTTTCTTCACAGGCCTTAGTAGAAGCTGGGGTGATGGCAGGTCTAGACATGACCCCAGAGGCAGCCCTCACCAAACTCAGCTATATCCTAGCTAAAAGGGATTGGAACTTTGAAACCAAAAAGAAGGTTTGTATGCCTCAAAAAGTCAGGAGAATATTTGCCGGTTTAGTTGTTGGCCTCAGATATGATAGTTATTATTGATAACAGTTGATCTTTTCAGTTTATTGTTTTATTCAACTTCGATTGATGATCAGATAATTGTTACAGTTCTTAAACAGCTTTTGTCCACAGTCTCCTCCCCTCATTTGAAAATGGATAAATTTGATAGAATTTTAATACTACTGTACTATTACCCACCATCACACAACTAATTTATGTTGTATTTATAATAAAACACAAATTGTAATCCTATTAAGCATCAATAGATGGAGATGATTATACTGACTTCTAGAGATGCTGTGTACAGTACTGTACTGTAATGTGTATTTTCTTAGTTATGGTATATACCAATCTCAAATGATGGTGCATACAATGTAGTTCTTGATGGCAGATGATGACAAAGAACCTGCGGGGGGAGATGACAGCGGTGAATCAGGAGGATGAAGGTGAATCTCGTGAACTAGACATTGTTAGTTCCATCGCTCGTGCTCTTCAACTGTCCTCCAGTGATGATGTGGAGCATGTCAAGGAGCTTCTGATTCCCACAATGTTTTTCTCTGCAATTGCGAATGCAGATATTTCTCGCTTGGAAGAGATATATCAAAATGTAAGCACAGGGTCACATTAGTTATTATAGTTGTACAGGACCTGAAATTGATTGTTATTTGCAGTTCCTTTATGTCCTTGTAGTAAATATAAATTATACGTACATGATAATTCACTGAATTTTGGGAAGCTGAAGAGAGTATCATTTTGGGAGTATACTGGGTACAGTATTTCATATGTACGTATTTGAGAATAGTCTCAGTAATATTTCATCAGATCGAGCTTTTCCCTAATGTAATACCAGGATGTTCATGTTTCCTGCTCCAGACAGCTATTTCGGTAAGCCCAGTTTGTTTAATAGTTGTACTGCACACAGTTTCTTCTTTTTTACTTTTGCATGAACCCCACAGCTGAAGCAGACAGTGATTGTGGTTTCTATACACATACAGGTACATCTGCTTCTCAAATAGAAAAATCCTATTACTGTTTATGTTTAGAGCTTTGAGATATATTAATGGGACACTATGTTTCAAGCTTCTGCTTGCTTTGTGTTTTAACTGAATGTTTGAAATCAAATTTATGGTGTAATTGTTTTATTTTATTATTTATGACAGGATTACAAAATGTTAAATTTCTCCTTGGCCTTGAAAAATATAGGCTTTCTCCTGTGAAGATGGAGCCCATGAAATTTTTATAAACTGTTTAATCTTGGTGTGACAGGGAATAGTATGTTTTAATGGTATTAAGAGAAAACATATAAATTTCTTGCTATGTAGCTAGCAGCAAAGCTGCTCCTGTTGCTTTTTGTAGCAGTGGTAAAGAGTGTATTGCCAAGCCAAGATCTTTTTTTAGTCAGCCTGGCCCTTGCTGCTACACCCATTTTAATTCTGACTCGTCATGCCTTCTATTGGGAGCAACTGTTTGCAAACTGCAATTACCATCTTGTCTGACAACTGTTGCTGAAGATTAAATGTAATATCATATACTAATCCTCTGCTTCTGTTATTGTTATCATTATTTGTTATTTCTTTGACCTGTACCGGTAGCCATGAGAAGTGTAGGGATCAATTTTAATGGTAGTGGGAGGAGGATGAGGAGCAGTACAGTATATAATAGTGGGCAAATTGTCTGAAGAATTATTATGAGATTACCAGAAGTATGCAAAGAAAAGGAGTGGCTAGAATCATTTTTGGAATGATTCACAATTTTTTTTCCATTATTATAGGAGAGGGGGGGGGGAATATTTAGGATTAAAGTTCTCAAAAGCTGATCTGCAAGAATTAGAGATCTGTTCACAAAAAATGTGTATATTGACAGCCTTAACTCTCATTTATTTTAAATATGTACAAAGACTTCATGATAGCACTTCATCTTACAGTGTATTAAGATTAGCACACCAAAATTGTATATTTGAAAATGTCAGTTATATGATGCAGAGTACTGTCAGACTAAACCTTATTTTGCAATCATCTTTGACCTTGTGTCACTTACTGCAGGGCATCGAAATCAACCTTCAGGATGCATCTGGCTGGACTGCTCTTCACATGGCATGTAATGAGGGAATCTTGGAAATAGTGGTGTGGCTACTTCAACACGGTGCCTCAGTACACATCAGGGATAAGTTAGGGCGTTCTCCCCTCAGTGTAGCCATCGAGAATGATCACCACAAGGTACAGTACAGTGCAAAGATTTGCCATTAATGTATAAATTCTAAAGTAAGGTTGGAAGTTGAGATCAAGAGAATTGTACTGTTCTTGGGAGATGTTATGTTCTTGTAATGATAACTATTATTGCAAAGATTTCCAGTGTATATTAGATTATGGAAGGGTTGCAGTGTAGGTTCTGTACTGATCTTAAACTAATGAAAATCACATATAAAAGACTGAACAGTTGTTTTTAATGAAATATATTGTTTTGTAGCAATAAGATCTAAACTGTCATTATGATCCACTGTTCATATGGAGTTGATCACTACCTCCCCTGGCAGATAATTGAGCTGCTGGTTAAAACAGGAGCACATGTAATTGAGTCTCCAGTAAGACTTGGGGATGTCCTTGTGGCAGCAGCAGCAGCAGGCAATTCAAAGAGACTCCTGACGTATCATCTGGCTGATGTTGACCTCTCTTACAGTGATCCCTGTGGCCGTTCTGCTCTACATGCTGTAAGGACTTTTTCTTTTTCTGCTTGAGAATTTTTAAGCCTAGTTTTGGTTTACTGGCCACTCATAAACTGTGTTACAAATCTTGCAGAGAATTAAATCTCTCCATGAGCTTGTACTCAAGAAACTCTAAGTGGTAGCTACTATACACTTAACACCAGCATATTACGCTGAGTAAATGAATACCGGTAGATGCAGAAATTTGTGTTCATTAGTAATCTCATAGAGGTTATCATCCTTCCCCTCTCTCTCACTACAGTACTGTATTTAGATCATAATGTTACAGAAATGGCTGGAACAAAATATTATTGATGTCATTGTTGCTGTAATATTCCTCATCTTTTTATTACTGTATATCATTTTACTACTTACCAGCTTACTAGCCATTCAAGCAATTGATCTATCAGTGTTGGTACTGTACAGGAGGTAACTGGAGTCTGGGAAACCTGTGATGTTTGATATGGTCACACTGGATAACACCCTTCTCGTGTGTGTGTGTGTGTGGGGCAAGCAAGACTTGAACCCTTGACATATTGATGAAAGTTACACACGCTACCACTGTACCACCAACACCCCAGCTTTGTGGGAATTAGCTTAAAGGATATACTGTAAAGTAAAATTTCATTATTTTCTTCATACATTAGCTTCTTTTATCAATCCACTTGTCTATTTATGTATCTATCTCAAATTTGCTCTTTATCTGGTTTGTGGAATGAAATTCTCCTTATTTTATCCTTTTCATCACAGGTCTGGCATTTTTAAAAGTTCATATTTCTCCCCTCCAGGCATGCACTGTGGGATCTGAAGAGTGTGTGCAAGTGTTGCTGGATGCTGATGTACCTACTGATGTGCGGGACCGAACTGACCTAACGGCAGTCATGTGTGCCCAGATCAACAACAACCAGCACCTGGTGGACCTTATAGCTACCCATGAGGAGAGGATTGGTGCGATTAGTCGGTAGTTTAGTATGCATTTAGTCAAGATCATAGCTTAACTTGTAGCTGTTGTTAGCTTAACTTGTAGATATTATTAGTTTAACTTGTAAATATTGTATGTACAGTGCTGTAGACTGATAGAGAATGCTTAATGCAACACATTTGTATGTTTGGGTTAAGTCCTCAGTAGTTGTCTTGTGATTTCTTATGGTAATTGGTATTGTTAGCAGTATAGTATTGGGTTTATGTGTGCACTTACTGGACAATACTTGTATTTTTATAGATACTTAAGGTGCCAAAGAGCAGTGCTTACTGAATGTACAAATATTATGAGCATATTAAAACTGTACAATATGAATTTCTACAAAATTTTACAGAAAGAATGCAATCCTTGTACATAATAGTATAAAAATTAAGTTTCTATCTAAGTTACATGTATTGGTGATGCACAGAAAGCCTTATATTTATTTCAAATTGTGAACATTGTAATGGCAGATACCGTAATTTTTTCTCTACTTTTAAGTACAGTATACAGGTAGTACAGTAAATATCAAATGTTACTTAATACTTGTATTTTTTTTAGATGCATCATGATTTTAGTAAACTGTGCTGTAGGTTATTTGAGATTATATATAATCAATGAATGGACTCTATACATAGTGTAAAAATTCATCCCTATCTTCTTCCTTTTGCGTGCTGTACTTTAACAATTTCCCTCTCAGTGTTCTGTAGTTCCTCAGCCTTTTCACTCATCAAGATGCTGTCATTCCCATGCAATATCATCTACTCTGTCTAACAGTTACTTCCTCTATTTTGGTTGTCAAGAATCTCTTAATATTCCATCATTGAATATACATACTAAACAGTCAAGCTGACAGAACATATCCCAGTTTACTTGCTGGTTGGATAGTTGGTCTGCTCTCTGTTATGCACTGTTGGAAGTACAGTATACTGGGCATGTACAGTATAGGTTCGTGAATGTACCTGAACTTGTGCTAGTGTTGCTCAAGTCTGGTCTTAAATGGGCTCACACTCAGTGTTGTCATACCATTCTCCATCAGGTTATTCCAAGAGTTCTCAATTTGTATCTTCAGCTTCAATCCAAAATTATTCACCACTTCTTCAACTTCTCCCAAGCCATGTCCTGCACTTTTAGTAGAGGAGGCCCTGCAGTGTCCGAGAGCCTCCCTCACCTGCTGTGTACTCTTTATATATATCAGAGCCTTTTTTCACAGGCCTGATATATGCATTCTCCCTATCCTTGAGGTCACAGCTCTAGGTTCATGAAGCCACAAGTCCAGAAAATTGTGTGGGCAAACTTTTTGGTGTGAGAACTGTAAATTCTCGGAGCAACCTGCCGGAGTACCGAGTGTGAGGTCTTTTAAGACTAGACTTGACCAACAGTGGCACAGGTTCAGTTACAACAGAGGGAGGCATGTGATTAGACCCAACAATTTATTTGTTTGTTATGTTTTTAGTTGTTTATCCAATTGTTTGTTTTGGTGTGTTCAAGTGATTGTCTAGGTACAGTATTCTGTTTTTCTGTTCATCTGTAAATAGTTACCATGTAATACTGGCTGAATCAGTTTTTTTTTACATTAAGTATAAGTCACATGCTTATGATCTCATTTTTTGCAATTATCGGCATCATTACTATGAGAGCCATACATCCTTGCCCCTTCATAAGGCTGACTTGTTCAGCTCTCTTTATTATTATAATGACTTATTTTGGTTGCTTATGATCATTTTGACAAAATGCATCAGGCCTGTGTATCCAAATTTTACATACCGTACTCAAATAATTTACTTAATGGCGATTGCAAGTGGTGGTCACATGAGGGAAACAGACTGGTGGTGTATGTATGATCTCCCCATTGTTCATGTTAGTCATGTTCAGGGCTATTTTAAAGCCCATTACATTGCTGTCCTTGCTTCCATGGCTTCTGTTGGTAGATTTTCCACATGTCTACCATCTTGTGTGTGAAAAAGTTCTTCATTGCATTTACTCAGCAAGACACCTTTGTGAACTTGAAGTAATGTCCTATTGTGTTTTTAGCTTCATCTATTTTTATACCATACTCAATACTTTTTAATCTTCCTCTTCTTTATAATGTATTTCATTGCCACCAACAGTGCAAAAATCCCTCTATTTTTTCCGACCTTAATAACATTCCCCATCTAAAGATAACTGTTGCATCTACCCAGTGTCTAGCCACCTGCCCACATTTCAGGCTGTCCCATATTTAGCATTCATTGCAAAGGTGACAACACAATTTAGGAAAAGATGATAGTGGTAGGTATGTACTATGTAATTATTTATCTAAAAAAAAATGAGGTGATATTCATAATAGATGGTAATTGATTTTCCATTTTCTTCCCCACACCAGGATAATGAGGGTAAACTTAACATTATTTTTTTGCTTTCATTCTTATTGCACTCTTATTTTTTATATGATGTTGCTTGTGGGTCCAATTTATCATCCCAAGATGCTGACTTTCACAGCTTTTTCATTATACATCTTTGCATTATTAATTTCTGCTAATGCTAAATACTGTACTGCATTCCCACTTACCCTTCTCAAGGTGTAGCACTTTTAACTCTCCCTGACTATTTATGTTGATCACTCACTACACTACACTAGAGGGTTTTGTTATCTTAATACAGTGTTACTTATGATAAAGTCTACTGGCTGGACCTTGAGGGCTAAGTCTGGCAATATGTAGAAGGCAGGTTAGACTAACAAGCTAGTACTGTGCTTCAAGTGAATACTTCAAATAATAGGTGCAGGTTCTTCTGGTCCTCAGCTTAACCAAACCTAACCACTAGGATTGGGGCTTATTGAGATTGGGTCCCCTTAGGACAGGAGTCCATTAGAATTGGACCCCAATCCTAATGGTGAGGTTACCTGCTGCACTTACGCTATGAAACTTGCATTAATTAGAAGTACTGTACTTTTTATAGTATGTGGTCTGTGCACTCCATCCTCTTGATTTTTATTTTATATTGTATGGTTCTGACTTTATTGTCATTTAATACATGATCCTTACTTAATACAGTTTTATGTTTTCTTAGCCCTCTGTTACTGCCACATATACTTTAGGTGTCCGATAATTTGCAGAAAATGCTTATTGAATGTTCCTACATTAATGATCAGTCATTACTGTATATGTGATGGGCTTTAGAGTACACAGCACAGCATGAGGAAGATCAAGCTTTAGTGTGTTTGTTTGCATGCTCTGTATTAAAGTATTGTTTAAGTAGTTCTTGGCACCAGTACAGTATCTGAATATTTTTGTCAGTTTGAAAGGAAAATTGAATTGGTGTGGTTGCTTTAAGATTGATGATCACATCTGAGTTTGCTTGATAATTCTTCATTTTTGATACAGTTATGTAGAAAAAAATATACTGTCACCTTTTAAAGCTTTTCTTCTGTATACTGCAATACTCGTATACTGTACATGATACTACAGTTAAGGGGGATGAGTTCTCTGCATATTCTTTTATTTTAAAGTGAAACTAGTTATTTTTGAATGAGGTGTCTTCTGTAAGTAATTTTTACCTCAAAATATTTCTCTGTATACTTGTACTGTAGTTTAAGTTAATTTGTTTTGATTTTGGTTTTAGTCCTAAGAGAACTATGAGAATCAGTGTTTGTAGTGTAGGCAGGAGGAGAGAGAATCCTTACCTTGAAGACCGATCTACTGTATGTCCCTATTTTGAAGTGTTTGGGGATGAAGACAAATGGTATTCACTGTTCACATGCATGATCTTTGGATTTATTTTTATTTTATTTTTACTTTTACTTTGTTTTATTTTTATCCTCTTCGCCACTGATCGGCTCGTTAGCCGCTTGGGCGATCGGTCATGTCTCTGTCATGCACTGTTGGCAAATACTGGGTATGCACCGGCTCCTGAATGTGCCTGAACCCGCTCCAGTGTTGGTCAAGTCTCGTCTTGAAAGAGCTTGCACTCGGTGCCGTCACAACACTCTCTGGTAGATTGTTCCAAGAGTTTACAACCATCACTCTAAAAAGTTTGCCCTCACAGTTTTCTGGACTTGCGGCTTCTTCAATCTTGAGCTGTGACCCCTTGTAATATTTATTTATTAGAGTGGGTATTTTTACTTTATTATCTCCGCCACTGATTGGTTCATTAGCCACTTGGGTTTTTGTCATATTTCCAGTTAGCTTTTTACAGGGGTCTACAGCTGTTTCTAATTTTTATAATGAAAATAGAAAAATTCAAACATTTATATTAGTCAGGAGCCATCAAACTCTCCAAATTGTTGAGTTGTCTATGATACACCATGGAGAAACTCATAAAAAATTATTGTATTTTTAAATTGGAAATTGTGAGGTCTGTACAACACTTTCCATTACTATTGCTCTGTTGGGTTGTTGTTTGTGTTTTAACAACTCAGAACCAACAGAGTCTAAGCAATAGACCGTATGAACGGGTGAGTGGCAGGATGTTGAAGAAGAGTGAAGCTTGATGCCTTGTGTTTGGTTGAGTGGGCTCAGAATATACTGGCTTATCTTGGGGTTTTAACTCGATTTCCCTAACACCTCACTGGCTCTTAAAATAATCACCAGACAAGGTTTTCAGAGCAATAATGAATTGTCCACCTGAATATTGTGTCCTGCCACTAAACTGTTGGAGTCCTTTAGCAGTGAGTGGCTCTGCTAGTGGATTACATACAGTATTATTTAAAAATTGTTGAAGATTTGGTAATTTTAGTGTTATTGGTTAAGTTTTTTCTTTGACAGTATACTGTATAGTATTGCTAGCCTGGGTCTTGAGTCAGGTACAGTATAACAGTTATCCTGTATAACACCAATATTTCAGGTAAATGGTTTACTTATATTTTATGGTTCTTATTGGTGCAAGTGCTTCATTACAGTACTTTTTATACTCAATAATACAAGACATGGAGGAAAGTAATTCATAGGGCACTGAGGAGGTGAAGTTATGGAACAGTCAGCTCTTGGGGTAACTGATGCTATGGAATTAACTGATGTTCAATAATATCACTATTTTATAATGATTAGGGAAACCATAGAAAGTATGGTAATAAAGACTTGGAAGTGATGAGGTCATGGTGAGTAGTGAAATAATGAGCTATAATGGAAGTGGTGAAGATCTGGATGGTGGAGTAATGGTGGTAAACTATTACAACAATACAGTTCTGTATCTTAGAAGTACAGAGGTTAGTGATACTATTAATGTTTCAGGGAGGAATAAGAAACTGGTTTTATATGTCGTGAGTGCAGTATAGTCAAGAGGGACTGTGTGGTCATGGGGGAAGTCAGATTATCCTTCACCATGTTTTATATTTCTGGGTGTTGCTCTCTGTGTACAGTCATGGTTTGCTCTCTCTCTGTTTAGTCTTATAGTTTATAGGGTTTGTGAATTAATTGATAGATTTATTAGTTTATGAAATTGCTTGTTCTTAAAATTATGACTTGCTAACTACTTTACTGTATTTGCTTTTAATGTTGTTTAGATTTTCTGTTCCATGTGATATTAAGCCTCACTGAAGACTAATAAGGTAAGTTCCATATGATGTTACCCCCTTGTTTAAGGCTTTGGCGAGTCCCCTGTAAAGTCAACCTTGTTAGAAAGTACGAATATCTGTATCATCACCAGTAGTTGACTTATGACTTGTGTTACAGAGGAGGTGCGTCGCAGCATGAATTACAGCGGGATGGAGTTGCCGAGGGGTAAAGATGCCGCCTGCACCATCACTGGTGGTCCTTCATCACCACATGTAGATCTGCAACACTGTGTGTAACTCTACATTACCACTTGTGTTCTCCAGCAAATCGTGTCCACAAATTACTTAATGCTAAATGGAAACATTTACACAGCATTACTGTATTCTTTCATCAGCATCTGCAGATAATTGTTTTCAAGTCCTTTGAATCTCCATTTTCACATTATATTATCAGCTTCTTGAGTCAAAATACTCATTCTTCACCAGTTAAAGTTTCACCATACTGTATTACTGTTTTGTATTTGTACCTATGGACACTTACTTTATTTTGCTTTACTGCACTTTACTCGGTTGTATTATCATTGTCCATCATCAAATTTCCCATTATTTTTATATGATACAGAACTGTATTTTGCTCAGTTTAACTTCCTGAAGTTTAAGGTGGAATACAATACTGAGCTGAATATATATTGTTCTTTAAACACAATTTCCCACAGATGAAATTGCTTTCATTTATGATAAGTGGTGACTTTCATATAATACCTATTACTTGTACACATTCTTGTCTGTCAGTCTGTTATTCTAGCTACCTTACAATGAGTTTTATTTTAGGGTTTTTTAAACTTATTTCATATGAGTGAAGGCTTGGCCTCTGTTCATTCATCATTTTACTGTACAGTATTTACATAAAAACTATATTCTCCTGTTTATGATACTGCTGAATTACTTTGGTAGTCAGGGTGACACCGTTAGTCTTAACCTTATTTAAGCACCTGTTCATTGCAGCACCTAATAATTATGTTATACAGTATTGCACAAAAGCATCTGTGCTTTTAAGATAATATGATATAAATGTAACAATTGCTATCTCAGCAAAAATAGTTAAGTCGTGACATCCTGTTCTACCAGGTGATGGAGTTATGCCAAGCCTGAAGAAAGCAAATAGCCTTGTACTTATTTGTTAATGTTACCATGTGAGTTTGCTGTATACCCTATGATGTGCACTTGTTGAACTTCATGGTAAATCATGAAAACAATTTTTAAAGAATTCTAGTTTATATACTACAGTACATACATATGTGTAGTAGAAAGATTATCCTTCTCGGTCTTGTATAAATAAAGGGCTGCCCAGTGTGGCAGACATGAGCCATGGTGTACTTGGGTAGTGGCCAAACAAATACTTAATTTCTTGCCCTGTCACAGAGCAGTTTGGCTTTCACTTAATATGCAGTCAATACATTTATGTATTGCTTCAAAACTTTATATAAGTTTTCATTGATATATACTATACTTGCTTAGCAAACAATGACAACAAGTGAGAGTGACGCTATAATCTATAAGGCAGACAGCAGTTATCAGTTAATAAACCCGACCAAGTTTGTATGGATTAGGACCAAAGTGGCCATGTTCCTTCACAGAGCCTCCAGTCATCCAAGTTAAGCTGTGTGGAGCTCAAGCACTCGCAAGACTGTTAGTGATTATTGGTAGTCAAATCATGTGTGTATTGCAAATAATGTCAAGCTAGGGCAAATCTGTATATATTTTTCAGATAAAGAAAAGTGTCATGTATATTTCATGTTAAAATACAGTAGAAGCAATAAACTTCTAACTATGATTTATAATTATAGATAAACTTGATCTGTGATCTAGATACAATACTGTAATTGGGTCACTATGTCGAGTGATTCAAATGATTTTTATTACTTCACTGTGAATGTTTGATTTTATATATATATATATATATATATATATATATATATATATATATATATATATATATATATATATATATATATATATATATATATATATATATATATATATATATATATATATATATACACACACAGTTCTGTACTGTACAGTTGTTTGTAATTAACAGTTGTGACCTTTTGTTTTAACCTTCCTTGATATACGTACAGTACAGTACAGGTATAACCAAAATTAAGAACAGTATTGTACTTATATAATTTTAAACTCGTATGTTAGCACCAAAGATTATTTTGTGAGAAGTCCTTCAACAAAGACCAACTGTTCATAATTAGGGGTCAAGGAAAGTACTGATTTAGCTACAGGTGTGAGTGATTTAGTTAGGTAGGAGTATACAGTACTAAGCTACTGTATTGTTCTTTCCGTGAATGGTTGAGGTACTGGAAAGATTTATAGTATGTAGTCATTTACAGAATTAGTTGCTGTGATCTAGCATTGAGAAAAGAACCTCCCAAAATAACCTCAATGTGAAAACAAAAGGAACCAATTACTGTAGGACAAGCTGTGTAACAAAAACTAAAGCAATATAAAAGAAAAAGTCATGAGAGAAGAGAAGCCATATACTGTATCCACAACAAAACAAGAGAAGTTGCTGATAGTCCACAAGATGAGAAGTGAAGAAGCTGAAAACCCGAAAGAGAAAACCCCCAGAAACTAAGATGAAGAAGCTCTACAAAAACAGGTGTCTCTTGTGGCCTAATGAGTAAGACAAGGTGCTGTGGTTTTAAGGTTAGTTAATTACCCTTAATATGTGGAGGAAATTGCATCATTTTTACTCTCCCAAGTACTGTACCTTAAACCTTTGTGGATGGTGATTGTAACCTCTGGTCATAACTGCAGATTTCAGGTTATGTACAGATTCACTAGTCAGATCTAGAGGAAAGTCACCATATTCACTATTATCACTATCAATATGCATGGGAGGGTTATCCTCATTTCCTGAATAAAAAATATGGTATCGATTTCCTCCTTTGAGTGGACATTGTTCGGTGACACTGATGAACACATTTCTGGGATGCCTACACTGCCTTGGGACAGTTGACAGAAATTTTCACAAAGATGATTAACTAAAGTATAGCATGAAAAGTTTAAATTGGACTCGCAAAAAATGTATTACAATAGTTGTGTTTCTGGTAACAACGGGTTATGAAATCTGTTGCAAGTTTGACAAAGTAAATGACCAAGACAGGTTACCTACTGTTAATTATCAATCCTCAAAGCATTATATAGTAGTAGAAGAGGCTGTTAAACATACGAGGTGCGATCCAAAAGTTCCCGGACTGTCCGCTTGGAGCACTAAAAGGCCATAGTACGGACTCTGGTCGCTAGATGGAGCTAAACAGCTTTGTCGTGAAACAGTATTTCTAGTAACACGGTGGTACACGCTCCCGTTTTTTATTTTGTCACGCGTGTTTTTTGTGCTTTAGTGTTAGTGGTTTTCTGCGATTTTTATGAGAAGAGATGGTAGACTTGAAGGAGCAGCGTGTGTACATCAAGTTTTGCTTCAAACTCGGCAAAACCGCGTCAGAGACCTACAAAATGCCTAAACAAGCATTTGGTGATGACGCCATGGGCAGAAGTCAGTCATTCGAGTGGTTCTCACGGTTCAAATGTGGGGAAACGTCGGTTGAGGATAACCAACGTTCTAGTTGGCCCTCAACCAGCAGAACCCCACAAAAATGTTAAAAAAGTGAATCGGGCCATCCAAGAGGACCGTCGGTGATCGATTAATGACGTTTGCAGCATCGTTGGCCTATTGTATGGTTCATGCTAAAGCATTCTCACGGAGTAACTCGGCATGAGGTGGATTGCTGCCAAATTCATGCCCTGCTTGCTCACCCACGAACAGAGACAATGCTGGCTCACTGTGTGCAGGGACATCCCTGAACTTCCTTTCCAAGGTCATCACTGGTGATGAAAGCTGGTTTTATGGATACGACCCAGAAACCAAGCAGCAGTCATCCTAATGGAAGAGTCCACATTCACTGTGACCGAAGAAAGTGAGCCAACTCGAGAGCAATGTCAAGAGCACGCTGATCTTTTTCTTCAACATGGAAGGAATTGTTCACGAGGACTTCGTTCCTGTAGGTTCGATGATTAATCAGTACTTTTACATCAAGGTCCTGAGGCGTTTGAGGGAGGATGTGAGGAGGAAACGTCTGGACAAGTGACGAGCACAGAACTGGCTGCTGCATCATGACAATGCGCCGGCCCACACCGCTCTGTCTGTACAGCAGTTTCTGGCCAAAAACAACATGGCAGTGGTCCGCCCCCTCCCCCCCCCCCCGACCTAGCCCCCTGTGACTTCTTCCCGTTTCCTAAGATGAAGATTAAGCTGAAGGGGCGACAATTTGGTGACATCGAGGAGATTCAGGCGGAATGCACGACGTGCTTTAGAACATCCCCCAAACGGAGTTCCAGAGGTGCTTCCAGCAGTGGGAAAAAGCGATGGGCGCACTGCATCAACTCTCAAGGGGACAGCAGTGATTAGAACCAAAGGTAAGTCTACATCTTTTTATCGATACAGTCCGGGAACTTTTGGATCGCACCTCATATACGTGTTGTGTATGTTGTTTTAGTAAACAATGACAGCTGTGATAGGTTCATCCTCACCTGGCATTTGGTTGTGAGAGACTTCAAGCATAATCAGCTGTTATGTTTCATAATGTACAGTAGATTGTGCTTCAGCACTACCTGTTGTCTTGTGCTCTATTTTTTCAGTAGTAAATATAAAGTCATGCTATAAAGCTATATATTATGAACATTTATATTCATAACCGACTGTCTTTTTGTTCATGCAATTCTTTTGCATTACTGTATTTATATACTTTTATCAAAATTAAAGAGCTGTTGAGCCAAAACTATTTTAATGAATTAGATTACCTTTAAATCCTGTAATGTAAATATTGTATATCACTTCTTTTTTTATCCTTCTCCCACCACTGATCGGCTCGTTAGCCGCTTGGGCGATTGATCACGTCTCTGTTACGCACTGTTGGCAAGTACTGGGCATGCACCGGCTCCTGAATGTACCTGAACCTGCTCCAGTGTTGGTCAAGTCTGGTCTTGAAAGAGCTCACACTCGGTGCCATCACAACACTTTCTGGCAGATTGTTCCAAGAGTTCACAACTCACACTCCGAAAAGTTTGCCCACATAGTTTTCTGAACCTGCGGCTTCATCAATCATGAGCTGTGACCCCTTGTGGGGCGAGCATTCGCCAGCTCCAGGTAAGGACACTCGACTGAGTAGTGCCCCTTGAGATGCTTATACACCTCAATTAGGTCGCCCCTTGCCCATCTGTAGTATAAGCTAGGCAGATTCAGGCGCCCAAGTCTCAAAGGGTAGTTGAGGTGCCGAAGTGCAGGCACCAGTCTGGTGGCCCTCCTTTGAACATTTTCAACCAGCTGACAGTCCTTAGTATATCTCGGGGGCCAGACGGGGTGACAGTACTCCAGATAGGGAAGCACTTCGCTCTTGAAGATCGTTACGAGGGACGGACCGTCTAGATAAGTGAACGACCTTCTTATAAGACCTAATAATTTATTTGCCTGATTCACATACCATTCTGCAAGCTGAGGCATCACATTGTATTATCCTGCAAACATTCTTTTGAAAACAGAGAATACTGCACATGTACTGTACAATGAGATGGCCAGAATTCCATCTCTTATGTCTTAAGATCTTTGACTCATGTCAAAATGTGACTTATAAATCCTACACCTTGAGCCTGTGGGAGTTGTTGTGAGATATATTACTGTGCGATCTTCATTACCTTCTCACAAGCTGCCTTTTCTTGTTGTTATCCAGGAAGCAACAGGAGAGGTGAGTGATAGGAGACCATGTTGTCAAGAGGTTCATGGCGATATTGCATCAGTTAGAGTGAATGGCTGGAGCTTAGAGAAAGAAATATCTGCTTCTGGCTGTCCTGAATCATTGTGCCAATAGGCTTCCTTCCTAGGGTAAGAGAAGTATTGTTAATTTTCATATGTAATCTATTTTCCATGTGGAGCAAATCAACAATCTCAATGTTCACTGCATATTTACTGGTGTTCTATTGTCTCATTGGTGGGAGACTTAACACTAATTTTCTTGTTTTCTGGAAACAAAATACAATTGCAATTCAAAGTTATGTCATACAGTTCAATACTGAAATTTCTTAAGTGTATAAAATTTGAGTGTAATACTGTAAGTGAAAGTGGATTGCAAAGGGAGAGTGGATACAACACACTGTATGTATACTAAACTATACTTTTACTTTTATCCTCTTCACCACTGATCGGCTCGTTAGCCGAGGTGATCGGTCACGTCTTTGTTACTTTTCTTTCTTTGTCCTCTTCGCAAATGTACAAATGTTGCCCCACAACATAGAACTGAGTGAATAGTTGTGGCAAAATTTAAAGGGTATCTATACTCTGATCCATCTTTTGTGTGTTCATACTCACACCATCATTTGCAAATCGGCTTGTTAGCCGCTTGGGCGATCGGTCACGACTCTTTTCCTTTATATTCTTCACCAAAAGGTCGGCTCGCTAGCCGCCCGGGCGATCGGTCACGTCTCTGTCACGCACTGTTGGCAAATACTGGGCATGCACCGGCTCCTGAATGTACCTGAACCCGCTCCAGTGTTGGTCAAGTCTTCTCTTGAAAGAGCTCACACTCGGTGCCGTCACAACACTTTCTGGTAGATTGTTCCAAGAGTTTACAACCCTCACTCCGAAAAAGTTTGCCCTCACGGTTTTCCGGACTTGCGGCTTCTTCAATCTTGAGCTGTGACCCCTTGTGGGGCGAGCGTCCGCCAGCTCCAAGTAAGGACACTCAACTGAGTAGTGCCCCCTGAGATGCTTATAAACCTCAACTAGGTCCCCCCTTGCCCGTCTGTAGTATAAGCTAGGCAAGTTCAGGCGCTCCAATCTCGCAGGGTAGCTGAGATGCCGAAGTGCAGGCACCAGCTTGGTGGCCCTCCTTTGAACATTTTCAACCAACTGACAGTCCCTAGCATATCTCGGGGACCAGATGGGGTGACAGTACTCCAGATGGGGAAGCACTTCACTCCTGAAGATCGTCACGAGGGACGGACCGTCAAGATATCTGAACGACCTTCTTATAAGACCCAATAATTTATTTGCCTGATTTACCTTCTTCTCTGTGGCCCGAGAACTTCAGCTCATTGTCAACATACACACCTAGGTCCTTCTCACACACAGTCTCAACTAGTACATTTTCTTCATCCCGTTGGGACATATGGTACGCCTCCTTACCGTTGGTACGCCCCAGGTGCATCCTCTTACACTTCGTGACATTGAATCTCAGCAGCCATTCCTTCGACCATTCCTGGAGCCCACAGAGGTCCTTCTGCAGCTCTTCACAGTCCGCTTGGTTCTTAATTTCCCGAAATAACTTGGCGTCATCGGCAAACATTTGTATGGAGGAGTGTACAACGTCAGGCATATCATTTATGAAACAAACACAAGGAGGTAGCATGGCCGGTTGGGTGAACTGGGAGCAGAGTTGTAAAGTACCAAAGTAAATTAACTTGAGTACAGTAAATCCCTGCTATTCACAGGGATTAGGTTCGAAGGAATGGCACGAATTAGCAAAAACACAAATAGCAACTTATACTACCTTAGTGCACTACTGTATACCTATACTGTGTATGAGAAACTTAAGTCGCCATTACAGGTACTACTACTCTCCTTCGTATGTGTAAGTTTGGAGCTTGATGAAGTGTACTGTACAATAGAATGAAATCTGGTTACTGAAACATAGGAAGATCATCAGGATCAATGTTGGAAGAGGGTGATGCAGTGGTGGTTGGTGGGGAGGTGGGTGGTGGAGCTGCGGCATCAGCTGATCGAGTAGGTGGATGTGATTGGTAGTTGTTTCCTCTTGGTTTTGAGGTCTGTAAACATTTCACTCCACTAGCATCACTAGCATAGACACTAGGTAGTCTTTTAGGGGCCATTTCACACAGTAACACTAAAGTTTTGAGTACAACACAAGAGCTGTTGCATCGCAGGCAATGGTTGAATGCAAACAAGGGGAGAGGAGACGTTGGGGTTGCATGGGGGAGAGGCTTGTAAGTTTGCCACCAGCTGCTTACCGTAAATAGTCAAAATTGTGAATCACAAACCCGCGAATAGCATGGGTTTACTGTAAAAAATTTTGGTATTTAATTTTTAAAAAGTACTCAAAATTTTCAGTACTTATGTTTTTACTTAAGTATGGTACAGGGTATTCTAATACTTTTACTCCAACACAATTGAAAAAACAAAAACCGCTAATTCATTACATGCCCGAACAATAGAGTTTTAAATGTCCAATCACGGGACACAAGACAAACTTGGAAGCTAACAAATCACAAGCGTTTCTTCATGTATGCTGCTGCTTGTGAGTGTCCTGTTTAGTCATGCTGGCCTTATATTTAGGCCTAGAGGATCCCGATTGGACAGCCATATTTTTGAGAATCGGTTATTGATTAATCTCAAAAGAAAGATTTGCAAATAAACATGTGTAATGCTGTGTGTCTTTAATTTTTATCTTAGTTAACTATTTTGTTTTTAATTTACTGGATTTTTTTTTTATTTGAGGCAATTAATAATTTTGTTACTTTTAGTTCTTGAGTACAGAGTACTGTACTTTTTTACTTCTACTTGGTACATTGAACTTCGGATACTTTTACTTCTACTTGAGTAGCATTTTATCAATGTAACAATACTTTTACTTAAGTCACAAAGTCCTGTACTTTTTACAACTCTAACTGGGACTGCCCAGGAATTGTGAACCACTGACCCCTGGAGCAGGAAAGGATTGCTGTATCCACTCAACCGCAAGGCTCCAGTGTAATATATAGAGAACATTTATTCTAGAACCCATTTCTGAATTTGGAGGGTCAAGGGTAAGATACCATAAAAATAATGGGATTTTTCCATTAAATCTGACTACCGGTATTCAGTTGAAATTTTCCTTCAAGAATTAGGGTAGATAAATAGATAGATAGATATTTATTCAGTAAAATAGTCATGTAAGCTTACATTGATTCAGCATTGATATAAACAATGCAGGGTAGAAGTGAGGGCAGTGAGAGTAAGCTAGAAGACTTTGATGGAGATAGTGGTGTGTATGTGAGAAACAAGAGTGTGTGTGTGTGTGTACTGTATGTGGGTTTATATTTATGGGAGCAGGTGTGTGTTTACATTAGAGCGCCTGCAAAACTGCCTAGCTTATACTACAGATGAGCAAGGGGTGACCTAATTGAGGTGTATAAACATCTCAGAGGGCATTACTCAGTCGATTGTCCATACCTCGAGCTGGCAGACTCTCACCCCACAAGGTGTCACAGCTTATGGTTGAAGAAGCCACAAGTCCAGAAAACTGTGAGGGCTAACTTTTTTTGAATGAGAATATTGAACTCTTGAAACAACCTGCCAGAGAGTGTTGTGGCGGCATTGAGTGTGAGCTGTTTCAAGACCAGACTTGACCAACACTGGAGCAGGTTCAGATACATTCAGGGGCCAGTGCATGCCCAGTACTTGCCAACAGTGCATAACAGAGAAGTGACCGATCGCCCGACTAGCTAATCAGTGGCAAAGAGGATGAAAGTAAAAGTATATAAGAGGGACAGGTGTGTGTTTACATATAAGAGGACAGGTGTGTGTTTACATGCAAGAGGGACAGGTGTGTGTTTACATATATGAGAGATAGGTGTGTGTTTTTACATATATCAGACAGGTGTGTGTTTACATATGAGGGACAGATATGTGTTTACATATATGAGAAATAGGTGTGTGTTTACATATACGTGGGACAGGTGTGTTTATTTATAGGAGGACAGTTGTGTGTGTTTACATATGTGAGGGACAGGTGTGTGTTTATATGCAAGGGACAGGTATGTGTAACTGAAAAAGCTAAGTTTGGGTGTTTATCTTCTTTGCTACTTTTCAGCTTACTTATCAGTCAGGAGGTCATTCAGTTTTATGCTACACACTGATGGAAAGAACTAGGCAATGGCATATACCGGGTCTTGGTAGATGGATATTTATTCAGTAAAATTTTCATACAAGTTTTCATTGTTAGGTTAGGTTTATAGACAATGCAGGTATACAATGAAATAATATGCATAGTGCAAGTATGCAAACAATGATAAACAGCAAGACGATTCGACGAAGGATAGGCAACAAAACTTACACTTATTTCCAGTACTTCAGATTCCTTCAATGTTGGTCAGGTCTAGACTTAAAGGAACTCACACTTGGTGCTGACCACACTTAAACCAACATATGTATGTAGATGTGAAACAGCAGGTGTGAATATTAATGATGAACACATATGCATTTTACATGCAACAGAGACAGGTGTCTATTTCTTCATTTTGGAGAGATAGAGAGAACCTCCCTGTAATGTGGAAAAATTGGAATAGCAAATTGTTACTGTGGTCCTTCGTCTTCACTTGTTGGAGGTACAACATAAGCTTAATGATTATAAATTAGACAGACCAGGAAAATACATTGCACAAAGAGCAGGTTATTGTTGCTGGCAATGCAAGAAGGAAAAAATCCAATTTGAAAATGCATCATCCAGCAGCTGTTGTTTCTCAGGTGTGATAAGGCAGATGGAGGTTCAGCCACATTCTTGAAGACATGCTCATAATGATCCCTATAAATATAGTGATTAAACTCGCAGGGTATTTATTGTACTTAACCCTTTATTTAGTTAAAGAATCCCTTGAGCAGTGAATGAACCCTTTGTGAGTGTGTGTGTGTGTGTCGTTGCATGTTGTGGTTACCAGAGTTGTAAAAAATACATAACTTTGTTACTTAAGTTAAAGTATTATTACATTGGCAAAATGTTACTCAAGTAAAAGTAAAAGTATCCAAAGTTTAATGTACTCAAGTTGAAGTAAAAAAAGTATCTCATTCATAAAGTACTCAAGTACTGAAAGTAAAAAATAACTAAATTTATAATCATCTCTAATATTAAAATCATAGTAAATTATTAAAAACTAGTTAACTAAAAATAAAACTAAAAGACACTAAGCATTATACATGTTTATTTGCAAATCTTTCTATTGAGATTAATCAAAAGTAACTGATTTTCAAAATTGTGGTTGTTCCAATCGGGATCTTTTAGGCCTAATTATAAGCCCAGCATGACTAAACAGACGGTCACAAGCACCAAACATGATTTGCTAGCTTCCAAGTTTGTACTCGAGTAAATTAACTTTGTTACTTTTCAACTCCGCTATTAAGACAATTATAAAAATTCCAACATTTCGACCACAGATCCTTAATCACTGTGTCGAGGACGACATGTACCGAGATTTTGAGCAAAATTAATTCCTCCCCCCTCCCCCCGTTTTTTTGCGGGGTCGAAAAAATTAATTTTGTTCAAAATCTCAGTATAGGTCGTCCTCGACACGGTGATCAAGGGTCTGTGGAAAAAAAGTTTAAATTCTGATGATTAAGTGCCCTTTTATCAATAAGCATAATAATTAATTATCAAATCTTCATAATCTAGAGTACTATGCAAACAGTGAATTGGTATTTAGATACAGTATTTCTTAATGTATACCTGCACTGTGTACATTGTTGCACATTTTCATTATCTATATACATGTTGAATCAGTGTAAACTTGTACGGCGATATTACTGAAAACTAATTTATTAATTTATATATCTCTGTGTTTGTATAAAGTTCTAGAGAAGTAATTCCGTATCATTTATAAGGGTATTGCAGGGGTCACTCGTTAGTCATTTGTGCGTGCGTGCGTGCGTGCATGAGTGTATGTGTGTAATCCTCCACTTGTGCAACATCTGCAATCGACTATGTTGTATCCACATTGACCTCTCGAGCCACCTCAAGAGCTCACCAGCGAAGGTTGCATCACTAATAACTCATATCATTTTGTCATCGCTGGATGATCGTCTTATTCGATTCCAACTGACAGCAAACAAGTTGTACAGTAATGTGTGTGCCATTATATCATTTATTGTCGAATTGAGTCATGATGTGTCGATATTTGCGTGATAGTACAGATGTTCCTCATTATGTTCCAAGCCTTGATATCATCTTTAAGAACTTGTATAAGAGGGTACAATACAGTACATAAGGCACGAACAGGTCAGTAACAAGTATAAATTACAATGCAACACCAGTGTAAGCCATCAAAAGTGATATAGGTAGTCTCTGTCGTCGTCTTTCATGTACTGGCGAGAAATAATTGGTACATTGTGATTTATACTGCACTTAAAATATAAATGTGTCAGTTATTTCTCGCCATCCTATATGTATCAATATCGGCAGACTATCATAAAGATCTACTGTACTGTGTTCATACTCCACAACTGGAAGATTGATTGTCATTATTTTATTGTTGTCTGGTGTACAGACCAACAGAGAGTACAATACAGTACATGAATTAAGTTGTTGAAGTGTAGACGGTCATGCACAGAGAGATCAACAAATCACTGTGAACATGAGCAAACACATGACCACCTCCAGACCGGCGGTGAAAAGGCCAACGGCAGAGTTTTGACAAGGAAAAACGGGCTTAATTATTCGATGAGCCTCTAGACTTTTATCCTGTCCTAACATTTACAATAGTTACTTATAAATAACCGTAGTAACACACATTTATATAACACTATTCTAACATACATTTAACATTTAACATTATTTTAACACTGCATATAACACTATCCATCCTACGATAATGAACACTTGAGTGTCATATGCGTTCAACAAGTACTATAATTCCAAATGTAAGCTTCAGGGTTTTTTTTCTTCATAGTTTCGTTGTTATTTCAATCTGTACAGAGCAACAGGATTTTACCACAAGGCGGGAGTTGCTTAACGCCTTCATTATCTTCCTGATGCATGATAAATACTGATAACCTTAACAACAGACACACACCATAATGATAAAACTATCCTCGAACTCGGGTTTGTTAGACAGTAATGTAATTGTGAAAAATGCGTGTTAACTGCCTTGAGTCCAATTGTGTGTTAAACCTGTTATTAAACTAGTTCCCTGGTGTCATGCAGATAGACGACAGGTGTTTCTGTGTCAATACAACCTAAATCTTGACTGTGTGTTTATGCCATTTTCTCCTGACATTCATTGTTATGCAATTTACCCTGTTTGGCTAGTAAGATTTTCCCTGCCCTCCAGTTATGTTACCGGACATGATTTTTTCCTTGCCCGCGTGGTAAAACTGGGTAATTTACCAGATGACGGCGCTGGTCGCAGATTTTTTTCTCGTACTTCATTTCAGGAGTGATTTTCATTATCATTTAAATTAAAGTTATAAGCTTACCGACGGATATCAAAGTAAGCTGAAAGGTGTGTACTTTGAGGTGTCGCTTTAGAGAAATACTGTAACTACTTTACTCTCGTGACCATAACACATACAGTACAGTCTCTTTGATTAATAAGAGTGAAATGATTTGTAACGCTGTTGAATGTGGGCTGAGTGGACCTATGTGACTCGGTGAGTGGTGCTTCCTCGTAGGTGCACGCAGTACAAGGCACTATATCACATGAAGGACGCCGCCCTCTTCTCGTGTCACTTCTTGCTGAATTCTTAAGATGAGCTCTTACCAACAACAAACATCATGGCGTAAAACATTTATTGTAGATTTATTTTGCTGTTATTATTTCGTTTTAACACCTAAGGTTTTGCGTGAATTCTAGATTAGCAAATACACTAAATCATCATCAATGTTTAAAAATTATGAGGAACACATATCATTGGGTATATGACACTATAATATGTTAAGTAAATATATACGTTATCCCCAGAATATATATCGTAGACGTAAATAGAATCACCGAGATTTACCGAGGTAGCGCACACCCCAAACAGGAAAACTTTTGGCGCCATAATTACTGTATGTGCTGCCAAACGTATACTATTAGTTAAAGAATTGTTCTCATGACTAGGAATCCGGCCCAGAATTAACCACAATTTAATAGCTCTTCATTATACACTTCCCTTTACTAAACAATTGTTACTTCATCAGCTTAGGTCGTCATAGAAGCCTTGTTAGGATGGATCTGAATACAGTAGAATCGTCTTTTTAATGCGTATAAGTGAAGGTAACGTGTTAAGCGGTGTTTGTACTTTTGAAATATATCTGGATATTCAAGTCTGAACGCTTAAGAAATGCATTTAGATTTTCCTTATAGAGAGTGATTTCTTAAGAGCATAGTGTTTTAGTATTCTTGTGGATCGCTACTGTTTGAGAGCGTGTGTGTGTGTGTGTTTGAATAACTAGCAACTGTACAGTACATGCATTAAACTGAACATTCCCATCCTCGTGTATGTATACTTCTTGAAGAAAATTTAATGAATTATATCAAAATGCAGCATATATGATTACTTTTAACACTACTATTAGTAATCAGAACGAAAATGACTGAAACAGATGCTGGTATTTCCCGTCCCGATCTCATTCTTGGTAAAAAAAAAAAAACAAGGGTTTTCCTCAAATTTTCGTCAGCATCAGTGTTTGTCTGTTTTTCTCTAACGGAAATATAATAATTATGATAAATTAAATGTGATGTAACGTTTAGGTCAATTTATGACTTGCTTTTAAAAGACACGTTTTGATTTTCTACACACACAAATATGGCGTCGAAATTACTCAGAAACTACTATAACCAGATTGTGCGTGGATGGAAGAGGGTGAAAGAGGAAGAAGAGAAAGAGTAGGACAGCAATAGAAATATGAACAGACCCTTTACACTGCAACACACTCACATGTTACCTTTACGAAACCAATAACAAAGACCAACTTAAGTCTCATGTCGATCTAAACGTCACTGCCACGTTATATGATGGTGTAAATGTTATTCGAGTCACCAGGAAAATTTTGTTTAGGAGGGAGGATTAATGATCATACAAGACCTACTATCATGTATGAAGAATCTGATTATTTTGGTCCCTTGTGTGTGTATGGCCAATCCCTCTACCTTGACCCGATCTTTGCTGCTTATCTCATAGTGTCTTGGCCATTCTCTAAGAACTATTCAACCTTGAAGAACAAAACACGTATATACACATACAAACTGAATGTGTGTTGAGCCGCTGTAACTAGTGTGTGCTTTTTGTGAGTGATTAATATTGTTAGTTATTATGACGAGTTATTAATTATGATTAATTTGAGAAGGAAGGGAATAGTGAATTAGAGAGGGAGGGAAGGAAGGAAAGGAGGAGGTCGAAAGGGGGAAAGGAAGAAGTAGAAAGGGAGGGAAGGAAGGAAAAGAAGAAGTAGAGAGGGAGGAAAGGAAGAAGTAAAGAAGGAGGGAAGGAAGGAAAGAAGGAGATAGAGAAGGAAGTAGAGAGGGAAGGAAAGGAGGAGATAGAGAAGGAGGGAAGGAAGGAAATGAAGAAGTAGAGAGAGAGGAAAGGAAGAAAAGGGGGAGACAGGGAAAGAAGGGAAGGAACAAGTAGAGAGGGAGGAAAGGAAGAAGTAAAGAGGGAGAGAATGAAGGAAAGGAGATTGAGAAGGAGAGAAGGAAGAAGTAGAGAGGGAGGAAAGTCGTCTTGGTTCTTTAATTATGGCGATTTCTTGTAAATTACC